>NC_138768.1:849807857-850162857 GCF_965119305.1 Pelophylax lessonae | reverse complement strand
TCCATATGAACTGCTAACTTTTTTGGGCACCTCTTAGTTCTGACTATAGAGATCTCTGAGTTCTGGCTAGGAGAACCTCTAAGTTCTATAGTTTTTTTGGGAA
Organism: Pelophylax lessonae; assembly: GCF_965119305.1. NCBI lineage: Eukaryota > Metazoa > Chordata > Amphibia > Anura > Ranidae > Pelophylax > Pelophylax lessonae. The sequence goes on along the minus strand of NC_138768.1, from coordinate 850,162,754 downwards.
CCTCTATGTTCAGACTATAGGGACCTCTAAGTTCCATGTGAACTTCTAAGTTCTATGGGGGCCTCTATGTTCAATGGGAACCTCACACTCTGACTATAGGAACCTCTAAGTTCCATGAGAACCTCTAAGTTTTATAGGGACATCTAAATTCTTTGGGAGCCTCTAAGTTCTGATTATGGGGATCTCTAAATTTTATAGGGACCTCTAAATCCTGACTATCGGGACCTCTAAGTTTTATTGGGACCTCAAAGTTCTGACTAGAGGGACCTCTTATTTCCAACTATAGGGACCTCTTATTCCATGGGAATCCCTAAGTTCTATGGGCACCTCTAATTTCTGTGGGGACCTCTAAGTTCTTTGGGGACCCCTAAGTTCCTTGGGAACCTCCAAGGTCTATGGGTACCTCTAAGTTCTGACTTTGGGGACCTCTATGTTCAATGAGAAACTCTAAGTTCTGACTATGGGAACCTCTAAATTCTATGGAGACCAAAGATCTGATTATGGGGACCTCTATGCTCAATGGGGTTCTAAGTTCCATGTGAACTTCTAAGTTCTATGGGGGCCTCTAAGTTCAATGGGAACCTCACCCTCTGACTATAGGAACCTCTAAGTTCCATGAGAACCTCTAAGTTCTATAGGGACATCTAAATTCTTTGGGAGCCTCTACGTTCTGATTATGGGGACCTCTAAATTATATAGGGACCTCTAAATACTGACTATTGGGACCTCTAAGTTTTATTGGGACCACTTAGTTCTGACTATAGGACCTCTTATTTCCAACTATAGGGACCTCTTATTCCATGGGAACCCCTAAGTTCTATGGACACCTCTAATTTCTGTGAGGATCTCTAAGTTCTTTGGGGACCCCTGTGTTCCATGGGAACCTCCAAGGTCTATGGGTACCTCTAAGTTCTGTGGGGACCTCTAAGTTCTTTGGGGACCCCTAAGTTCCATGGAGACCATAGATCTGATTATGGGGACCTCTATGCTCAATGGGGATCCCTATGGGCACCTCCTATTTCTGTGGGGACCTCTAAGTTCTTTGGGGACCCCTAAGTTCTATGGGAACCTCCAATGTCTATGGGTACCTCTAAGTTCTATAGGAACCTCTCAGTTCTGACTTTGGGGACCCCTATGTTCAATGAGAACCTCTAAGTTCTGACCCTGGGAACCTCTAAATTCTATGGAGACCAAAGATCTGATTATGGGGACCTCTATGCTCAATGGGGATCTCTATGGGCACCTTATATTTCTGTGGGGACCTCTAAGTTCTTTGGGGACCCCTAAGTTCCATGGGAACCTCCAAGGTCTATAGGTACCTCTAATTTCTATAGGAACCTCTCAGTTCTGACTTTGGGGATCCCTATGTTCAATGAGAACCTCTAAGTTCTGACTATGGGAACCTCTAAATTCTATGGAGACCAAAGATCTGATTCTGGGGACCTCTATGCTCAATGGGGATCTCTAAGTTCTGACTATGGGAACCCGCAAGTGCTTTAGTGACCTCTATGTTTTGATTGTGTGGACCTTCAAGCTCTATATACAGTAGACCTCTAAGTACTTTCAGCTACAGTTTTCCTAACTCAAGACAAATACGGATGTGAATACAACTACTGTAATGGAATATTGTAAATTCCGATTTCATGCAAAAGTCCTGAAATGACAGGTTCTTGTTACTTACACTGTATTCATCGAATGCTGACTTTTTATTGGTTAAATTAGAAAGACTTATTTTTTCTTTCAGCCTGACTAGGGAACTATGTAACTTGCGATTTGCAGGATGTACCAGAAAATTGCAGCAAACCCAATTTTGGATCATTGCAGCAGAATCTAAGCCCAGGCCAGGCATGTTGTCCTTCTATGCAGTCTACCTTAACATGGGTAGGAGCGTTCTCCTGCGGAGGGGCCCAGCCTGCTGGAAGTAGGGCACGATCATTAGATAGTAGTGCTCGGTCATGTGGGTTAATGAGAGACAAGCAATGGAGAGGATTTAAGAATTAAGTCATGGGTCAGAGATTTGCTCGCAGACTCAGAGAGGATCAGCCTCTGAAATCGCTGCCTGGCAGTGGGAACACCACCAGGCTACATTCCTTTTTATGTTTTTTTTTTTTCTCTTCTCCTTTAGACTTTCCTTTTAATTGGTTTGTTATCTGTAATTATGTTCACTGCACTGATTACATGGAGCCAGAAAGAAAGAAAGACCTGGCCATGCATTGTAACCTTACAACAGAGTCCCCATTAAAGATGGAGGTGTTGGGTGACAACACGTCACTTCCAATTATGGCAATGGCCAACCTTCCAATAGCCATAGAAGGCTTGAGTCGGGGAGCCTCGGGCACTAAATCTGACCTCCAGCTGTTCCTTCCATCTTGCACAGTTGTGCAGGCTCCTCTTCTGGACTGAAATTGCTTACTCTGATTTCACTGCACACTGTGAGCTTCTCACAATATGCATTAGAAGCAGAGTTGTATAAAGTACTCGAAACCCATACTTGAGTAAAAGTACAAGTGCTCGATCAAAAAGTGACTTGAGTAGAAGTGGAAGTGCTCAATCAAAAAGTGACTTGAGTAGAAGTACTAAAGTATTCAACATTTTTTGTACTTAAGTATTGCAAGTAGTTTTTTTTTTTTATTTTGCTACTCAAGTACTGAAAGTAAAAGTACAAGTACTGTGTTATGTAATTATTAAAGAAAGAAGTCAAAAGTTTGAACATCATATTGTTTTTTATTATTTCAAATGCAGCTTTTATTTATACATACAGTAGCATTTATTTTCGTATGCGCTGATAATACACATGTTTTGAGTTTCATGAAACCTGCCATCTACTGTTCTGGCAGTGGTAATTTTTATAATTGTAACGAGTAACTATGCAGCACAAAAAAAAAATATTGGAGTAGAAGTATTGAAATCATCGAAAAAATGTAGTGAAGTAAAAGTGGAAGTAGGAGAAAAAAATTCTACTCCAGGAAAGTACAGATACCGCCTTTCGGTACTTAAGTACAGTAGTGAAGTAGTTCTACTTAGTTACTATACATCTCTGATTAGAAGATGCAGCAAGTCACATAGAACCCTCATTTCCTGGCTAGAAGCACTTTCTTTCCCAGCCTGACGGTCCCTGGCCCACCCCTTATATTCATTACATTTCAGTTCTTTCATTTGTGGTTCAACATAACATGTAGGCAGTCTACGTGCAAATGCATCCTGCCTAGGAGCACCCACTCTTTAACACTGGCACTCACCTATCAAGACTTTGAAAATCTGCATAAGTCCTCCCAAGAGGCAGCCCACTACTGAGGGCTCTTGAGTACAGGGTGCTGTGGTTTTAGGTAATATAGTACAGCGCACTGCTGGCCCCTCCTACCAGCCAAGATCTGCCTGCATTGTATAGAGAGACATAGAGACCCAGTGATGACATCCCTAGGTCTAAATTAACCACTTGCTGTCCAGCCGTGATACATTTACTGCGGCAGGGCAGCATGGCAGATCTTGTACATGTACGTCATCATGCCTCCTCGAGGTTAGGGGTGCACAGCGCCCGATTCCTGTGACCGCTGTGTCCGGACACAGTGGATTGCGGCTCTCAGTATCCAGCTGCTTTGAACGGCCAGGTTATCATGATCACAATGTCAACTAAGCTGTTATGAATGAATTTCATTCATAATAGCTGTGATTCCTATAGTGATGCTGTGATTGGCCCACAGCTATCACATGGTACTTTGACCAATCACAGCACCCTCTGTTGCAGAGTGTGATCACTGGGTGCAGCGGAGTCCATTCAGATCAGACATTGTGGAGTAACAGGAACTGGCTTCTTTATTAGAACATAACACAGAAATCAAAGATGTCACCTCATTGTAATCAGAACAACAGAACAGGAAGAGATAACCAACAAGTTCAGTACAGTGTACAGGATATTACAACACATCATAGAAATGCATAGCATATCACTGAGAATTAGCGACACCTAGTGTCCTATTTGTGAACTGCAGTTAATCTGTAATAGGCTAAGCTTTAAAGTTGTTGTATCTCCAACACCCTCTACCATGTGATAGCTGTGGGCCAATCACAGCACACAATAGTAAATCACAGCTGTAACCCATTCATGAAAGTTCAAAACATTGCTGCTACAGTGATCATCATGCCAAGACTCCACACTCAGTGCTGGAACAGGAAGAAAAAAATCTAACACTATGTGTACTTTCTAAAGATGATTGAAAGTTGAAGACAGCAGATAAACATGTAAAACTTATGTAGGGAGATTTGTCTCATCTCTGTGTATCATCTGAGGCTGTTCACTTCCCTGGGTATATGTGAGGGTTTACTTCCACTTTAACTATATACATTCTCACACAACAAAGGTACCAGCCCAGTTCACAAATGTTTTTTATGAATTTATGAACAGGATGTGAATTTTCTATAATAGAATATAATATTATTATTATATAATAATATATAAATATGTTTTAAAAAATATGAATCTGTTTGGTCATTAGGTTATATGGTACTTGCACTGAACCAATATGATCATGTGCAGTTCAGTTTACATTCCAGCACATTGCAAGTGTGCTGTGATAACTGTAATTATGCACATTCTGGACATCATCCCACACCGACCAGTCGAAATGGCTGAAGACTAGGACATTGAAGAACCCAGGGAAAAGACAGTCGGTTCTAAAGTAAGTATGGGTGCCTTTAAATTCACAAAAAAAATCCAGGTGCTTGGCTAGTGCTATAGAGCAATTTAGGACACTGTGCCTCAGTGTTCTCTATGCTCCAAATGGACTTCAGCTGAATGGGTCAACACTGCCTCACCTCCATCCACCAGGGGGAGCTGACAAGCAAAAGGAGCTCAAGTGACTTGCTGGCTGGGAGCAGTGAATCATGGGAGATGAAGTTCAGGACAGAAACTTAACTATGGCAGTCTATGGACTATTAGGCTACAATTCTTAATGCTAGCTGGGTGTAAGGGGAGAGAGTTTTCTCAGGCTGATAACCAAGGAACTCTCTCTTTGATGCAAGAAGACCGAGTTGTGCACATCACTACTTCTGCCATAAGCCTGTGGCTGTGTGCCTGGGACACAAGTTAATCCAGACAGATCCAGAAGTAATCTGACATCTGAACAGTGAGAGTGTTGCTGTATTGCTGGAACTGGTGAGAGGACACTACTGCCATTAACCTTTTGCTGCTAGCAGAGACTGAGCACATAGCAACTGGCCAGCAAATTAGCAGCAATATTTACTACATGCACTTTACTGGGACTGTACTCTTGTGCACCACTATAAAGACTGGGCCCCAGCGCTACCCAGCTGAAGAACTTGGGGCTAAAGACTCCTTACTCAGATTGCTGCTTCACAAGAACTTTGCCTATTGCCCATAGTAAGAGGTACCTATCACGTACCTGGTGGAGATCGAGCTGTAGAGGGGGCTTCTCTTGCACCTCCTGTCCAACACCCCTGGTAGAGATGACAGGTCATGTGGGACACAGAGTGGCACGAGGGCTGGTACAGCAGGTGGCACCAGCTGAGGTTTGACAGGAAACCGATGGGCATGGATCACCAGGCGGGCACCTGGAACTCTGTGATGCTGGATGAGAATGCAGAAGTGTAGCCGGAACACACACCAAGGGGTCGTCAACAGCCAGGCAATGCGGGTACAGGAACGTGAGACAAGAGCAGGGTCAGGGTACAAGCCGGAGTCGGTACACAGACAGGAGCAGGATCAAAGCACAGGCCAAGGTCACAGGTAGGCAGGTGGGAATCCAGAGGAGAGTCAAGGTCAAGCCAGGTCAAACACAGGTAGGCAGGAAGCAAATCAGGGCACAGGTAAACAGGAACAAGCTGAAAGACCACTCAGCAATGTGCCACTATCAATGCTCAGCTTAAAAAGGCCGTTTTGCGCCAGTGCGTGCACGTGCGACATGCGTGCAAATGCGTGCACACGTTTGCGCATACACATATGTACATTTCTTCTTATGCACACGCTAATGTGCCCACACATGTGTGCCAATGCCGGTTTGGTTCTAACTGAACTTCTCGTACAGTACCTCTTTAGGGAGTTTTAAATTTAATCACTGCCATTCATATAGAGTTCACTCTAAAGTGGATATAGCCTACTGTTTACAGAGGAACTACATCACTGCTCCTGGGTGTACATTAACCTGCCACAAGCCTGCGGCCATTTACTAAGGGCTGGAGTTGCTCCAGGCATATCCAGCAGTGAGCTGACATCTGAACTGTGGGACCCCTATTGCTGTATCACTTGGATTGGTGAGAGGACACTGCTGCCATTGTTCTGTTGCTACTAGCAGAGACTGAGCACATAAAGAATGGACATATAATTAGCAGCATTATTTACTGGGACTGTACTCATGTGCACCGCCATAAAGATTAGGCCCCCAAAGCTAACTGGCTGAAGAACTAGGGTTAAAGACTGCTCACTCAAGGCTGCTTCACAAGAACTTTGCCTATTGTTCGTGGTAAGAGGTACCTCTTACCCCTCTCACACGGGCGATCCGATCCGCCTGTCAGTTTTTCAGGCGGACCTGATCGGATGCTCCATGCATCCCTATGGAGCAGCGGGTATCAGCAGAGACATCTCCGCTGACACCAACTGCTATCTGATCCGATCCTGTCTGTGAAATCCAGACGCATGGAAACCCTACTTTCCATCCGTCTGGAAGATCGGATCGGATGGGATCGGATGAGAATGGACAGGCGGTCCATTCTCATCCGATCTCCCCATAGAGGACAGCGGGGATCTGACAGCTCTGTCTCTGCATACAGAGCGGAGACGGAACTGTTATCGGCCTGCTCAGCGGGGATTGGCGGATCGATCCCTGCTAAGCAGAACGGACTCCGTGGGGTGGTGCGCCCGTGTGAAAGGACCCTTAGGGAGTTTTAAATTTCATTGCTGCCTTTCATATAGAGTGCACTCTAAAATGGATATAGCCTATTGTTTTCAGATGAGTTATCACAGTATTGAATATCATTGCTGTTACTTTTTTTTCATTCCATTACTGAATTTGTGGATTGCCGGGTTTACTCTAATTTAGCAGCATAGCTCTTTTCATTTTTACTCCTTTATAGGGTGTGTATTTACTGTATTTATTTTTTTCCGGGGGGGGGGGGGGGTGGTGTTTAGGGTCGCTTAGATTATTTCACTTGTCTTTTTGTGCATTTATTATTTATAATACTTTTTTTATTGTCCTTTTTTACTGCCTGCCCTTTTCTTTTCTCTGAGGAAAAAATGCAAGATACTGAGACTAATGTGGTGCAATCTTTTGGGAACAGGATCACTATAACTGAAGAGAGCTTCTATAGCCTTCAGGGGCCATTAGCACCTTTTTTTACTCTTAAAAATTAAGCAAGTTTAAAGAGATCACTTGGAGGGCTTGGGGGCTTGGGGGGCTTGGGGGGCTTTGGGGGGAGGGGGGTATGTCTAAAGCCCCGTACACACGTACCAAATGACGGCCGAACGATCTGCCGTCTTTTGTCCGAGGGCTGTCGTGTCTGTTGAAAACTGCAAAAGACTGCACACGAATTTTGTCGGCCAACAACAGCCGACTGCAGAAGTGATGTCATGTGATGGTTAACTTTCCTTGTCTTTTTTCTTTTCTGAGCATGCCCAGTCTTGCTAATCTGCTGTCTGTCGGCCGAAATCTGTACTGACTGACGAACAATCGGCCGTTCTGGTGTTGGCCAACAAAAATTTTAATGCCTGCACACCCGATTCTGTTCGGCCGAAAAGTCGCTGTCGGAAGCATCATACTAACAAGCCTACAATCGGCCGATCGGTCGGCGGCCGAATATTTACGGCCGACAATCGGTACGTGTGTACGGGGCTTTAGGTTGCACCTTTGGAGGGGAGAGGACTTGTGCTAGAAAGGGGGGGTTGGATATGAAATCCATACTCTCCAGCACAAGTCCTCTCCCTTCCCAAACAGCCCAGTAGCACATATCCTCTCCTCTTCCCCTCCCAATATCAAAGAGATGCTAGCTGCCATGGGACAATTATGATGTCTTAGATCCTAAGGAATCCCAAAAAGGAATGCAGAGCAATTGCCTGAGGTGCCCAAGCTAGTGCCCCCCCTGCTAGGCAAGTTAGTGAAGCCAAGTGCTGGAACATGTTCACACCATGAATTATACAGAAATGGGCTGTGTCCAATCACATATGATCCAGGTGCAGTGCTATTTCAGCCCATTCCTTTGAATGGGCTAAAGACATGCCAGACCACACCAAAAGTAGTGCACGCACTACTTTAAAAAAATGCACGGCAACCAGATTGCATGGTATTACCATACCACGTGATCTGGGGCAGGCAACGCACTGCCTTTGCGATCAACATTTAGGATGTCATTAAGTTAACATTGACACCCGCTGCGGATCGCAACTGCAGTGTGCTTTGAATGCAAACCAGCATGGAACCGAGTTGGGATTTCGATTTGTGGGATTTTGTTCATATCTTGGGAATGTCTCATCAAAACCGGGACAGAAGTATTGATTTATATTGGAAGGAGAGAGGATTTGTGTTTTTAGGGTTTGTACTGGGTGGGCGGATTTGGGTGGGAGGATTTGTGATAGAATTAGGGAGAGGATTTAGGCTAACATGAGGGATTTATGTTGGGAGGGAGGATCTGTTGTGGGAGGGGGAGAAAGGATTTTCACTCGGGGATGAGCATGCAAATAAGTGCTGTTTTTTTCTCCTTTTTTTTTTTTTGGAAGGGAGGGAGTGGAATCTTGCTGAAAGGGTAAAGTGGCGGGAGAGTATTGCTTGTTGGGGGGGGGGGGATTTGGACTCTCCTTACCCCTACACTGTGCATTGCACATCCCTGACTCCTGCCCTCTTTTTGTTTGGTACTCTTGCTATGCATTACACACTCCGGTCCCCTGCATTCTGTGGATAACACTCCTGTCCCCTGCATTCTGTGGATAACACTCCGGTCCCCTGCATTCTGTGGATAACACTCCTGTCCCCGGCATTCTGTGGATAACACTCCGGTCCCCTGCATTCTGTGGATAACACTCCTGTCCCCTGCATTCTGTGGATAACACTCCTGTCCCCGGCATTCTGTGGATAACACTCTGGTCCCCTGCATTCTGTGGATAACACTCCGGTCCCCTGCATTCTGTGGATAACACTCCTGTCCCCGGCATTCTGTGGATAACACTCTGGTCCCCTGCATTCTGTGGATAACACTCCGGTCCCCTGCATTCTGTGGATAACACTCCTGTCCCCTGCATTCTGTGCATTATGTACTCCTGGACCCTGCCCTCTGTGTGTCATGTACTCCTAAACTCAGCACTGACTGCAACCCTCAGTGCATTACATACTCCTGATCCTAGAACACATTGCATTACACACCCTGGACCCCTGCAGTCTGTATCCTAAACCCGACACTGACTGTGCATTGGACATCCCCAACCCCTGTGCTCTGCCTTATACACTCCTGCACTATATACACAATACTGTACATTATATACTTCTCGCTAAAGTGTTCATTGTCTCTACAGTTGCTGGCTGCTATGCAGTCCTGACTATTTTAGCCACTTGCCGCCCGCCCGTCCACCCGCCGTGTATATACTGCGGCAGTGTGGGTCTATTGCGTGAAACGATGTACCTGTACGTAGTTTCATTCAATAGCCACTAGATGGGGCAATCGTGCCGCCAGAGCCGTCATAGTGCTGTGATTGGCTAGTGGGATGTCAATCAGTGGGTTCAGCAGACCCGATGTCCGCCGGCCAACCGCGATCATCCCTGGGAGAGGTAGAATGGCGATCTGCCTATGTAAACAAGGCAGATCGCTGTTCTGACAGGGAGGAAGACAGAGATCTTGTGTTGCTGCCAAGCAGGAACACAGATATCTGTCTTCCTCCAGTAAAAGCAACACCCACACAGTTAGTAAGCACTCCCTAGGGACACATTTAACCCTTTAATCGCCTCTGATGTTAACCCCTTCCCTACCAGTATTATTGGTGCAGTGACAGTGCATTTTTTTTTAGCACTGATCACTGTAATAATGTCACTGGTCCTCAAAAAGTGTCAGTTAGGTGTCTGATTTGTCGGCTGCAATGTCGCAGTCCTGCCTGATCTCTGCCATTACTAGTATAAAAAATAAAAATAAAGTGAAAATGCTTTAAACATATTGCATCGTTTGTAGACGCAATAACTTTTGCGCAAACCAATCAATATATACTTATTGGGAATTTTTTTTACCAAAAATATGTAGCAGAATACAAATTGGCTTAAACTGATAAGAAAAATTTGATTTTTTTTTTTTAATTTTTTATTGGCTGTGTTTTATAGCAGAAAGTAATAAATACAGTTTTTTTTTTTTCCAGAATTGTCGCTCTTTTTTTGGTTATAGCACAAAAAATAAAAACCACAGTGGTGATCAAATACCACCAAAAGAAAGCTTTATTTGTGGGGGAAAAAAGGACATCAATTTTATTTGGGTGCAGCGTCCCACGAGTGCGCAACTGTCAGTTAAATTAACGCAGTGCCGTATCGCAAAAAAAATGGCCTGGTCATTAAGGTGGTAAAACCTTCTGGTCCAGAAGTGGTTAATGACGTTCTTCTTTAACCACTTCTGGACTGGAAGGATTTTCCCCCTTAATGACCAGGCCATTTTTTGCAATTTGTCACTGTGTTACTTTAATGGACAATTGCGCAGTCGTGCAACGCTGTACGCAAATAAAATTGATGTCCTTTTTTTCCCCACAAATAGAGCTTTCTTTTGGTGGTATTTGATCACCACTAGTGTTGAGCGAACACGGACTGTATTATTCGTGTTCGTACCGAATAATTGGATTTTTTGTACCCGAACACGGACACGGACACTTTACTGTATGTTCGGGTAAAAATCCGTGTTCGGTCGTTTTATTTCCGGGTTTTGCATGCTTTGGCGCTCTTTTCATGGCGGGCTTTCAACAGCCAATCAACAATCGTTTAACTGGTGTGCCTTAAGCCATCCCAGCCATGCCTGCAAATGTCTTAGTAGCTGTGATTGGCCGTCTGAAGCATGTGACCAAGTCTTTATAAGTTCGAGGCAGCCGCAGCGGCGTCATTATGCTGCTTATATCAGGGACAGAGCACACATCAACGTGCTGGCTGCTGATTAGGGAAAGATAGGCAGGAAAAAACCATTTGTGTCCGGATAGAATTGAGGGACAGGTCGGAGTGTTTAGGCAGGGCGAGTTGTAGGCATTTTAGGGATAGAGTCTGCTGAATTATAGGGTCAGTGTCTTCTACAAACTACAATCGATATTGCTGTGTGGGGGGTGGGGTGAATCTGCACTCAATCCTGATCTACGATCTCTTCTCAATCCTGTTAGGGACAGAGTCTGCTGAATTTTAGGGAAACTGTGTTCTACAAACTACAATCGATATTGCTGTGTGGTGTGGGATTGGAGATAGGCAGGTGTCAGTGATCCACATCCATTTTTCTGTGTGTGAGCTGCAGTGAACACAATCTTTTTGGGCTGCAGTGAACACAATCTTTTTGGGCTGCAGTGAACACAATCTTTTTGGGCTGCAGTGAACACAATCTTTTTGGGCTGCAGTGAACACAATCTTTTTGGGCTGCAGTGAACACAATCTTTTTGGGGTGCAGTGAACAAAATCTTTTTGGGGTGCAGTGAACAAAATCCTTTGTGGGGTGCAGTGAACACAATCTTTTTGGGGTGCAGTGAACAAAATCCTTTTTGGGGTGCAGTGAACAACATCCTTTTTGGGGTGCAGTGAACACAATCTTTTTGGGGTGCAGTGAACAAAATCCTTTGTGGGGTGCAGTGAACACAATCTTTTTGGGGTGCAGTGAACACAATCTTTTTGGGGTGGAGTGAACAACATCCTTTTTGGGGTGCAGTGAACAAAATCCTTTTTGGGGTGCAGTGAACAAAATCATTTTTGGGGTGCAGTGAACACAATCTTTGTGGGGTGCAGTGAACACAATCTTTTTGGGGTGGAGTGAACAACATCCTTTTTGGGGTGCAGTGAACAACATCCTTTTTGGGGTGCAGTGAACACAATCTTTTTGGGGTGCAGTGAACACAATCTTTGTGGGGTACAGTGAACAGAATCTTTGTGGGGTGCAGTGAACACAATCTTTGGGGGGTACAGTGAACACAATCTTTTTGGGGTGCAGTGAACACAATCTTTGTGGGGTGCAGTGAACACAATCTTTTTGGGGTGGAGTGAACAAAATCATTTTTGGGGTGCAGTGAACAACATCCTTTTTGGGGTGCAGTGATCAAAATCCTTTTTGGGGTGCAGTGAACACAATCTTTTTGGGGTGCAGTGAACAAAATCCTTTGTGGGGTGCAGTGAACAGAATCTTTGTGGGGTGCAGTGAACACAATCTTTGGGGGGGTACAGTGAACACAATCTTTTTGGGGTGCAGTGAACACAATCTTTGTGGGGTACAGTGAACAGAATCTTTGTGGGGTGCAGTGAACACAATCTTTGGGGGGTACAGTGAACACAATCTTTTTGGGGTGCAGTGAACACAATCTTTGGGGGGTACAGTGAACACAATCTTTTTGGGGTGCAGTGAACACAATCTTTGTGGGGTGCAGTGAACACAATCTTTGGGGGGGTACAGTGAACACAATCTTTTTGGGGTGCAGTGAACAACATCCTTTTAGGGTGCAGTGAACACAATCTTTGTGGGGTGCAGTGAACAACATCCTTTTAGGGTGCAGTGAACACAATCTTTGTGGGGTACAGTGAACACAATCTTTGGGGGGGTACAGTGAACACAATCTTTTTGGGGTGCAGTGAACAACATCCTTTTAGGGTGCAGTGAACACAATCTTTGTGGGGTACAGTGAACAGAATCTTTGTGGGGTGCAGTGAACACAATCTTTGGGGGGTACAGTGAACACAATCTTTGTGAGGTGCAGTGAACACAATCTTTGTGGGGTGCAGTGAACACAATCATTGTGGGGTGCAGTGAACTCAATCTTTGTGGGGTACAGTGAACACAATCTCATACTTCTGAAGATTTGAGGGTGCTGCCTGTTCCATACTCCCCCTACTCCTCATCTAGCCTTTTAGGGGTACAAACAATAGTAATTGGGGCCTAGTGTGGTTGTGTACGTGTGATATACATACACTTTTTTTGGATCATATTTTCTATTCCGCTATTTAATCAAAAACCTTTGGGGATCAGTTAAATTGGGGGATAGTCTGTGTTGGTACGTGTGAGAGAGATCCACCTTTCCAAGTTGTTGGGGTTCATTCACTGGAGCGCGATCGCAAGATGCGCGAGTACAAGCGCACGCTGGTAGACGCCATGCTGCTGGCATTCCCATCTGACAGCGGGGCCACAGTGGAAGCACAAGGCAGAGGAGGAGGAGGAGGAGGTCGCCAACGCAACCAGGGCACCGCCAGCACCTCAGAAGGCAGGGTTAGCATGGCCGAAATGTGGAAAAGCTTTGTCAGCACGCCACAACAAACAGCAGCACCAGCAGCTCAGATGGAACGTCTTAGCAGGAGGCAGCATTTTACCAACATGGTGGAGCAGTATGTGTGCACACGCCTACATGTAGTGAATGACGGGTCTGCCCCCTTCAACTTCTGGGTCTCCAAATTGGGCACATGGCCTGAGCTTGCCCTTTACGCCTTGGAGGTGCTGGCGTGCCCTGCAGCCAGTGTATTATCTGAACGGGTATTTAGCACGGCTGGGGGCGTTATAACAGACAAGCGCAGCCGCCTGTCCAGAGACAATGTGGACAAGCTCACGTTCATTAAAATGAACCAGGCATGGATCCCACGGGACTTTTCCGTACCTTATGCAGAATAGCAATGGATACCGACCTTACCCACCCATTGTTCCATTTTTGCTCTTTCTCACTCTTTTGGGGTGTACCCTCATTTAAAATTTTTGAAAAGAAGCAGTGTTGGCTACCTCGTCCTCCTCCTCAGGGCCAGATTAATGTAGGGGCTATTGGAGCTGCAGCTCCAGGCCCCTACCTTTTATATAGGCCCCGGGTTGGCCATATTCACTGTTACCGCTCTTCTGTCACTTGTAAACACAGAAGTCTGGCTTCTATGCTCGCTTCCCCAGGCAGCACCCTCAGAACCTCCCCACACAGCGTGAAGGCCGGACAAGGAGGGACAGTTGGCGATGCATGGATGTGTTTATGGGCTTCAGAGACAGCATCCCATGTTGAATTAGGCATGCATGGCTGCACCCTTCCTCCTCTGGGTGCATGGCAAGGCACGGCCCTTAAGGCCCTTCAAAATCCTCAGCACCAAGCCCATGATGCTGTTAATCCGGCCCTGGTCCTCCTCCACCGCCGCTTCCACCTACACCGCCCATAGGTGTGCGCAGCCTATTGCATTAAGGTGTGCACCCCAAAGTTGAAATACACATGCATGTGTTTGCCAGCAGGGAGAGTAATGTATCGGGGCCATGTACCTGTAGGCAAGGAGAAATAGAGCAGAGCAGGTCCCAGGGAGATCTTTCCCATCTCCTCACTGGCAATGCTATGTGCCCTAGGTGATTAGGGTGTGCCCAGGCACACCCAGCACACCCTGTGCGCACGCCTATGTCACCGCCACATCCACCACCACCTCAACCTTCCTCCTACTCCATATGGGCCTCGTCCTTCAGAGATGAAGAAGAACATTGTTTTATTTTTCTGTTTTTTTTTTGTTGTTTTAAGTTATTTCCCTATCCACATTTGTTTGCAGAGCACTTGCCATGCTCTTAATTACGTTTTGCTGCCATTTGCAGCACTCTAGCCCTTTCCTTTGGTGTTTTAGAGCCATTTTAGTGCCTTAAAGTTCGGGTCCCCATTGACTTCAATGGGGTTCGGTGTCCGGGAAAAGTTCGGTAAAAGTCCGGGACACGGACCCGGACTTTTTTTTAAAGTTCGGCCGAACCCGTCGAACACGGACATCTAGGTGTCCGCTCAACCCTAATCACCACTGCGATTTTTATTTTTTGCGCTATAAACAAAAAAATGTATTATTTTACTGTGATATTACGGGTTTGAAGTTATCTATAGAAGGAGCACCTATTTCAGAGACCTGATAAACTGAGACTTATACAAGCAGCATATAGCTCAATTGGGAGCTTTGTTAATGCTGTCTACTCATAGGCTCGTGTATCAGCATTAGGGATGATCGAACGGTTCGGGTCGACCATCGGTTCGACCCGAACATTGGCTGTTCGAAATTCGGCCGAATTCCGAACTTTTTGCGGTAAAATTTCGGAATTCGGCCACCAGAACCGCCCAAAATGCAATTGGACAGGAACTGGGCTTTAAAAGCACGTGATTGGCCCAGAAACATCAATAAAAGCAGATTGGAGTGACTAGGGGGTCCAGAGGCCAATCAGGAGTGAATACGCCCTCCATAAGCCCCCCAGTATATAACATAGCCCCGCCAAATCTCTAGCACTGTATTACAGAGGCTGTGGAATAGAGTGGAAGCATTTCTGCTGCTCCAGTGTCATTTTGCAATTATTAGTGTGAGGAAAGGGATATGCAGTGTAGTTAGGGTACTATATACCACTATAGTTAGATTCAATAATCTAGTTTCTGTAGGGAAAGTGTTAAGTGTCAGGGTGACAGTAGTGTAGGGTGAACTGACTCTGCTATGGCTATGCCAGGGTGACAGAACTCTTCCATGTCAGGGTGACCGCCAGAAAAAAAAGATAATTTTTCTTAGAATTTCAGTTTTGCAGGGATAGGGCTCCGCTCCTTTCACACCTGGGCTTTTTTGTTGCAGGCGTTTATTGGGCATTTTTTGGGCGTCTTTGGAGGCAGGCATGACATCTGAACTTCAGTATAGGGGTATATATACACATATACACATACACACATATAGGTGTGAAAGGAGCGGAACCCCATCCCTGCGCTACTGAAATTATTTCATTAGCGCAGGGATGGGATTCCGCTCCTTTCACACCTATATGTGTGTATGTGTATATGTGTATATATATATATATATATATATATATATATATATATGTGTGTGTGTGTGTGTGTGTGTGTGTGTGTGTGTATATATACCCCTATACAGATGTTCAGATGTTATGCCTGCCTCCAAAGAGCCCAATAAACGCCTGCAACAAAAACGCCCAGGTGTGAAAGGAGCGGAACCCCATCCCTGCTCTACTAATAATTCTAAGAAAGATTATCTTTTTTTTCTGGTTCTGGACATGCTACAGAGCTGAAACTTCACAGGTACACTTTTTAGACCCCCCCCCCCCCCCCAGACACTAAATCCAAAGAAATCTAATTTTTTTTTTTTTATTGGCTCTCAATCAAAAACGACAATTTTTTTTGTGTGATTAATAGTCCCTGGGGCATGACCCAGAACCCTAGGCACTTTTTAGGGGCAGTTATTGGGTTTTAGGGCTTCAAAATGGTGTTTTTTGATTACAGAAGTTCGGGTCCCATTGATTTCAATGGGGTTCTGGAATCCGAACCGAACTTTCGGGAAGTTCGGGTGTTCTTGTCGAACCGAACTTTTCAAAAGTTCGATCATCCCTAATCAGCATGCCACATAAAAATATTGGTTGCATACCAGTTAATCTAACCTACTGCTTCACCAGTATTGGAATATAACAGATTGAATTTTGATATCTTATATCTTCATTAAATTAGACACACATGTATAGACCTGAATTATCTACACCTAGCTTAATCCAATCCAGTGTTGATCATGGTCTGCAAATATTCAAGTAGGTATAGATTGTGTTCTACATTCAGGCTTTAGATAGGTCATGACATCCTCACTTATTGATGGATTTGAGAAAATATATTATATATATATGAAGAATTGTCCCTATATATAAGGATTCAAAAAATGAAGGAATGTCTGCAGATTGAAAAAGATATAGGATATAAGATTAGGAACTGTCCGTCCTTAATATATAGCAATAGTTATTTCACAATTTGGGGAAGTCTTGTGGCAATGATGTGGCCACTTAGTAGTATTGGGCAATTTCAGACCGAAGCGGCCATCCAGCGACATATAGTTGCGGGCTCTCCTTATGGGTCTGGTTTGGGATGGGAGCTGGGGAGAGACGCAGATACGCTCAATGGTTGCGCAGGCTCACACCGGTGTCTGGCAATAACAGATATGATTTTGGATATTAAGCAGGATATATTGTATTGACCTTCAGATGGCCATCTACTGCAAATAACGGTCTGTCGTTATGCTCTGTACACCTGGTGCTCACTGCCCTTTCTCAATCCCCTTATGCAGTTTCCAAAAGCTCACCATGTCTGTTGACTTCAGGAGAATAAGCTCCCCTGTCGGCTTGATTGTAAGATGATCGCTTGGTCATGGACTGCCTCTCCAGCGTACCACGGATGGCTGGCGTGTACCGCGCATCGCGGTATCAAAGCGCCTGCGGCTGGAGCGGGTAGTCGGAGGCACTTCCGGGTGGTGTGCGGCCGGCGTGTGACGTCAACGCGTTTCGCATGCGTGACGCACGCTTCGTTATACCTTCAAACTTCAGTAATTTGTCTGTTAAGCCACCTGCTTGAGTTCAGTTTTTGAAAATATAGTAAATTACCTTAAAAACAATATATAATAATTATTTGTAATACTTACTTATGGTAATTAACCACTTGCCACCCAGGCCAATTATGACACTTCTCTCCTACATGTAAAAATCATAATTTTTTTGCTAGAAAATTACTTAGAAGTAGAACCCCCAAACATTTATACATATATTTTTAGCAGACACACTAGGGAATAAAATGGTGGTCGTTGCAACTTTTTACAGTATGTGACACGGTATTTGCGCAGCAATTTTTCAAACGCATTTTTTATGGAAAAAAACAGTTTCATGAATATAAAAAAAAAAACAAAACAATAAAGTAAGCCTGAATTTTTTGTATAATGTTAAACATATTGTTATGCCGAGTAAATAGATATTTATCATATCATGCTTTAAAATTGTACACACCTTTGGAATGGCTCCAAACTTCGGTATTTAAAAATCTCCATAGGCGACGCTTTAAACATTTTTACAGGTTACGTTTCCAGCATCAACAAAAACGGTGACTGAAAAATATCCTAACCACTTGCCAACCGCCAGCAGTACTTATACTGCAGCAAGCCGGCTCTGCCCTGCAAAACGACATAAATGTATGTCGCTATGCAAAATGCTAGTGGGGGCGCACGCCCACCGCCGGAGGTGTGCGCCAATTAGCTGCAGAGGGAGCCAATCATGGGGTCCAATGGTCGTGATTGCCGCTGGACACCCCCTGCTCCCCCTGGAGACAGAACAGAGGTCTGCCATTGTAAACATGGCAGACCGCTGTGCGGTCAGTGATGAACACAGAGATTCTGTGTTCCTCTTATTTAGGAACACAGTTCTCTGTGTTCATGCAGCAAGCCCCCCCCCCCCACACAGTTAGAAAGCACCCCCTAGGGACACATTTAACCCTTTGATCGCCCCTGGTGTTAACCCCTTCCCTGCCAGTGTCATTAGTACAGTAACACTGCATATATTTAGCACTGATTACTGTAGTCATAGGCGTGCGCACAGGGTGTGTCCCGGGTGTGCCTGGGTACACCCTAATCACCTAGGGCACATTAGTATTATCGCTCTGTTTGCCAGTGAGGAGATGGGAAAGATCTCCCTCGGACCTGCTCTGCCATAAGAGAAGTGCCACACACTTCTATTTCACTTTGCCAGCAGGGAGAGTAATGTACCGGGGCCATATACATGTAGGCAAACACATGCATGTATATTTAAACTTTGGGGTGCACACCCTAATGCAATAGGCTGCGCACACCTATGACTGTAGTAATGTCACTGGTCCCCCCAAAAGTGTAAAAAATGTCAGTTAGGGGTCCAATCTGTCCGCCGCAATGTCGCAGTCCTGTTAAAAAATCTCTGATCGCCGTCATTACTAGTAGAAAAATAAATAAATAAACAATTTTTTAATACACAGCTAACTCGTATGCACAGCAACATGTCATCAAGGGGCTGGGTCATGTATTCCAGGAGGCTTTAGTACAGTCTTCAGCAATCTACAGCTCTTGTGCCTGTGCAGTGTGACACGTTATCCGGGGCAGGGCCACACATTCTCAAAGGCTTCAGGACAGGACAGTCTACAGCAATTTACAGCTGATGTACACGTGCAGTGACACGTTATTAGGGGGCCGGGTCATGCATCCCAAGAGCCTTCAAGACAGTCTACAGCAGTTATGGTGAACCTTGGCACCCCAGATGTTTTGGAACTACATTTCCAATAATGCTCATCTACACTGCAGAGTGCATGCGCATCATGGGAAATCTAGTTCCAAAACATCTGGGGTGCCAAGGTTCGCCATCACTGGTCTACAACAATTTACAGCTTACACACATGTGTAGCAGCTCATCATCAGGTGGCTGAACCTGCATCCCAGGAGGCTTCAGGACAGTCTACAGCATGCTAGAGATCATGGGCATGTGCAGTCAGGGGAGGACTTGGGCAGGGGGGCAATTGCCCCCCTGGGCCACTCTGATGCCCTGTAAAAAGGCTGCATCACTTCTGCCACAGACATGCCTAAAGGATTCCTGGTGAAGAGAAATAAAAAGTCCCCACCACTGACCTACTGAGTGCGGGTTTAAGACAAGGACAGACGCAGGCCTTCCTCCCCAGCATGGATGGTGTAAACTGTGTCTGAGCAGAGGCCAGTTCCATGCCTCACTGGAGACTCTCCTCCCCGGCCAGCCCCAGCCAAGCTGGCCCAGCACCCCCCAACCGCCCCCTGCTGGCCGGGTCAGAAACCTTGATTCAGTCGCTGAGTAGAGAGTACCTGGAGCAGGGCTTCAGCCTGGAATTAGGGTCAGGAGGAGGACAAAAAAAGGGAGGGGGGCGAGTCGCTGCACCATGGGACTCTGGTTTGTACTTGCCCCCTGGGCCAAAAGTTGCCAGTCTGCCCCTGTGTGCAGTGATGCATCATCAGAGGGTTGGGTCCTGCATCCCATGGGGCTTCAAGTCTACACTAATCTTTCTGTGTTTTTTATTATATCATACAGGCACAGGACCGATTTTAGCTCTGAACAGGCACGTAGAAGGTCCCCTTTAAGAAATGCAGTACAGCTTTGGTAGAATTAGTTAAATCAATGACAACATCAGTTCTGATTAAAAAAAAAAAAAAGAAACAAGAAGTCACGGAGAAGTCTGACCACTGCATGCCTGGAGCCAGAGTCCCGGCATGATCTGATTGGCATAAGTCTCGCTCACCCCAGGGTAGACAGACAGAAGTCTCTGTGCAACAGAGAAAGCCAGCTGGAATTGTAAAAACACTAATTTGCTCATAGTAAGTTAAATCTGGGCAAATGTGGATCCTTCACCCTTCATTAGCCCATGTCTATCACATCAGCGGTCAAATGAGTAACCCTTTGTTGTCACACCAGAGCTTGCATCATAGCACTTCCCCTGTACTGTGCTAGGCGCCACATTAAATTCTACCCAGTATAGAAACTGTTATGGCCCCGGGCCCTCTACATCCTCTAGTCTAGTGCACTTGTGTTCAACCAGTACTATGTACACCCCAAGGGGTTCTTCCGACAGGTTCAAAGGATACTCATATATGTTTTTTAAGCCTACAATAATTTCATATTCAATATACCAATAAACTGCATTTAGTGCCAACAAAATAAAAAACGTAAAGTAGACCATTCAGTCCGTGATTAAATAACAGCAGCACTCACAGATATTTGAATACCCTATATTCAAATACACTGTACTGTCCAAAGTATTGGGATATGTTTCCACTTTTTTTATATTTCCCTTAAATCATGATCATACCGACACAATTGCGATTGATAATTACAAAGAATAAGGAGATTACAAAAGACAATATCCCTTATATGTAGACTTTGTTCTTCCTTTTTGCAATCAAATTGTCAGTTTTTATCTACAATCTAAAAGAATTTGCACACATTGCACTTTTAATAATCGGAATCCATGCAGATAACTTCTGGGGCTTTTTGTTGCGGACACCGGAAGCTTGGTGGTTTCCCTTTAGATAAAAGGGCGGATGTGACGGCGTGCGAACACCTCCTATCTCGCCCTTTGAAGAAGTCGGAAATGACGAAACGCGTCGGAGCATTAACCTTACGGCGACCGGAAGTACACGGGGGACACGATCGGAGGCTTTCGAGGTCCGGGACACCAGCGTGGAGAGGGTGAGCTGGACCAACATTGCCCACTAAGGTACCCGCGGTACTTATATACTGAGAAAAGCGCATTGACATCTGTTGTTTGTGAGTGCATTGTACTTGGGTTCTTGGGAATAAAGTTTTGCATTGGTTAAGCAATATTACGCTAGTGCAGTTCCTCTTTTGTTTCACTCCATGCTTGCTGGACGGCTGGTTCATTGTGAGGACAAGAGACGCACGCTAATATAGGAGATATTAGATCTGCAGCGGAAGCCGATCCCAGGAGGGAGATTTATACACAAGCTGGTATGCCTGTCCTACGAGAGTAGGTGGGCCATTTACCCTGGTGAGTTGCCATCCCCCCTTATGTCTATCACAACGGTGGAGGTGTAGTTAGAGGTTGATCCCGAATCACAGTGGTGATTCTTTCTTGGTGTAGTGGACTGCTGCTGGATTTTGAAATCCTGTTGAACCCTTTTATGGATCCAAGGATGGACGTTTCTTTGTGAAAGCATTTATATCCATTTGTATGAACATTTTAGGGATTTTGTCTGCTTTTTGATGCACAATCATGTACTATCTGCGCTACTTATGCTAAGTTCATTGTCCTGAGTGACTAGTGATCAGAGTATACCTACACACCTCCTATCTCTGAAGACATCCAATCGGAGGAAACGCGTCAGCAAGGAGGAGTCCGCGCTGCAGCCGGACACGAACATCAATAAAATCAATAAATGCTTTGAAAAGGGTAATGCACTATTGGCCATTATTGCTTTGCATGTACATGTTGGAGAGGATGATATAAGCCCTGATGAACCTTGGGAATCTGCCGCATCTATTCGCATGGAGAGAAGCAGCTTGATAATCCCCATTATTTCACAGAGTGCCATTCAAATACCGTTCTGGTAAGAGGCCATCTTGGTTTTTGCACGTAGGGTGAAGAGCACTTTTCTTTTGTGTGGTCACAAGAAGTGGTTGTTTGGAACATTATATATTTTGCACTTACTTAATATCCGCCCGGTAAGGAGGAATTTCACCAGGTGGAGGGATTTCAGCATTATTATTTGAAGCATCACCTTCATTCACACCTGTTTTTGTGTCACCATATTCTATAATCGGAGGAGTTTCATTACTTTGGACTTTGGGACTTTATGATTATATCTATTTTGGTCACATTCATTTGTTCACGTTCATTGGATCTAGCGCACCATCCATATTCACACAAAGTATTGGGATGCCCGCCCAATTGACATCCTAGTCTTATGGGCCATACACACTATACAATTGTCTTTAGATTTTTTCCTTTAGATTTACCAAAACCATATAATATGAGGTCAAATCTAAACACTTTCAAGTTGTATGCAATCAGTCAGGCCCTTGCACTACATGAAGGTAAATCTAAAGGAAATCAAACAACAAAAGTTGTATAGTGCGTATCCAGCTTAAGTCCGTAAAGTTCAATATTGAGTTGGCCCACCCTTTGCAGCTATAACAGCTTCAACTCTTCTGGGAAGATTGTCCACAAGGTTTAGGAGTGTGTCTATGGGAACATCTTCCAACTTCCAACTTTGTGGGAGCAGTTTGGGGGTGGACTAATTGGGCTTTCATTTGGTGGTAAATGGTAATGGATATTGCTTGATTTTTTTCTTTGTTATCAAAGGAAAACTGGCCCAAAATAGTAAAGAAAAAAAAATCATATTGTTTTTCATTTAGTTGTATATTTCTTGCTACTACCATAACCATCCACCAAGGAACAACCCAAATTACATTCTCTTGCTCCTGATGATTGCAGTGATACCACATAGGTGTATGCTAGTTGTTGTTACCACTAGTACAGCCCAGAAACTTTAGTGCATAGTTTCCTTTTTTTCAAATATACCTAAAACACACTGACACTTAGGCTGCATTCACATGTCAGCTTATAATCGCGGGCAGAACCGCCGCGGTTCCGCCCGCGATTCGGAGATTTATTGCAAATCGCGGGACGCCTAGCGTTGCCCGTTGATTTGCAATAGCCCCCCAAACGCCGAGCGATGTTGCCGCGATTTACGCCCGCCGAATCGCGGCAACATCGCGCAAACAAAATCGCGGGACGCAATACGCTCCAAAAAAGTACAAGGGCTTCTTTGGAGCGTATTGCGTCCCGCGATTTTGTTTGCGCGATGTTGCCGCGATTCGGCGGGCGTAAATCGCGGCAACATCGCTCGGCGTTTGGGGGGCTATTGCAAATCAACGGGCAACGCTAGGCGTCCCGCGATTTGCAATAAATCTCTGAATCGCGGGCGGAACCGCGGCGGTTCTGCCCGCAATTATAAGCTGACATGTGAATGCAGCCTAAATGACTGATAAAAAATAAATAAATAAATAAATAATACTGAGCCTGACCTTTGACCCTGACCGTGACGCAAACACTAACCCTGGCACTGACCTAGCGCAAACCTTGATCTAAGTTTTTTTTTTTAATCATTATTATTATTATTATTATTTTTTTTTTTAACACACACTTTTTTCTTTACTCTGCAGGGAGAGAGAGAGAGAGAGAGAGATACAATGTATCTCTCTCCTCCATTCACAAAGAGAAAATACAGTGGACAGCTGTGGGCTACTCAGTGACTGATCACTGTGAGAGTCAATCAGAATCTATCACAATGATCAGGTGCTCCAGAATCGGGAGTTCCAGGGCCGATCGCTAGTATGGGGCCAGGCCTCTCCATGATACCCCAGCCTCTCCCCAGCACAAAGGGAGATATGCAAATATGAGGCCCCATGGAAAAAAGCCCAGTCCAGTGGGGCTGCATATTTGTATTAGGTAGGCGTGAAGAGGTTAATAACAGCACAGTTATACCCACAATGTGGAAAAGTAATGGACAGCTTAAAACAACACCACCACTACTCCTCTGAGCTGGGGTGATGTTGCCATCACTTTGCTCCACCCTAATGCATTTCGTCTCACAAGACGTCTTTCGAGGGAAGTCAGTCATTTAATATTTGCAATTAATATACCACGTAAAAACACATTTACCTAGGTTTGGTTCTCTGATATGACTTGATTTACAGAGTAGTGACAAATAATGGCTTTTAAAGACAATTAAGATATGATGAGGAGAACTGAAGTAAAACTATAGTAAAAAGGTTTTTTTTTTTCCCGTTTTGAGTAGAGTAAGGGAAAGGTTATAACCCCTGTCAGGTTTTCTTTGCCATCTGTGTCCCTTTGATGGAAATGAGGTTGGGTGATCTCTTCCATGTCACTTTTCTATTGCTGTCTGTGCTCCCGTTAGGGAAATGTACCCTCTCTGTTTAGCCTGTTTACCATTATTACTGAAAGTGAAAGAAAATTCCACATTTTGGGTTGTCATCTAAACAGGAATAGAAGAGAAATCTTTCAATAGGGATACTAGTTCTAGGGCTACTGGTGACTTTGA
The DNA here is from genome assembly GCF_965119305.1 of Pelophylax lessonae. Taxonomy (NCBI): domain Eukaryota; kingdom Metazoa; phylum Chordata; class Amphibia; order Anura; family Ranidae; genus Pelophylax; species Pelophylax lessonae. The sequence goes on along the minus strand of NC_138768.1, from coordinate 850,138,206 downwards.
GGGATTCTCTCACTTTCCTCTCTTATCCTGTTTTAGCTATGGGGCAGGAAGTGAAGGAAACCTCCCCTAGGGGTAGGGATGAGCTCGGGTATGTTTGGATGCTCTTCCGAACCCCCGTGGCTGAGCCCACAAGGAAGCTGTCACCTGTATTGGGCGAACCATCTGCGGCTAAGGCATTCCCTGTCCCACAACCACATGTATTAATGCCCCTTGTGCATGTGTGGCTGGAAGGAAGGGAATATCCACACTGATTATGATTGGTCCATTACACATGACAGCTTCCTAGAAAGCTCGGCCACGTGGGTTCGGAAGAGTATCCAAAAAAACCTGTGCTCATTTCTACCCATTGGGGAGATTTCCTTCCCTTTCTGTCCCATAGCTGATCAATAAGCCCATTATATCCCAAAATATATACCAAAAGTGACATCCTAGTAGAATGCAAGATCTCACCTTCTGGCAGTTACTTGTGTCCTAATATGACCAGTTAAAGGAAGGGAAAATATTTTAAAGTTATTGGTGTAACCTTGGTTCCATATATATATTATGCATTGACTCTGTGATCTCGGCAAAAGACCGATTTATCCAGCTCTTCTTACATAGGGTTTATTACAGACCTGAACGCCTTAATAGTATATACCTCCAAGTTGACTCTATGTGTAAGAGGTGTGCTGTCTCCACTGGTAATTTTTTGCATATGGTTTGGTCCTGCCTGGTGCTCACTCCCTTTTGGGAATCGGTGACCCAGACACTGAGCCAATTATGTGATACCCTATATTACGTCCTGACCCCCTCTTTCTCCTATTAGGCCATATGGAGGATGTGGTGGCAGATAGATATACATACATTTTTCTCAGATATGCCAAGTGGGAGATCCTTTTAAGATGGAAGTTTCTGTGCCCCCCCCCCCCTCCCCAAGGTAGACAAAACCAGGCAAAATGATTAGGATGGAGTTTGAGAATCTCATGTTCTTTGCGTCTCATTTTCCCCTGAACCCCTTCCCCCTTGCCTTCCTGTGGTTATCCTTCTCTCCCTCCCCTCTCTTGTCTGCCCCCCCTCTTCCCCCCCCTTTTTTTTTTGCTATCCTTACCTCTGATCCTCATCTGCTCCCTCCTCCCCCTTTCCCCCTTCTCTCTCCCTCTTCTTACCCCCCTTTATCAAACTTTGGGTTCGTTTTACTGTGGTTGACGACGTTCACTGATGATTTCTTGCTTACCTACCCCGAGGATAAATGTGATGTCCCTTTATTTGATTAAAGTCTATTCCTTACTGAATGTGTAAGCTATCTTGACCGGATATGACTGAACTTTCTTGACAACCTGTTTATTTGCTGTACTGTGATTCCCCCTGAAGTCATTGGTGTGCACAGCCTATTGCATTAGGGTGTGCACCCCAAAGCTCAAACACATATCCGTGTGTGTATACTTATAGTGTCAGTAGGTTAGAGATCGGTGTCTGTAATTTTATTGTTATTTTTTATTCTTTTTTACAATATTATTTTTTTTGTTAGCCCAGTTAGGGAGCTTTGGTGAAATATCAGGGGTCTAAACAGGTGGAATCTGCACCACAAGGGGGGATTAGGGTGTGCCCAGGCACACCTGGCACACCCTGTGCGCACGCCTATGCCCGAAGTCCTGAATTGTAATTTGCTTTGTATTATTATTATTATACAGGATTTATATAGCGCCAACAGTTTGCGCAGCACTTAACAAAATGAAGGCAGACATTACAGTTACAAAACAATTTGGAACAAAAGGAATCAGATGGCCCTGCTCGTTAGAGCTTACAATCTAAAAGGGAGGGTCAGTTGATACAAAAGGCAATAGCTGTGGGGGATGAGCTGATGGAGCAAGTGAAACAGTGTTATTAGTTTGTAGCCGGATAGGCTTCTTTAAAGAGAAGGGTTTTCAGGGATCGTCTAAAGGTGGATAGATTAGGGGACAGTCGGACAGATTGGGGTAGAGAGTTACAAAGAATGGGAGAAGCTCTGGAGAACCTTGTACCTGTTTTTTACCGCTGTTGTGTGGTGTTTGTACTACCTGTGCTAACATTTTATGAAACATTTTCTGTTAAAACAAATGATGCATTGACAGGTGCTCACTTTGAAGTGACGTAAAATAGCATCGTAGCTTTATGGGCAAACTTTAACCACTTACCGCATACTAATGTATATATACGTCGGTAAACTTTGCGGTGTTATACCGGGATGATGCCTCTAGCTAGAGGCACCATCCCGGTACCGTGGTTTACAGCCGACGGTCGGCTTTCCGTCGGTAACGACCGATGCGGCTCGGGAGCCGCTCGATCGTTACCCATGTGAGACGTCCCCCCCCTCCCGCCGCCTTCCGTGACTTTGCTCGGGGCTCCCGTCCCACCGGGAGCCCCGAGCACCCAGCCGGCTGGAAGGAGTCCCGATCAAAGCCGGAAACGGCTTCGATCGGGTCTCCGATGACGTAACACGGAGGCGGCGTCCATGACGTCACTTCTGGGTTACTGTGCTGCAAAAGGCGGCAAATGCAAAAAACGGCTGTATGCAAAAATGCCGTTTTGTCTATTCAGAATAAAGCTCTGCATGTTCCTTCATTCCTTTGTCTATGTGGAGGGGAGGGGTGTTCCTTTCCTCCAATCAGATCTCACACAGTGTAAATGCAGCCACTTCTTTTCTGCTGACAGATGAAGAAAGATTTTTAACATGTTCTGCACAATCAAAGGGGCGTAGAGAGGGGAGGACTGCAATTAAACAAGTAAAACTTATGTAGGAGGATTTTTTTTTTCATCTCTGTATCATCTGAAGCTATTCGCTTCACTGGGTATATGTGAGGGGTTACAGCTACTTTAATTATTTTCACATTTTTTCTTACATTGTTTCATCTCAGTGCTGCTGATCTCCCCCAGCCTCTTAACCCCTACATGCACTTCCTCCAGGATCAGCTGCTTATTATTGTGGCTTCCTGATAATGTCAATTGCAAACAATGTCTGTGCAAAGTTTGTTGGCATGTAGCAGGTGGAGTGTCAAGTGTAACCAGGATTTCCTGTCCTTAGTAGTGATGACCTCTGCCACTCATATAACATGCCTTGGAGGTCCTTATGGAGTGCAGCTGGAGGAAAGGGAAAGACAAACCTGATAAAGTGGAATGTAGAGGATGAAGAAAAGATTCCCTATGTGCATGCCCCCAGCAAACTGTATCCTATGTCCTATGGGCCTTGGGCACTCAGCAGGAGCCCCTGGGCACTGGACCTGGAACAACTGGGAAAGGAGAGGCCCCTCGTAAGTGTTTACACGAATGATTCCTAACATTGCCAGGGGGCTGAAATGAGGAGCCTAGAAAAGTATTGAACAATCTGATTTATACAATAATCCCAAAAGACGCAAGAATGGCATTTCTACATCATATGATTCCAGGCCTTTTCTCATAGCAACAGAAAAATGGCCCACAGTCAATTTTTAAGACTGCATGGTTGTGATGCTGGTCAATACAAATTCTCTATTATCCTTAATTTTTGAAAATATGAAAACCATGGCTTACTTTTGCTTTTCCATTACTGATCTTTTCTAGCCTGAGCCTCAACTCCTACCCTCAGATCTCCTTTCTCAATCCCTCCCTTCCTCTGGGGTTTCTACAATTGCCCTATTTTATACATTTTTAGTATAATCTCCTCTTTCCCATCCCCTCCCTTTCCACTTATCTTTTTTTGTTGAGACCTACCGGCAAAAACAGTGGGGTAGACAGCTGACACGGATTTTAGGCCCAAACATAAGCCCTCAATTAACACATTGCATTAGACCATGAAAGTTCATTGCTGTATAAGTTTGTCTATATACCTTCCCAATTTGTTATCTTTATCAGATCTCTTAGCCTCTGTGTGGGGGTTCTTGTTGTTAGCCTCTTTTAAACCAGTAAAAGACAAGTACTGGTAATCCCTAGAAAATTGCTTACAAGAGGCCGGCTGTCTAGGGGCCTGGGGATGCCTTACTTTTCTAAATATTATATGGGCAGCCCAACTGGCCCAAATAACGCTCTACCATGCCAAAAGGGAGGATCCACTGTGGGTGGGAATTGAGGCAGATGTAAACCCAGTGTCGATAGATAACTTACTCTGGCTACATAAATCTGAGTGAGGCTTTGTTGATAATCCAACCACCCTTCACTCACATACCTTATGGGATAAACTCAAAATCTCCTTCTAAAACAAGTATTCCCTACTATCCCCTGATATCCTTCTACAAACACCCTTCCTTTTATCCTGCCTTCTCCTCCCCTACCTCTTTCCATCAATGGAAAATCCTAGGCCTGACATGTTTATGCAACCTGGCCACAGCCACGTTTCTTAAACCTTTCCTGTCTTCCAAGACTAAACTCACCTTCCGGGAAGACAGCTCTCCCACTACCAACAAATATCACATTTCTTCATCTCCACTATTCACCCTGTTTTGTCCCCCATTGTTGTTATATGTAATATGAATCCACATGCCTCTGGAATTATCTATAAATTATATTCCCTCCTCTCATTGTCCACATTTACATTGCCCTCCTATGCTCTAAATCAGGGATCCTCAAACTACGGCCCTCCAGCTGTTGCAGAACTACACATCCCATGAGGCATTGTAAAACTCTGACATTCACAGACATGACTAGGCATGATGGGAATTGTAGTTCCTGAACAACTGGAGGGCCATAGTTTGAAGACCCCTGCTCTAAATGGACCTCTGACTTTGGGGTGGGGTTGGAGCATAAAGATTAGGTTAGAATTTGGGCAGCTACCAAATCTTCGCCTAACATTCTTGCGGTGGAAACCAATTACAAAGTTATGCGGTGGTATCTGATCCCGGCAAGAATCTCTAAATTTTTTTCAACATATCCCCCGTATGTTTCCAAAGTTGTGGAGACTGTGGAACGCTACCCACATATGGTGGTCATGTCTGGTTGTGCAGCAAATGTGGATCAAGATTTTTAGAAACACTATCTACTCTCATTAACCACTTAAGCCCCGGAAGATTTTACCCCCATTCCGACCAGGGGGTATTTTGCGATTCGGCACTGCGTGACTTTAACGGACAATTGCGCGGTCGTGCGACGCTGTACCTTAACGAATTTGGCGTCCTTTTTTTCCCACAAACAGAGCTTTCTTTTGGTGGTATTTGATCACCTGTGAGATTTTTTGATCACGCGCTATAAACAAAAAAAGAGCGTCAATTTTGCAAAAATAACAATATTTTTCACATTTTTTTATATGAAATTCCCCCCCAAAAAAATGTAAAAATCAAAAAAGCGTATTTTGATTGGTTTGCGCAAAAGTTATCGCGTTTACTAACAAAGGGAAAGATTTTTGTAATTTTTGTTGTTTTTTTTTTAACGCGTAATGGCGGCGATCTGCGATTTTTTTTGCGGTACTGCGACATTGCGGCGGACAGATCGGACCCTTGACTGACATTTTTGACACTTTTGGGGTTACCAGTGACATTTCTACAGTAATCAGTGCTATACATATGCACTGTTACTGTAAAAATACACTGGTAGTGAAGGGGTTAACTTTATTTGGGAGGGAGGGGCTGTGTGTGTCCCTAGGGGCGTGCTTTCTACTGTGATTGGCTGTGGCTTGAGCTGTAAGGACACTGATCAACGGATCTACATAGTAGATCCATGTGATCAGTGTCTTTGCAGCGAGGAGAATGACAGGCGCCGATCGCCGAGTGGCCGGCGGACATCGGGTCCGCTGGTCACACGCGCGGGGGGGTCCGTGACCACGCGGGAGCGGGAGCGCGCCTCCGGGGGCGCGCGCTCGCTCCCTAGACCCTCACAAGCAAGCAACGTAGCCTCTACGTTAGTTTGCCTGTGAGGGGCTGACCGCCGACGTAGATAGTCGTGCGGCGGTCGGCAAGTGGTTAAGACCACTATAGAACCCAATCCCACCCTTGCCCTACTGAATAATTGCACCCTGGACATACAATGAGCTCACCTAAAATGAATTCTGTAGGTCCTGACGACCTCCAAACAAACAATAGCTAAAGCATGTCTCTTTGCGTCCTGGGGAGGAATCATACAGTAGAATCACTCAGGCCATGATCCATAGTCAAATAGATGCTACCTTATCTGATACAATCCCTAAACACCTCAACGTTTGGCAACCTTGGGTGGACAATTTTTTTTACAACCTGGTTTTAACACCTCTCTTCTGAAAATATTACTTATCAAGCTGGATACACACTATCCAACTTTTGTGGTTAGATTTCCTTCAGATTTACCTTTTCTATGTAGTGCAAGGGCCTGCCAGATTGCATACAAATTGAAAGTGTTTAGGTTTGACCTCATATTATATGGTTTTGGTAAGTCTAAAGGAAAAAGTCTTCAGAAAATCTTATAGTGTGTATGGCCCATTAGTCTTCAACTCAATGTAATAAAGACATTCCTGACTGACCATGGGCGGCTGACCTCTGCTTTTCTCTTAGTTCCCCTTTTCTCCCACCCTTTTAACTTTCCCTTCTCTCTTTCCATTTTTTCCCCTTACTCTTGGAAGATTCTAACTATGTGTTTAAGATATGCAGTTCCTTTTCATTTCAATGGGGAGGAGCATTGTGGGGGATTTTTTTTTTTAACTTTCCAAAAATTCTACAAAAAAGCTGCAAGCAGGATTTTTTTTACACCCCAACAGAATCGCACCACCCCAGTGTGAACACATTCATAAATTTGAAAGGGACGCATTTTTCTTGAGCTTTTCAGTTGCTTTTTTTTAACGCAAAGGCACTTGAAAAACTCCTCAATAAGAAAGAAGCCTTACTTATGCAATAAAAATATTGAATGGGAAAAGGAGTGAAATGAAGGGTTGTTCAGTAGAGTCTCAGACCTGCCATCTCTGAAAATTTGGTTGTAGGCCTTGGCATGAGAACTAACCTAAGATCTCGATGAAAGGGGCCACCACAAGCATGGCCACTTGTAGGCTTCATAAGGAGTATGTCTGACTGGGTGACAACACAGGACCAAATTTGAGAGACAGTTGTCACCATATAACACGAAGAGCCTGAGGAAAGTCCTTTCAAGCAGGATCACCTGGTATTCTTCATTCAAACAAGCAAAAAATTTGGGGGAGCATACCCATGTATTTCTAAAGCTGCTGCAGCTATGAACCAAAAGACATGTATATAAAAAAAGAATAGCGCGCACATGCAAAAGAAATTACTACCAAATCTGAAGACAATCCATAAACAGCACATCTTTCCCAGCAAGGAGTATTATCTCCAAGGGTTAGAAAGGCTGGATTCATCTCTTTTTCATGGATAGTGTAGGACCCACTGATAATGGGGTACTTTGACATAGTGGTGGGCTTGAGCACGATATGGCCATATGGTGGGACCAAATTCTTCATTCAAAGCTTAAAGCCTTGTACACACGCAACAAATTTCCGCCGACCGGTCGTCCGTCTTTTGTCCAGAGTGGTGTTGGTTGGAATGTGCCTAGACTGCACACGAATTTTCCCGCACGACAAAATTCTACTTCAGAAGTGATGTCATGTGTTGGTTTGCTTCATTTGTGTTCTTTCTTCTCTGAGCATGCCCAGTCTTGCTCATAAGATTTTTCCCTGTCGAAATCTGTACTGACTGCACGAAAATCGGACATGCTTTGACGGCTGACAAAAATTTTATAGCCTGCACAACAGATTTTTTTCGGCCGAAAAGTCGGAGTCGGTTGTCGGAAGCATCATACTAACAAGCCAAAAATTGGCAGATCGGTCGGCGGACGAAAATTCCCGGCCGAATTTCGACGCGTGTGTACGAGGCTTAAGATTCAAAGGCAACTTTTAAAATTACATCAACATATTAAAGCGTATATAAAAGCCTAATGATTGGGTCCAGATCTACTTTAAGGCATTTGCACTAGCTAGTTAGAGCATGTAATGTGAATATTGTGCCCCAAAGGGGTACCATGAACATCTTACTATTGTACATTCCAGTTAATAATATTCTTTGTTTCGGCTGTCTTCTCTTATCACTCATTAAAACACATCCATTCCCTTACGTAATCATCCCAAGCCCCCAAAAAATAACCTTCTTCAACGGATGACGCATCCGCTGCTGAACTTGTCGAAGAGCTACAGAACTTTTTTGAAGATGGTGGTGATGGCAGCGAAAATTTCCAGCCTGGAAACAGGCTCTAATTTAGTATTCGTCCTTCATCTAACGTGACCTGACATGCAAGTTGCATTTGGTACCTCACACATAAGTGATCTGAATTGCCTGCTATTTTAGTTGATGATAATTTGGTCTGTGTTTGGGTACGGTTCATGGTTCGGTCAGCTTCTTCTGATACTATATTCCCGTTAGTTCCAGCAAAGGTTTTGCTGTCAGCTCGACTTAGCGTTGAAGGGCTCATGAACCGTGAATGCACTGCGGCTTGGGACTGGTCCGCGCAAACTGCTGAGATCTCTCCAATTGTTAAGGGACAGGAGAGGAGGAGAGGGCGGTAGAGGGGGAAGATAGGACGCGGCGGAGGGGGAGGTGGGGGGGAGAAGAAGCTTGCTCTTTCCTTCAAGCGACAACAAATGAACGAGGGAAGTCAGATGCTGAGATAATATACCAAAATGACAAACGATAATTACATGGAAATGTTTTCAGATGGGGAGAGAGGGAGGGTCCCGGGCAAGAGATCTGATGACCTAAACTTACCCACATATGCCGAAATAATATTAATATAATGGCATGGGGGTGCTGGCTGCAGACAAATGCTGCATTTGACAATGACACAATATAGTGAGCATCTCCAGATTTTTTATTTTTTTTAATTAATGAAGTTGAAAATCCTTTCAAGGCTTTTAGAGATGAGCAAATTAAATAACCGCGATGTACTCCCAGCAATACTGCTTTGGATAACTTCTCCGGAAAAGAATAATGAGATGCACAGTATTTAAAGGAAATTTCTACTTTCACAAATACATTGTTGCTTGCTGTGGGTGGTTCCTATTAAATCCCAGGTATTCTTAAGCTGGATACACAATATACAACTTTTGTTGTTAGATTTCCTTTAGATTTACATTCATCTATGTAGTGCATATTTTTGATCTAACCTTTGACATCCAAGGCGCTTGATTATTTGTTTCTATGTAGTGCAAGGGCCTGACTGATTGCATACAAATTGAAAGTGTTTAGATTTGACCTCATATTATTTGGTTTTGGTAAATCTAAAGGAAATAAATCTAATGACAATTGTATAGTGTGTATGGCCCATTAAAGCGGAAGTATACTCCGCTTTTTAAGTATTACCTACAGGTAAGCCTATAATAAGGCTTACCTGTATTTAAAATAATATCTCCTAAACCTGCACGGTTTAGGAGATATTCACCCTGCACACCAGCGGCGCATTCGCTCTGAAGGTCTGGCGTATCTTGCCAGACCTTCAGAGCTCCTTGCCGGCTCCTTGCCGGAAAGTGAACTCCCGCGCGCATGGTGTGACGTCATCGCGGCTCCGGCCACTCACAACGCCTGAGCCACCAAACCCGGAAGAGACGCAGAGGGGCTTCATTCTAAGGTAAGTATTTCGTAATGTGCTAGTATTCCCGTTGAAGCTGACCGAACCATGTACCTGCTGTACCATGTACTTGTATGATAAAGTATCCTGTTCTCTTTGTATTGCTTCCTTTTTGTGAAATCTCTGGTGTTCTTGCCAGTCCCTCTGCTCTCCTATTAAAAACTGACCACACTAAGAAGGGGGACACAGCTTGGTCAGTTCTCTAGTGGTGCAGGGAACTCAGTGGGCTCTCCTCCGATGATCAGACTTGTACATGAAGAAAAAGGGGACTAAAAAGAGGTACATGGAAAACAGTTAGCCCCTAGTTTGGTATACTCACCCACCAGTCTGCCACCAACCGAATAAACCTGTCTAACAGTGTGGGTTAAAAACAGGGGTTTAGTTGACACACATTTGCAAACGCACGTGTAAGCTGCAAGGCCCCTTCAAGGCACCCTGTGTAACTTGCAGTCCTAAACCCCTGTTTTTAACCCACACTGTTAGACAGGTTTATTTGTTTGGTGGCAGACTGGTGGGTTATTATACCAAACTAGGGTCTGGCTGCAGTGGCGGCTGGTGCTCAAAATTTTTGGGGGGGGGGGCGCAAAAAGAAAAATGTAATAGGTATTGCTTCGCGTCAAAAAACGCAGTAAAAAATTGCGTGACTTTGAAGTCATGGTACAGGCATGGCACAGGTGATGGTATAGGCATGGCATAGGCAATGGTACAGGAGATGGTATAGGCATGGCACAGATATGGTATAGGCATGGCGCAGATATGGTACAGGAGATGGTATATGCCCCCTTTCAATGCAGAGACCAGCGTACATGCCCCCTTTCAATGCAGTGACCAGCGTACATGCCCCCTTTCAATGCAGAGACCAGCGTACATGCCCCCTTTCAATGCAGAGACCAGCGTACATGCCCCCTTTCAATGCAGAGACCAGCGTACATGCCCCCTTTCAATGTAGAGACCAGCGTACATGCCCCTTTCAATGCAGAGACTGTGCTGTGCTCCATTCAATGCAATAAACACTGTTCTGTGCCCCCTTCAATGCAATAAACACTGTGCTGTGCCCCCACAATGCAGAGTTCAGCGTGCTGTGCCCCCTTCAATGCAATGAACACTGTTCCGTGCCCCCATCAATGCAGAGTTCAGCGAGCGAGCCCCTTTCAATGCAGAGCTCCACAGCATTGTCCCCAATCACTGCAGAGCGCCACAGCATTGTCCCCAATCACTGCAGGACGCCACAGCATTGTACCCCAATGATTGCAGAGTGCCCACAGAATTGTACCCCAATGATTGCCGAGTGCCCACAGCATTGTACCCCAATGATTGCAGAGTGCCACAGCATTGTACCCCAATGATTGCAGAGTGCCACAACATTGTACCCCAATGATTGCAGAGTGCCCACAGCATTGTCCCCCAGACCAATGCACTTACCTGGCGGCGGCTCGGCTATCGGCGGCGGCTTCTCCCCTCCTCGATCCTTCGTCCTCTTCTGCGGCGACGGGAAGGTGAGCGGAGCGGCTTCTCCCTCGTCCTCTTCTGCGGCGGGAACCGGTGGGAAGTGAGCGGCGGTGATGGTGAGTGACTGACGCACGCACTGGCACCGCCCCCATTGCGACATCAGCGATCGATGTCCTGGATGATGATTGGTCCAGGCTGGAGACTGGACCAATCACAGCCAGGATATCACGAAGGTGGGGGTGGCCAAGCGCTCTTTCCTGCGCCCAGGTTACGCCCCCAGAAGGCAGCCAATCGGCGCCTTTCTGGGTCATAAACCCCACCCCCCCTTTAGCCACCACATAGGCCGGCGAACCGTTTTTTTTTTTTTTCTATAACTTTATTGTTTTTTTTTTGTCATTTTTTTTCCTTTTCCTTTTTTTTAAGGGGGCGGCGCCCTGGCGCCCCCTATGCACGGGCCGCCACTGGCTGGCTGTTTTCCATGCACCTCTTTTTAGTCCCCTTTTTTCTTCAGTTTTTTCATGTACAGGGATGGAGACGCTAAGCATTACCTGCTTGTGCCTCATATAAAGTCCCAAACTGCCTATATATTTTTCATGTAATCAGGGATGGAGACGCTGTGCCCTACACGCTGGTGTCTTACTTAAAGTCCCATTTTGTCTTCACTACATCTATTAAAGGGATGGAGGTGCATGCTCCTCAGCTTGTCATTTTTAGTTTGTACCCTATGGCTATTATACAGCCTGATACATTCAAGACCAGTCATAGATGGAAGCAGGTTGGGGGAGGATTGGGCCACCTCCAGCCCAACCTGTTTCCCATCTATCTCATTATCAGCCATGTGCTTCCATTGTGGAGACACTCAAATTCATTAGTGTTAGGACTGCAAGTTACACAGGGTGCCTTGAAAGGGCCTTGCAGCTTACACATGCATTTGCAAATGTGTGTCAACTAAACCCCTATTTTTAACCCACACTGTTAGACAGATTTATTCGGTTAGTGAGTATACCAAACTAGGGGCTGGCTGTTTTCCATGCACCTCTTTTTAATCCCCTTTTTCTTCAGTTTTTTCATGTACAGGGATGGAGACGCTAAACATTACCTGCTTGTGCCTCATATAAAGTCCCAAACTGCCTATATAATTTTAATGATCAGACTTGTCATGACACTCCCCCGATGCACAGCCATTAACTAGGAAGCTCAGCGTGCTGCTGCTTCTTCTCCCCCCCAGCTCTTATGCAGCTGAGAACAGAGGGAATAGGATCACTTATAACAAAAAGGAAAAAGGTATTTATAATGTTTTTTTTATATTTATACAAAAATGTTTTGCCTTTCATTTCTATTTTAAACTGAATGGGTTGTTTTACATGGTGATCTTTTTTCAATCACTTGAAGGAGTTGTAAATTCAGAAGGTTTTTTTTTATCCTAATGCATTCTATGCATTAAGATACAAAGCCTTCTGTTTGTAGAAGTCTCCCCAACACCACTAATACTTATCTGAGGTCCATCCCTGTCCAGCGATGTCAACAAGTCCCCCGTCCATCCAAGACTCTATCTCCTGATTGGTTGAGACACAGCAGAGGCGCCATTGGCTCCCGTTGCTGTAAATCAAAGTCAGTCAGCCATGCTTCCTTCTGCATGCAGCAGACTGATGATATCATCTTAGCCTCGGAAACGTCACTGGACTTGAGCTCAAGGATAGCTTTTTAATAATAGGAGGTGGGAATTTTTTTTAACAAGTGGTACCATTGCTGAATATTTTGACGTGTCAGGAATTCATTTATGCAGACTTGTAATGCCAATAAAAGGTCCACTTTCTTCTGCTAACTTGGAAGGTGCCATTTTATTCCACATACACATAGAATCAACTTTCCAATGCAGTTGATCATATCTGACCTATCTATTGGTGTCCTTCGCGCTCCACTCACTTGTATCTTAAACATCTTAAACCTTTGCAGGAGATCTTGTAGCTGCTGTTATCAAACACGGCCCCGAGCGCGTCACCCATGAGAGAGCTGACAAAGCCATTCACACTTCAGAGACATTGACCTTACCGAATTACGGCAGAGCCGGGGGAGGGGGGACAGCAACCTGCCACGGTGGGGTCATCTTCATGGGTGACTAGGCTGGTTCTGACTCAGTCGTATTGACATTTCCACCATGTCAAAGGACTGTGTAATATGGCAAAAAGGAAAAAAGGTCATAGCGAGGGCTAGGAAGATAATATCCAACTGTATATAACATATAGCGAAGGATGCCACAGGTCTATACATGGCCCATATGTTCCATCTGTTCTTTTTATCAGAGTTCACACAATTAACTTTTAAGGGCCTATTACCACCAGCGGCACAGCGGAACATGTTTGTGCTGTCCTCTACTGTATATCCAGACACATGTTTTTGCATTTCATTTTTGAAGAGCCATTTTTTTAAATTAAAATGCAAATGCAAATCAAAGCTACGAATGATCTGAAGTAAAGAAAGCCACATCTGAATGAATGGAATGGAACGAAAAGGAATGCATCCGAAATTACGAATGATCCGAAGTAACGAATGCTGATCATAACAAATGATCTGATAAATGAAAATAAACAAAAACAAATGAAATGAAAATGAAACAAAAGGAATTTTCCGGTAGTGCACATGTCTAAGAGCCGGTTCACACAGGCGTGACCCGACTTGCCGGGGCGACCTGTGTAATCGTGGTGCGCAGTCCCGGCATGGACTTCATATCATTGAAGTCAATGCAGGTCGCCCCAAAGAAGCTCAGGACCCTTTTTCTAAGTCGGAGCGACTTGTGTCGCTCCTATTAGAACGGGTCCGCAGCTTCTCTATGGCAGGCGACCCACGGCGACTTGTCAGGCGACCAGGTTGCCTGACAAGTCGCCCCAGTGTGAACGGGGTCTAATAGAAACCCACATATTTTATTTTACCTACACATTAATTTAAAACTAATTGCATAGGTTTTTTTTTTTTTTTTTAGGAAATTGCCCCTTTAATGCCTTTATATTACTGGTTCTATGTGGTCATGTGAGGGCAAGTCTCTGGCTCATTCTTTGGGTGTGAACTACAGGTATATTCTGGTCAACAACACCTACTGTATAGAGCTAGGGATGCCGACCTGATACCATTACTGCCTAAAGGGATTAGGAGATATGGATCAGAACGCTGTGAATCAGGATCAACTGGTAACTGCTAAGATTACTAGGAGAGAAATAAAGAAAACTTTTTATTGATTGGCTATTTAAAGTAATATTAAAGGTAATTAAAAAAAAAAAAAAATAACAAACATGTTATACTTACCTGCTCTGTGCAGAGGTTTTGCCTCCTCTTTTCGGGTCCCGTGCCGGCGCTCCTGACTGCCCCCCCCGTCTGCTGAGTGTTCCCAGAGCAAGTAGCTTGCATTGGGGGCACACAAGCAGGCTCACTTCCGAGCCCCTCATCTGCATGTCCGTTCACACACAGAGTTGCAGCTCAGCCACGTCCCCTCTCTCTCCTCATTGGCTCACTGGCTGTGATTAACAGCAATGGCTCCCACTTCTGTCTCAGCCAATGAGGTGGGAGAGTCCCTGGAGAGCAGAGGCTCTTGTGCACATTGCTGGATCTGATCTCAGGTAAGTATTAGGGGGGGCTGCTGCACAGAGAAGGATTTTATACCTTCATACATTGATTGCTTGTAGGTAAAATACCTTGAGCCTTTAGAACCACTTTTACCACTTCCCGCCCGCCGTATAGACAAATGACGGCAGAGCAGTGCGGCTCTTGTTCTGGGATGACGTCATATGGGGCCCACGCGGCGATCGTGGTTGCGCCATGTTCCTAGGACACAGCATGATCCTGATCTTAGTAAAGAGCCAATGACACGGCTCTTTACCAATGTGATCGGCTGTGTCCAATCACAGCTGGTCACATGTAAACAAGGAAGTGCTGTTTATCGGCTCTCCTCGCTTCACACTCTGTCAGTGTGAGGCAAGGAGAGGTGATCAGCAGCATCTCCCCGCAGGGGAGACCTGTACAGGAAATAATGATCAGTGCCCTGATTACAGTACAGCCCCACCAGTGCCCATCAGTAGTGATGGGCTTGATGTTTGAGTCGAATGTAAGTTCGACTTGAACATCAGCTGTTCGTGTGCTCACTGAACACACAAACAAATGGGGTGCTTCGCGGGCATTTCGCCCCCGATGAGCACCCCATAATGCACTGCGCTGGTGCAGTGAATACATTACTGACGATTGGTCAAAGCATGCACCTGACCTGTATGCTTTGGCCAATCACAACAGCACAATGTCCTGCCAGAGCCATGATTGGCCAATTATGGCTCAGGGGCTAAGTCCATGCCCCATACTATATAAGGCTGCTGCTTATACAGCAGCCGTGTATAGTGTATGATAATAGAGGTTGGGCAGGTAGTTAGTGGATAGTGAGTTGAGTTAGTTTAGTGCAGTCATTGTAGTGAACAGGCATACTTCACTTTTATAATGTATAGATATGTTGTAGTCCTGGGTCCCCTCTCAGTGCTCCCCAAGTTTTGTGTCCCTGTCACTTATAGTTTGGGAGCAGTGCCATGCCAAGCTGATCAATATTTCCCATAGATGCCAATGTTAAATACAGGGAGCAGTGCCATACCAAGCTGACCAATATTTCCCATAGATGTCAATGTTAAAGACAGGGAATAGTGCCATGCCAAGCTAACAAATATTTCCCATAAATGCCAATGAGCACTGAACGCTGAAATTTGGTCTAGGTAAGAAGGGGGTGAAAGTGCTCTATATTTAAGTGGTTAAGGGGAACCCTATGACAGAATGAAAAAAAAACAGCATGGGGTCCCCCCAAAATCTATACCAGGCCCTTTCGCACCCCAAAGCACCCTCCCCATGTTGAGGGCAAGCAGCCTGGTATAGTTCAGGAGGGGGGGGTGCTCGCTCGTCCACCCCCTATCCTGGGCTGCCAGACTGCTTGCTCGGATAAGGGTCTGGTATGGATTTTGGGGGGGACCCCACACCATTTTTTTTTGGTGTGGTGTGGTTCCCCTTAAAATCCGTGTTGCCGGGAGCCGACAAAATACAATACAGCCGCGAGCAAGTTTAAAATACATTTTTTTCATTAGAAATGTCAGTATTGCTGCAGCAGGGTCCATACATCATACACATGCGCCACTTTAAAGGCATACTAAGAGGACCCCCCAGGCACAATATTTAAATGAATTTTTCATTTTTATTGTTTCACTCTAAGCATTATTAAAATCACTGCTCCTGTAAAGTTATAGTTACAAACATTTTTTTTTCATTGATACATGTCCCCCAGGGCAGTACCCGGGTCCCCATACACTTTTTATGGCGTTTAAGCCTTTAAAATTAGGACTTTTGACTTTTCATGTTTGTGTCCCATAGACTTTAATAGAGTTCGCATGTTCGCTGGAACTTTTTCCCTGTTCGAGATGTTCTGGTGCGAACCGAACAGGGGGGTGTTTGGCCCATCACTACCCATCAGTGACACAAATCAGTGCCCATTAGTGATGCCAGTCAGTGCTGCCTTTTAGTGCCCATCAGTGCTGGCTCATCAGTGCCATCCATCAGTGTCGCCTATCGTGCCATCTATCATTGCCCATCAGTGTCACCTATCAGTGCCCATCAGAGCCGCATATCAGTGCCATCCATCAGTGCACATCAGTGACATATTAGTGCCGCCTCATATGTGCCACCTAATCAGTGCCCATAAGTGCCTCCTCATCAGTGTCCATCAGTGCAGCCTATCAGTACCGCCTCATCAGCGTACATCAGTGAAGGAGAAAAATTACTTATTTACATAATTTAATGACAGAAACTAAGAAAAACTTTTTTTTTTTTTCAAAATTTTCATATTTCTTTCAGTTTTTTATAGCAAAAAATTAAAAACCCAGCAGTGATTAAATGCCACCAAAAGAAAGCTGAAAATTGGCCTGGGTAGGAAGGGAGTGAAAGTGCCCGGTATTGAAGTGGTAAAGAAGAATTCCAGGTAAGTATATTTTATACATAGTTTTATTGGTCCAGCTTGGAGCAATGTAACTATGCATTCAGTATACCATACATGGCCAATGCCCCTGGACGCTTGAAATCACTGAAGCAGACACTGAATTGTGCCCGTGCAGAGTGGCCAACCTCCTATGTTCAGAGTGATCCACTTAAAAGGTGTAGCCTTAAGTAATTCCAGTTGGGTCTGTAGCTGTTTCAATGTCAACGGAAAAGATCCATAAGCATAATCATATTGAAGCAGAATCACAATGATTGATAGGTACTGTTGTGGAGGGATCTGGGGGTCTAAAAGACCCCAAACCCCTCCTCTGCACTTTCAAAAGCATTCAAAATGCCAAGTTTAGCTGTTTTGAATGCTGTCTTTTTTTTAAATCTGGCGCCGAGTACCCAGAAGTGATGTCATGACATTACTTCTGGGTTTTACATAGAGAGCCAAATCCGGCTTTGATCGGGTCTTCGGCGGCCGTGCAGGCTGGTTGCCTGGGTCTTCCGGTGGGATGGGAGACCCGGGCAAGCCGCGGAAGGTGCTGGGAGGGGGGGGGGCGTCCCCTCCCACTCCTTGTAATGACAGCTGATCGGCTTCTCAGCCGCATTGGTTGTCATTACAAGACAGCCGACCATCGGCTATGGACGCTGGTACCGGGGTGATGCCTCTAGCTGCAGGCATCACTCCGGTACAAGCACTTTCCCGAAATATCAGCAATATCGGTAACCTCAGGGGCCAGTTCCGATATATCGGGGAAAGTGCATATCGGCCCCCGATATATCGGCTTTGCCGATAATGGGTCAATCCCTACTCTTTACCCTTCACCCCGCATGCAATGCAAACTCACCAAAGCTCCACTTACTATCACTCAAAGATCACTCTTAACTATAAATCCCCCATGGGTTAAAGGCAGGTATAGATGTCACAGCATCAGTGTACGATATCATCCATCAATAATCCTCCTTCCACTCCCATAGTAGGCAGATCAGTGTTTAAAAGAAACATTTATTGTAAAAACAAGGTAAATGCACCATAATAAAAGATCGTAGCCACTCACATCTGAGACCGCTACAAGCAGTGAATCACGTTGTGACGTCAGCCAGGGTGGCTCCGCCCAACGCGTTTCCAGCCAATGCTCTTCTTCTGGGGCTCAATTTATATACTAACAGTATATATGCTCGGGACATTTCCTGAAATAAACAAACATGCTTTGACTCTACCCTTGTGTGTGTGTCTCTGTGTGTTCCCGAATATTCTAGCCCCGTCCGGTTCAAAAGTCCCTTACACCGAGTATGCGTGCGGGAGCTGCCGTTCACGGTACAAGGCTTGGAAGGAACAGCATGGGTGGCCAATCCTTCAGTGATGTCACTGGCTGCATGCTTAGGAGATATTTACACTACCTATAGGTAAGCTTTATTATAGGCTTACCTATAGGTAAAAGTCAGGAAAGGAAGTTTACTTCCACTTTAAAAAGGGGAAACTATTTCCAAATTGAGTACTTTTGAGAGCTATAAACTTTGCTGCTTCCTCCCTCCTCACATCCCACAGTTCTTCATAATGCAGAGAGTGGAGATTGAGGCTTTCATAACACACGTTAGATGGAATGCATTAACAAATGTAGTTAAAAGTCCATATAAATAATAGATAGAAATGTAAAAACTGGGACATATGTAATTCAGGAAGAAGAATATCACCTTCAGGGCTCATACTGCATACTGACATTGTGGTACATATTGATGCTAGAACTGTAGGCTGGTGATATCATTAATGGGGTTTTGGAAGTATTAAAGGATAACTCTACTTGTGCTTTAAAATATATATATATAACATGAAAAAAAGGAACATTAAAATTGATTTTCTGTTTCATTTGCAGAAGTTATAATTTTAATTTTTATGACAAAAAAAAAAATTCAGTAATCTCTTCCCTGTAATATGGCAAAACCGAGGTGTTTGAATTAGAACTACTGTTCCCTCCATACAAGTCAATAGAGGCGCAAACAGCCTCTAGAAGAAGCTGGAAGCTGTTTAGAATGAGGTCAAATGCAGGTAAGAAGGAGTTCAACTTGAGGGTAGAAAGAGGAGAACGGCTGGTAAGAAGTAGGACAACTGCAGGTCAGGAGGTCAACTGCTGGTCAGAAGGATTTCAACTAGAGGACAGAAGGGGGTCAACTACAAGTCAGAAGAAGGTCAACTGCTTTCATGCAGGTGCATTTTACTTCTTCCACTGCAGGTGGCGCTGGATCGCAGTGGCCCTGCAGTTGGAGAGGAAGTCAAAGGGAACATGATTCCTCTATGGTTTTCTGGGTCACTAGGGAAATAATCAAGTTGGATGCTGATGACTCTGGTGGCCATCCTGGGTCAAGCAGAGCCTATTTAATGCCCTGGCTCCACGCATTATGCCAGTACGTAGCTTTGGGAAAGGTACCCTCTTAGGGGCAGTACTAGCAGTAGCGATGGGTTCCAGACGAGGAGGGAAAGCATAGGGTCGCAACTCTTGTTTCAAACTTTTTATTGAATATAGAAAATGCAATACAGGGATTTACAAAGTATAGCAGTGAAACAATTCTAGAGGTTAAACAATTCTACAGAGACCTAATACAGCCAGTGATTTTGGGTACAGATCCAGCAAGAGTACCATTATACATTGTCAGGAAGTAGTAAACAAACAACAACTGCAAAATTACTAAACAACCCGATAGCTGCAACTCCATGGCCCACCGTCAGTGGATAATCATGGGTTTGTACCATAGAGGAAAAGAATATGGAACAATCCAATGTGGTGGAACAGATAGATTCAGTTGTGGGGGCCATTTAGTAGTAGGAGGGAAGAAATCAATAGAGCAAGTCTATGCAGCATGAAGGAGGTGAAATTCTCTACACAGGAGATACTCAGTAATCGGTGTACCAGGCGAACCTTGTCGAGCTCTACAATTGTCTCTGACTCGTGATTTAAATGTGTAAGAAGCAGGGTTATGCGGTGTGTATGGGCAATATCACTGCGGAAGTAGATTTGGGTGGGGGAGGGGAGGGGGGGACAAGAGGGTGGAAGTAAAGGTGAGATGTGAAGGGGGGGGGGGGTTGTGGGAAAAGTATAGAGATATAGAAAAAGGGAAAAAGGGGGAGGGGAAGGAATGGAAAGGAAACTCCGCCCGTCTCCCGCTCTCCAGGGGGGCAGCACTTCCCCTGGGTCATCGTAGTCCGGAAGGTAAAAGATAAGAGGAAAGGTGTGGAAAGGGTCAGTAAGAGAATGGGTCTGATCAGTTGTTGATATCAAAACAAGGCCTAGGAGGTCAGTTGAGAGTAGGCTGGAGTTGTTTTAAAGTGTGTCCAGCAGGCCCAGACAGAACTGTAAGCCAGAGGGTTATCTCTGGATATATGTATTAGCTCTTCCATCTCGGCAGTTCTGTCTAGGGTGAGGAGCCATTCTTTAACGGTGGGTGGGGTAGTTAATCTCCAGTGTCGAGGAATACATAGTTTAGCTGCATTCACCATATGCATAGCCAGTGATTTGAAGTAGAGTTTGTGTGGTAGGGTCGTGTGATGGAGAAGGAACAGTGCTGGAGTAAATTCAAGAGAGATCATTGTCACTTGTAAAATGAGTTGCTGGACTTCCTGCCAGTAAGGAATGATCCGTGGACATGACCATCATATGTGTATGAAAGAGCCTGGACCCGTATTGCATCGCCAGCACTGGTCAGGGAGAGAGGGGTAATATTTATGCAGTACTGACGGGGTTCGATACCATCTGGATTGAATCTTATATCCATTTTCTCGGGTGGAAACATTGGTAGAGCCCTTATGAATGGACGTGAAAATTCTTGACCAGGGTCGCAACTCTTTTACACACCTTCCCATTCGGGCACAGCAGGGCAAGGCTACATTCTGCCCCTCTCAACAGACGCTGTCAGTCTGGCTAAAACCTGCTCCTTTCACGCTGCTGGAAACTGTGAGTGCACCCAGTTGGGCAGCCGTCCCACCAGGTTTGTTGTGAACTGTTGCTGCATTACTTCAATATAAGTTTTATATTGCACCTGACTGTGTGAATTATTGCAGCCGAACCACACTGCACCACACCTAAATGCTAGTAAGAACAAGGGCAACTTTGGGTAAAGTGCATCTACGAAGGAACATCAGCTTCATAATAGGTGCAACTGTCGTTCTCTCCATACAAGTCAAAAGTGGGGATGCAAAAGGCAGCCAGAAGCAATTGGATGCAACTTAGAATGGGGTCAAATGTAGGGTGCGTAAGAAGGAGGTCAACTGCTGGTCAGAAGGGGTTCAACTGGAGGCCAGAATGAGGTCAACTGTTGGGCAGGAAGAGGTCAACTACAGATAAGGAGGATCTCTACGACTAAGCCTGGTTGGGTGACATCAGAGGGGGTGGCCTTAGGGCGGGTCTGTCTTTGCCATGCTTGTGGATAGATGTGGATGTTTTTACAATACATGTGGATGCCTGTGATTTATCCAGTGTGCAGCAGCTTTTTCTCTTTACATTCTGCAGATCAGAATGAGTTTGGCTAGAAGCCAGAAAAAGGTCAATAGTTGAGGTCAGGAGGTGATCAATTGCAAGTCAGAACATCGAACACCTATGAAGGAACTCAGAAACTTCTCAAACTGACCTCAAACACAAGCCCGATTCACCAGAAAGTACACTGTATTTGCCCATTGACACAAGCCCTTAGTATACCAAACAAACTTTCCATAGAATGGTTCGATCTTGGTTAAAACCTTGATTTTAGAAATGATACTCAAGCTTTTAACACAGCAAAACAATATAAGAAATTATCCAATAATATTTCTTAATCAACCCCTCCTCAAACACCTACCACAATAAAACACCAGACTGCATGACCTAAGGAAGACCCGAAGCTTTTAACCCCCACAGCATTGAAAGTTCAGAGACAGGAAGGGGACTGGGCACCGTTGCCAGAAGAATTCTACAAGATCCAACTGCCTGCACAATCTTCACTATAGGTAAGTTATCTCATTTTTGTTCTGTAGTATGCTGACATCTTGTGATGGTTTAGGGCCACTACAAAATATTTACTTCCCTCTGTCCTCCCCTCCTTATTAAAGTTAGTTACAGTTCAGTCCTAGCTGGACCCTTCCAGTTTCTTCCATATTCCCTCAGTAAGTGTCAGATCTTCACAGAGACAGAGTTTAGGATAGTCATTGTCTTCTTACACTTCAAAAGACTGGAAAAACATCCATCTGTACTGCCACTAGCTGAAGTAAAACTGCATGGGATTCAACTTCTATGTCTTACTAAAGAGTAAAGCTGCTTGTGGACATTACCAAGTAAGAAAGCAACCATTCTGTCCAAATATACTGGGTCTAAGAAGGTATATGAATGCATACAAGGTTACAAGGTTAAAATACATTTAAAGCTCATCAATAGGGAAAGTAAAAATCCATCCTTGTAGCAAGGCTCCCCCTGCACTATATGGGGTAAATGTTTGCTCACATCTAGGGGACCAGTTACAGCAGTTTTCCTATCTGATTCTCTGCTCCCGCAGGATCCTCTGTCCTGCAAAACCAGTCCCTGATGCTTCTTTTCTCCTATGCTCTATTGATTGGATACCCTCTAACGTCATTAAGGGAGCCCATAGCCAGTGCCTGGACAAGGTCATCCAGTGCCCACGGCAAGGATGCCAAACTGCCGCCCCCTTCTCTTAGGGTTAGAGTCAAGGCACCCCCCGTCCCTGCAATAAACCATTTTGCCCAGGGAAACACTCCCTCCTGCCCACCCCTTGCCCCGGCCCTGCTTATAGCCCTGCATTAGACGTGAGGACACAGAGGAACAGTCCAACACTGGAGCATAGGGGAGCGCCGTCCTCCGGGGGAGCATAGAATGTGGTGATTAAAACTGCGTTTTCTAGGACAGCCCCATGGTAAAGAGAAATTTTACTTTTCCTAGAGTTGGGCTTTAACCGCTTGCCGACCGCTGCACGACTATTTACTGCGGCAGTCAGCCCCCTACAGTCAAAACAACGTAGGGCTACGTCGCTCGCCTACGAGCCTCTAGGGGGCGAGCGCGCCGCCGGAGGCGCGCTCCCGCCCCCACTCTTTCACTAACTTTCCCGCGCGAGTGACCGGCGGCTCCGATGTCCGCCGGTCACTCGCGATCTCCTGCTGGAGAGGGAGAAAGGCAGGCGGCTGATGTAAACAAAGCCGCCTGTCATTCTCCCTGGTGTAACTGCAGAGATCATACAATCCTGCTATTTAGGATCGTATATCTCTGTGGTTACATCACAAGCCACGCCCCCCCCACAGTTAGAATCACGCCCCCAGGGATACATTTAACCCACTGATCACCAATAAAGTTAACCCCTTCCCTGCCAGTGTCATTTTTACAGTAACAGTGCATATTTATAGCACTGATTACTGTAGTAATGTCACTGGTACCCCCAAAAGTGTTAAAATTGTCAGTCAAGGGTCCGATCTGTCCGCTGCAATGTCGCAGTCCCACATAAAAAAATCGCAGATCGCCGCCATTACTAGTAAAAAAAAAAAAACAATAAAAATGACAAAAATCTTTCCCGTATTTAGTAGACGCAATAACTTTTGCGCAAACCAAACAAAATCCACTTATTGCGATTTTTTTTACCAAACATATGTAGCAGAAAACAAATTGGCCTAAAATGTTAAAAAATTTTGATTTTTACATTTTTTTTTTGGGGGGGGGGGAGGAATTTCATATGAAAAAATGTGAAAAATATTGTTATTTTTTCAAAATTGTCGCTCTTTTTTTGTTTATAGTGCAAAAAGTAAAAATCGCACAGGTGATCAAATACTACCAAAAGAAAGCTTTGTTTGTGGGGAAAAAGTACGTAAATTTCATTTGGGTACAGTGCCGCACGACTGCGCAATTGTCTGTTAAAATCACGCAGTGCCGAATCGCAAAATAGGCCCTGGTCTTTGAGCAGCCAAATCCTCCGGGGCTTAAGTGGTTAATGCTAATTACTTTACTAACTGCCTCCATCTTTCCATTTCTTTCTTGTGCTCCCTTTTCACAGCGTTGTATAATGCGGCACCACTGGTGTATTTCTTTTGAAATGTAATAATATTGTAGCCAGTAGTTCAATGATCCAAGGAGGACCAGACATGACCTTTCCCCGACAGTTCAGACCCTTTGCACATTTCACCCACTTCCAGCGACATCGACAAGTCCCCCCGTGTACACATGCAGTCCGGGGTCCCTGACTCTGACATTAGCTCATATAGACAGAGTGGCAAAGGAGAGAGACGGTAACTGTGGGGGATACAGCTGTGCGGCTCTGCGATATCAGGCTGTGGGTGAAGAAGGCGACTAATCTGCTCTGACAGTTGGAAGAAGCAGCAGTTGGAAGCGGCCTACTTCCAACTTGAGGTCTGACCAGTAACTGAAAATCTATTGCAGTCACAAAGTAGATGTCCATTGTTATCATTACAGACAATCATTTTCCTGCCATTAAATAAAAAAACATTAAATTAAATAAAAAAACAAACCTTTTTCTTTCACAACCCAAAGACAAGATTAGGGTCATTTCAAGTCAGAAGTACCAACACTGTTAGTCGTTGACATGGGAAAGAGTAATCTCATTGAAGGGATTCAGATACCAGGTACAGCTAACTCGCTTAAACTGCATTTACAGACATTTTATTTTTTTATTTATTTTTTTTAGTTTTGGATCAAGTGGTGAGGCGTTTGAATATTTTTATTGCTCTTGGTTAGATGTATCTTCTCTATCTGTCCTGGTGGCTATTGTGTGGTGATTTCCATTTTTGTTACATTACCCACTTAACCGCTTCCATACAGAGCAGTTTGACACCCTTCCTGCCCAGACCAATTTTCAGCTTTCAGCACTCTCACACTTTGAATGACAATTGCTCAGTCATGCTACACTGTAACCAAACAAAATTTTTATCATTTTCTTCACACAAATAGAGCTTTCTTTTGGTGGTATTTGATCACAACTGGGGTTTTTTTTTTTCGTGATATATGCAAAAAAAGAGCAAAAATTTTGAAAAAAAAAACACTTTTTTTTAGTTTCAATTATGAAATTTTGCAAAAAATAAATTTTTCTTCATACATTTGGGCCAAAATGTATACTGCTACATGTCTCTGGTAAAATTAACCCAAATTAGTGTATATTATTTAGTCTGTGTGAAAGTTATTGAGTCTAGAAGCTATGGTACCAATTACTGAAAATTGATCACACCAGATGTACTGACTGCCTATCTCCTTTCTTGAGGCCCTGAAATGTCAGGACAGTACAAATACCGACCAAATGACCCCTTTTTGTAAAGTAGACAGTCCAAGGTATTTAGTAAGAGGCATGGTGAGTTTTTTGAAGTTGTAATTTTTTCCCACAATTCTTGGGAAAATGAAGAAAAAATTTTTTTTTCTTTTTTTTCCCACAAAGTTGTCAATTTATAAGCTATTTCTAACACATAGCATGTACACAGCAAAAATTACACCCAAAAATACATTCTGCTACTCCTTCCGAGTATGGCGATACCACATGTGTGAGACTTTTACACAGCCTGGCCACAAAAAGAGACTCCACGTCCAAGTAGCACATTCAGGCGTTCTAGGAGCATAAATACACATAAAACTTTCTTACTACCTATCACACTTTTCAAGGCCCTAGAGCACCAATACAATGGAAAAGTCCACAAAATGACCCCATTTTGGAAAGCAAACACTCCAACGTATATTCTATGAGGCATTATGGGTCGTTTGAACATATCATTTTTTTCCACAGGTTTTTGGAAAATGTGGGAAAAAAATGAAAACTTTTTTTTTTTACACAAAGTTGTCAATTTATAGGATATTCCTAACACATATCATGTACACAGCAAAAATGACACCCCAAAATACATTCTGCCACTCCTCCTGAGTATGGCAATACCACATGTGTGAGACTTTTTCACAGCCTAGCCATATAGAGGGGCCTAACATCCAAGGAGCATCATCATGCATCCTAGCCACTTGCCTATGCCTATTTTTGACATTTGGTGTTTACAAGCTAAAATCAGTTGTTTTGCTAGAAAACTGCTTAGAACCCCCAAACATTATATATTTTTTTTTAGCAGAGACCCTAGAGAATAAAATGGAGATTATTGCAATATTTTTTATCACACCGTATTTGCGTAGCGGTCTTCCAAACGCAATTTTTTTGGAAAAAATTCACTTTTTTTAATTAAAAAATAAGAAACCAGTAAAGTTAGCCCAATTTTTTTCCATAATGTGAAAGATAATGTTACGCCGAGTAAATAGATACCCAACATGTCATGTTTCAAAATTGCGCACGCTCACGGAATGGTGACAAACTTTGGTACTTAAAAATCCCCATAGGCTACAATTTAAAAATTTCTACAGGTTGCCATCTTTGAGTTACAGAGGAGGTCTAGGGCTCAAATTATTCCCCTTGCTCTAACGATCGCGGCGATACCTCACATGTGTGGTTTGAACACCGTTTACATATGTGGGCGGGGTTTCTGTATGCATTCGCTTCTGCGCGCGAGCTAACGGGGACAGGGCGCTTTAATTTTTTTTTTTTTTTTTTTTTTTACTATTTATTTTATTTATTATTTTTTATTTTTACACCGTTTAAAAAAAAAAAAAAAAAATTGATCATTTTTATTTCTATTAAAAGAAATGTAAATATTCCTCGTAATAGAAATAGGCACGACAGGACCTCTTTTTTGTGAGATCTGGGGTCAAAAAGTCCTCAGATCTCACAAGTACACTAAAAGATAGAAAAAAAAAAAAAAAATAATTATAATATAAAATGAAAAAAAAAAAAAAAGGACCTTTAAACCGGTTGCTAGGCAACAACATTTTCCGTAGCTCCGGTCCTCCAAGACCATAGAGTCAAGTGAGGGCAAGCTTGCCCTCACTCGACATCCTGTCTGTGAGGATTTGGGACCGGATAGTTTTCCCCGCTGCCGGCGGGTCCAGTAAGCGGGGAAAAGGACCGGAACACGTCGGGAGGGGGGGGGGCGCCTCTTCCGCCATCCCGGAAGGGTGATCCCACGGCGAATCCGCCGCTGGGACCACCCTTATCGGAAAGCCAACCGTCCACCGTTTAAAAAAATACCAGGGTTATGGCAGCTATCTGCTGCCATAACACCGGTATTTAGGTTTAAACGGAGGACGTATATAAACCTTTTTGGACTTGGACATGGTGGCTGTATGAAGGGTGACAGGTACTCGGGTACTTTGTTGGGCAGGTGACAGGTACTCTGGTACTGATGAGCAGGTGGCAGGTACTCGGGTACTCCGATAGGCAGGTGACAGGTACTCGGGTACTCTTATGGGCAGGTGACAGGCAGGTGATAGGTACTGATGAGTAGTACTCACTGACTGATAGGTGATAGGTGATACTGTACTGATGGGTACTGATGATCAGTACTGATACGTGATAGGTACTGATGAGTACTGATGAGTAGTGATGGGTACTGATGAGCAGGCGGCAAGTACTTGGGTACTTCAGGCGTCAGGTACTCTGATGAGCAGGTGGAAGGTACTCGGGTACTCTGATGGGTAGGTGACAGGTACTCAGGTACTCTGATGACGGGTACTCCGTTGACAGGTACTCAAAGTACCCGAGTACCTGTCATCAGAGTACCCGAGTACCCGTCATCAGAGTACCCGAGTACCCGTCATCAGAGTACCCGAGTACCCGTCATCAGAGTACTCGAGTACCTGTCATCAGAGTACCCGAGTACCCGTCATCAGAGTACCCGAGTACCCGTCATCAGAGTACCCGAGTACCTGTCATCAGAGTACCCGAGTACCCGTCATCATAGTACCCAAGTACCTGTCATCAGAGTACCCGAGTACCTGTCATCAGAGTACCCGAGTACCTGTCATCAGAGTACCCGAGTACCTGTCATCAGAGTACCCAAGTACCTGTCATCAGAGTACCCGAGTACCCGTCAGAGTACCCGAGTACCTGTCATCAGAGTACCCGAGTACCTGTCATCAGAGTATCCGTCATCAGAGTACCCGAGTACCTGTCATCAGCGTACCCGAATACCTGTCACCAGCCCATCAGAGTACCCAAGTACCTGTCATCTGAGTACCTGATGGGCTGATGACAGGTACTCGGGTACTTTGATGGGCTAGTGACAGGTGCTCTTTATTGGCTGTTTACCTTGATCAGGGATGGGCTATGTCCGAGGGACGAGCCTCATCCCTGATCGCGCCCCTGCGCGCCGCCGGGGGCGCAGTAGCAGCTAGAACGGGCCGACGTCATATGACGGCGGCCCGGATCTAGACAACCACTTTGCCGATGTCATTTTACATGACTCGGTATGGAAGTGGTTAAAGATCAGGACTTTTCTGGAACTAATTGTTTAAAAGTTTCAATCATTATTTTTGATAGAAAATAACTTAGAAACCCTAAACATTATATATATATATATATAGACAGGGCTTTTTTTCAGCGGGAACGCGGGGGAACGCAGTTTCCGGCATCTCCAGAACTGAATGTATGTAATGGCAAGGTGTGCTGGGGTGTGCTGGAGGGTCTATTGATGCTGGCTAATAGGGAATCTATTGCTGCTATTTTTGCAGAGGATGGGGGTCTATTGTTGCTGGGGAGGTCTTCTGTTGCTCATGGGGATTTATTTTTGCTGGGGTGGGTCTTTTGTTGCTGGGAGGGATTTATTGTTGAGGGAGGGATCATTGTTGCTGGCTGCTGGAGGGTCTATTGATGCTGGCTACTGGGGAATCTATTTGCTGTTGCTGGAGGGGATCTATTTGTTGCTGGAGGGGATCTATTTGCTGCTGGAGGGGATCTATTTGCGCAGATGGTCTATTGTTGCTGGGGAAGTCTGTTGTTGCTGGTGGGGTATCATGTTGCAGGGAATCAATCATTGCTGGGAGGGATCTACTGTTGATGGAGGGGTCTAATGCTGCTGGCTGCTGGAGAGTCGATTGATGCTTGATGTTGGAAGTTTATTGTTGCAGGGGTGGATCTATTGTCGCTGGGGTGTCCATTGTTTCTAGATCTATTATATTGCCTTTCTTATTATCGTTAATTCTCTAAAAGGGGTGGTACTAGGAGGTGGGTAGGAGGTGAAACCAAGGAACGGTGCTCGGGGGTGGGTAGGGGACGGAGTTAAGGGGTGACTCAGAAGGGAGGAGTTCCTGCACCTATTCTCTGAGAAAAAAAGCCCTGTATATAGATATATATATATATTTCTAGCAGAGACCCTGGAGAATAATATGGCGATTGCTGCAATATGTCACATAGTATTTGCTCAGTGGACTTTCAAACTATTTTTTGGGGAAAAAAATACAATCTAACCACTTCAGCTCCTTAACCACTTCTGGACCAGAAGGATTTGCCCCCTTAATGACCAGGCCATTTTTTGCGATTCAGCACTGCGTTACTTTAACGGACTATTGCGCCGTCGTACGGCACTGTACCCAAACAATTAGAGCTTTCTTTTGGTGGTATTTGATCACCTCTGCGGTTTTTAGATTTTGCGCTATGAACAAAAAAAGAGCGAAAATTTCGAAAAAAACACAATAAAAAAAGTTTAAAAAATCAAATTTTTTTTATCAGTTTAGGCCAATTTGTATTCCACTACATAAAAGTTATAGTTATAGCAAAAGTTATAGTGTTTACAAACTACGGGATAGATTTTTGGACTTTTTATTTATTTTTTATTAGTAATGGTGGGGATCAGCGATTTTTAGTGGGACTGCGACATTGCGGCGGACAGATCGGACCCCTAACTGACATTTTTTACACTTTTCGGGGACCAGTGACATTTATACAGTAATCAGTGCTAAATAATAGGCACTGTTACTGTATAAATGACACTGGCAGGGAAGGTGTTAATACTGGGGGTGATCAAGGGGTTGAATGTAAGCCTAAATGTGCTTGCTAACTGTGGAAGGGGGGGGGGGGGAGCTATGTGACAGGCAAATCCGTGTTTCAGCTTAGCTGAGACACACAATCCCACTGTGCCTGTCTGACAGGAGAGCCGCCTGCTTTGTTTACATAGGCAGGCGGCACTCCTGTCAGTTTCTCTGAAGATCGCGAGAGGCTGGTGGCAATCAAGCCCTCTCCTCCCGCGGTCTGGCTCCTGCTGTGTCTAATCACCGCGACTGTGTGCACATAGTCATGTACATATACGGGATTATGTGCAGCCGAGCCGCCCTGCCACAGTAAATTTGCGTGGGGCGGTCGGAAAGTGGTTAATGAATTAAAAGCTAATGCCTTTCCTGATTTTTTTTGTTTTTTGGCAGGTTCTTCTCTGGCCCATTAACCACACATCCGGACCAATTCTGACACTTCGCTCCTACATGTAAAAATGTAGAACTTACTTAATTAGACCCCCAAGCATTATATATATATATATATATATATATACATATATATATATATATTAGCAGAGGCCCTATAGAATAAAATTATTGGTTTTGCAATTTTTCATGGTATTTGCGCAGTGGTTTTTCAAACGCAATTTTTTGGGAAAAAACACACTTTGGGAAACTTTTTGGGAAAAAACAAAACACAATATTTACCCCAATTTTTTTGTATAATGTGAAAGATGATGTTATGCCAAGTAAATAGATACTTAGCATGTCATGCTTTAAACTTGAGCACACTCATGGAATGTACTTAAAAATCTCCGTAGGCGACGCTGTAAAATATTTTGAGAGTTCTAGAGGAGGTCTTGTGCTAGAATTATTGCTCTCTCTCTAATACCTCACATGTGTGGTTTGAACATTGTTTACATATGCTTGCATGACTTAAATGTGTGTTCGCTTCTGCACCTAAGCATGGAGGGATGGGTAATTTAAAATGTTTTCTTTTTTTTTTTTTCACACTTTCCTTTTTTTTTTATCACTTTTATTCCTGTTACAAGAAATGCGAACATCCCTCGTAGTAGAAAATATGACAGGTCTTCTTTATTGAGCGACCTGGGGTCAAAAAGACCCCAAATCTCTAATTTACCTTTAAAAGCAAAAAAAAAGAAAATGTTGGCTTTTCCTAAAAAAAAAAATAAAAAATATTTACTATGGCCCAGGAACCCGGAAGTGACGTCAGACATCCCCCATGGGCATAGAGATAAGTGGCGGCCATCTTGGCCTCACTTTTCTCCTTACCCAGCTATGGGCAGCATCAGATCACACCCAGGCTTCACCAATCCATTAGGTAAGCCCGGGAACAGTTGGGAAGTGATGGGAGGGGCACCCCTCCTGCCGCTTTTTAAAGTGAATATGCCCACAGGACCACTTTTATCTGAAAGAGAATTGGCCATAGTAATGAGACCTTGGAGATATTCTGGTGTTTAGAAGTTCCCTGCTTGAGTGTGGGCGGGGTCCAGCTGCACCCATGAACGTGGGGTTACATGTCACCTGAATTCTTGCTCATCAATGTCTGGGACCAGGAGGAGGCTACAGTCATGTGAACAATCTAACAATGAGGCAGTCTCTGAGTCAGAGATGAGCAACTTGTGTATAGTGAATGTGCATTGTTCCTCCTTAAGATGTTCCAAGTCACTACACACTTGTATAGGTGTATGGGTTACATTTGGAGGGACATGCAGAGTCTCTGCCTACTCCACCAGTCCAGCGTACCTCTGTTACTCCAGTCACAGTAAGAGAATAGGGTCCTGCCGAGCACATAGCAACAGTGGGGTATTTAGGTTTCGTGCTGCCCTAGGCAAGGCTAAAACAGGCCACCCCCCCCCCCATCTAAATTTGCCCTACCCCAGGTGTGGTGTACCCTTCTTGTCTCAGGGTCTGATGAGGAAGCTGCAGCCGTTCTCAGTGAACAGCAGGGGCTTCCTCACCAGACCCTGAGACATGATTCATTCAAGTGCCACATATGTGGTCAATGGAGCAGAGAATGGGGTCAGCGGGTCAGAGGATTAGGCAGCACTGATATGCGGCACTGATAGGCAGCAATGATGGGCACTGATAGGCAGCACTGATGGGCACTAGATCAGACCAAAATGAGGAACAAATGAGGAGGAAAGAGGGACATATCAGAGACAGTCCCTCGAAATCAGGACCAGTTCGGAGCTATGGTAATACCAGTGAGAAAAACAACTACTGGTCATACAAAAAATACCAAGGGACCACATGTAGCCCACAGTTGCAGTAGAGCTGGAATTAGAACTTGGAAGGCAAGAACAACCAAATGGTTCTTTCATGGTTGGAACAAATATCTTTGGGCTAAAGGTACATAGAAACATAGAAAAGTGATAGCAGAAAAAGACAGACACATTGATTCTGTCTGTTTTATTTATTTATTTATTTTTGTTTTGTTTTCTTGTTAACTTTATTGCCTGCTTATAGATCTATGTTTGTCCCAAGCATGTAAGAAGCCATTGAGCGCCGGTTCACACTGGCGCGACGCTACTTTCAGGGGCGACCTCCGAGATCGCGGTGCGAGCAGCGCGCCGCGACCTCGGAGCGGCCGCCACAGACTTCATAACATTGAAGTCTATGGCGGTCGCCTCCTGGTCGCCCCAAAGAAGCTCCGGACCCTTTTTCTAGGTCAGAGCAACTTGTGTCGCTCCTATTAGAACGGGTCCGTAGCTTCCCTATGGGAGGAGACCTGCGGCGACCTGTGAGGCGACCAGGTCGCCTCACAGGTCGCCCTAGTGTGAACCGGGGCTTACTGTTGACTATCTCACTACCTCTGCTGGAAGTTTATTCCAAGCATCAACTACCCTTTCAGTAAAATAATACTTTCTATAATTCGTTTTGAACTTTCCTCCAGTTAGTTTGAGGTCATGTCCCCGTGTTCTTGATTGTGGTTTCATATTGAAAAAACTGCCCTTTTGAACCTTGTTGTATTTAAAGGTTTCAGTCGTGTCCCCTCTTTCCCTTCTTTCCTCCAGACTGCAAATATTAAGTTCCTGAAGTCACTCTAGATATATTTTAACTCCCCAAACCTTTCACCGTTTTTGTTACCCGTCTCTGGACTTGTTCTTTCTTATGAAGGTGCACCACCCTGGCCATGGTGAGAGGTGGGTCTAGTCCTAAAGAACATCTTTTATTGCAGCACACTTTTTTCATCATGGTCTTATGTTAAACCATTGGTGGTCTTTTTTACAGAATATACCTGCACAAAGGCAAAGTGCATAAGTTCTATCTTTCTAGGTTACTGCACAAATCTGGACTAAATACACAAAGTTGACCATGATTCAAGTAAGTGTAGCACTACTCCCGCAGGTTTCCCCACTCCTGCACTGCCAGGCGACAACCATTTTTCCACTCTCATCCAGGCAACCGTCTTTGAGCTTGGTTTTTGTTGTTTTATTAGGGGTAATAATTTGGACAGGGAATAGGAATTATGGAATGCCCAGCTCGACTGAAACAAGAACCAGGGACAACTTCCTCCCTATGTAGAAGATCTTGAACTGTCCTTCTTCCCGGACACTGACAGTCTCTGAAGATGAACATGCAAAAGCCCCTTAAGGACTAGGAACCCTGAGTCCCTTACAAAGTATCACAATGTGTAGTAAGCAGCATACTGGAGTATCTACCACTCCACTGAAGACACTGATCTCAGCTTTACTGCCTGCAGGAACAATCAACCCACCTCACTGCTTCTCCACCAGCCCACCTCGTTACTCCGAAGATCTACCAGGGCTAAGGGACAGGAAGGGTTAGGCACAATGCTGTCTTTCAGAAAGGCTTACTATATGTGGCAGTCTCTCCCCTTGTGTATTTCTGGGTGTGCTGGTGTACTCACACTGTCCTCCTTGCTCCCTGCTGCTTCTTAGGCAAGATTCCTTTCAAACCGCACTGCTGTCAGGGTCCCCCCAAGCCAGCCTGAGCTCAAGCCAGAGGCAGATTTCACCCTCCCCAGGCACAGGGGCTCCCCCTCCAAGGCCAGCAACAGTCTCCTTAGCACTCCATCTTCCACCCGGCTCCCCTGCTGGCATGACTCCATCCATACGTATGCAACCCTCCTGGCCTCTGCCTACTAACTTCTAGAAGTTTCTCCAAACTTCCAGAACCAGAGGGATTCACCTGCCTCTGTTAGTCATCCAGCCTGACCTGCAATAAACCCTGACCCAAATTCAGAGTTAAGCCCCGTACACACGTACCGATTGTCGGCCGAAAATGTTCGGCCGCCGAATGATCGGCCGATTTTCGGCTTGTTAGTATGATGCTTCCGACAGCCGACAGCGCACTTTCGGCCGAAAAGAATCTATCGTGCAAGCATTAAAATTTTTGTATGCAGACACCAGAACGGCCGATTGTTCGCCACTCAGTACAGATTTCGGCCGACAGACAGCAGATTTGCAAGACTGGGCATGCTCAGGAAAGAAAAAAGACAAGGAAAGTTAACCATCACATGACATCACTTCTGCAGTCGGCTGTTGTTGGCCGACAAAATTAGTGTGCAGTCTTTTGCAGTTTTCAACAGACAAGACAGCCCTCGGACAAAAGACGGCCGATCGTTCGGCCAACGATCGGTACGTGTGTACGGGGCTATATTCTACCATGATCCATACAAATAAATGTATCTACACTTGACCTGACAGCACACTAGAGGGTGCTACACTCACCTCCCTCCCCCCTAAAAACAGCCATATCCCCATTGGCTGGAAAAAATCTCAAAAACGACGCAAGGGCATCCCATAAACAAAAAATATTGGAGTGGAAACGGGAAACAACCTGTAATGGTAATGAATAAGCACTGATGTGTAAAAGGTGATGACTAGCTGTCCATGGACTGTGTTTATGTCTTTTTGCTATTTTGCACTTTTAATGGCATAATTCCGCAAAGAAGCTGTTTTATCCTTGGGAGTGCCTCCACCTTCATCCTTTCATGTACATCAGGTTTGGCTGCGGACCATGCAGGCATCGAGGCTTTCACAGCAGCTTAGGATCTCACAGGCTGCCTCGGAGCGGCGTGTTACCCTGTGTGCTTTTCATACAAATACATTTACCTGCACATAACCTGATAGCACACTAGAGGGTGCTATATAAGAATGCACGACTCTTGTGTTGAGATAATATACTTTAAAGGAGTTGTAAAGGCAGAAGGTTTTTTTATCCTAATGCATTTACTGCATTAAGATAAAAAGCCTTCTGTGTGTAGCAGGGGCGTAACTACAGGGGTTGCAGGGGTTGCAATCGCTACCGGGCCCCATGCTCCAGGGGGCCCGGTAGCAAACCAGTGGGTGAACTTCCAGGATCGCAAGGGTCACACTTGCGACCGGACCCTGGCATTGCACCACTGTGGGGAGGCCCCAAGATTGCAGGAAGGGGGCCCACAAGATTGCAGGAAGGGAGCCCACTGCAGAACTTGTGAAAGAATCCTGCTGCGGGACCGTAATAAAAGGCCATGCAACGAGTGCAAAGAGCCCCAGGATTAGTGGGAAGAGCCCTGGGCTTGAAGGTAAGGGCCCTGGCCAGGGGTCTGCGGGGCCCTTCATGGTTTCTTGCATCAGGGCCCTGAAGGTTCTAGTTACGCCTCTGGTGTGTAGCAGCCTCCCCAGCAGCCCCCAAAAACTACCTGAGCCCCATCTCTGTCCAGTGATGTCCACGAGTCCCTCGGCCAACCGGGGACTCTCTCTCCTGATTGGCTGAGACACAGCCGCGGCCTCATTGGCTCCCACAGCTGTTAATCAAAGTCAGCTAGCAAATCAGGAGAGAGAGGGGGCGGGTGGAGCGGAAACCGCAGGTCCATGTCTGAATGGACACACAGAGGTGCAGCTCGGCTTGGGTGGCCCCATAGCAAGTTGCTTGCTGTGGGGGCACTCGTTAAATCTCCCAGTAGTCGGGCATGTCGGTGGTGCTCTGAGATTAACCCAAGCCCAGAGATGGGCTTTAAATGCATTTTATGTATGATTTTATTGTTACCACATTTAATTTACTAAAGGCAAATAGGCTTTTCACTTAACAAGGGAAGTTGCACTTTGCAAGGGAATTTTCCCCAGAGCTTATTAAATGTGAATTTTCACTTTGCAAAGAATACCCAATCACAAGCAAATACACTAAATAAACAGCTTTTTTGTTTAAACATGATTGGATGATGAGAGTCAGCAGACCTTCATCTCATTTAATTTGCTCTGCGGCAAATGATCTTGCAAAGTGCAACTTCCCTTGCAAAGTGAACAGCCTATTTGCCTTTGATAAATCAACCTCTATGTGCAGCTGGCAAGAGATAAATGTGATTGTTCTTTTACTCATTAAGACTTTTTTTTCCGTTATAAGCACGATCCTAAGTTATTTTCCCCCACAAGTCATGGAATGAACCGGCTTAGAGTCTGAGAAGCAGACCCCCTACTGCGAGATAAATGCCGACATTTGACTTTAAAAACTTCAAAGTTGAAAGTTTTTTCATCTAATGATCCTTGTCGTTTTACTCTTTTACCAGACAGTGTGTTCAGCACTTCAATAAAAGCATCAGGTGCAGCCAAGCTTCAGAATGAAGTGACCTAAATGGATTCCCAGTTGAGGGTTTTAGGATCATTCTAGGTATGAATAATTCAATGTGCCTCGCTGCTTTACAGAGCACTTAAAGTTAACCCTTCGAGAGGTGCGCAGAACACGTTTTAAGGTAACAGGATTTAAAAGGGAACATAAGGATGAATTACTTAACAGATTGTCATTTGGCCATCTTGCAGCAGCTTTTTTAATAGAACAAGAGGGGAAGAGGCTTCCCCGTAGAGTGCCTATGAGGTTTTTTTTCGGTGCATTAAACACAATTCTTTTCTTAGGTGCAAGTAAACTATAACATTTGCCTTGTTTTAATGCTAGATCAATCCATGTTAGCAAGGCAGGTTGTTGTATAACTGTGAGGTTAAAGAAGGTCTTCTCATACGTTCACCTGATCTCCAGCATGCAGTGCTCCAAGGTCTGGATGCTTGTCAAGAACCTTGCTGCCTGAAACTAACCTTAGGAAAGCATGCCAAGAGGTTCCTTGCCAACTGAGCAGTGCCTATAGTGTAGTTTTATTATTATTAGCCATGCAATGGAGACCTCATAGACCAGAGGTCTCCAAACTTTCTAAACAAAGGGCCAGTTTACTATCTGTAGCACCCTCCTAGGTAGGTGCTAGAAGAGAGTATAGTTTTTGGGTCTTTCTGCTTACCAGAGAGATTGCCTGGTAAATTTAGAATGCTCTCTGCCTACCAAAGAGCAGGATCCATTGGTAGGGTCTGCTCATGGTGCTGAGGTGCAGCTCAGTTAGTCTGAAAGATTTCACACTGGTCCAATAGGGAGGCATACTGGACAGTAGGATGAAACCTGAAATGTGAGGGCACAGACATTGTTACAGCCCTGGTGATTGGCAGAGGAAAGTGCCTCAGTGCATGCTGGGTGACTGTATAAATCCCAGGGGCATATGTGCTCAGGGTCTTTGGCTGGAGAGCAGGGTCCCAGAGGGAGGGGGCGGCAACCCCTCCTCTATAGAAGCAGCCATGCGGCCTCAGGTAGTCGACCTGAGGGCCTGAAAGTGAGATAGGAGCTGAACCCTGATGTCATGCAGAGCTGACTGGAAAGGATCTGATTCTGCCTACAGTGAGTACAGATCTGTGTCATGGGGCTGGTCATGTGAGGGCCATCCCTTCAGTGGAAGAGTCAGTGGACGGGTGTCAGTCAAGAGAATTCTAAAAAGTCTCCTGAAGGTAAAGTAGTCTCATCATGTCTGCTGCTGTAGATAGAGCAAGAATACTTAATTCTTCCATACAAGTGGCAGTATGGTTAAAGCGGTGTGTCTGCTTCCAGAAATAACCTGGTGAGGCCAAGTGAGAGTTGTCCTTTTCTACTGTGAATAGTTCAGTTGGAGTATTCCTATACTATTCCTTTCTCCCATCCAAGTTTCACAATAAATACAAAACCAAATACCCCTGAACTGTTTATTGAATAACGAGGGAGGATGGGTAAAAAATGCCCTAGTGACTGTCTGCAGGTAATCAGAGGGAGACCCAAGAAGTCAACACACAGCAAGCCCTACGTGTACAGTGCTACATTTGGCTTGCCACTATCCACACAGCATGCAGAGACTGACTATGCCAAGCCTGTGAGCCTGTTCTGAGCCTGTGTGGTCTTCAGACCGATACACCTGGAGAGCCTGCCAGACCATAATAGATGGGACATCCGTCCTCCGACCATAGTTAACCACCAGCTGAGTCCACAACAGGATGATCAATGGAAGCAGTGAGAAGCATAGGAGTCTAGAGTGATGGTTATCCAACTAAGCTGTAATCCTACAGCTATAAGGAGAGAGGCCAGCACACATAGAGGTGTCATCCTTTTGGATTTTCCAGACACCAGTTACATTTGTTTCTTGGTATAGGGATTTCACATGCACTTATCTTATGTGCATTGGACTTATGTGCATTGATTGATGCACATTGATCACTTATTCACTTGATGTTTTTTTGAAAGTGAAATTGAAAATTTTGAAAGAAGAAGTCCTCAAAGTTCCAGTTCACTTAGCGAAGAAACAGAAGCAGCAGTTGTTCGCATGAGGTCTGCGAGTAATCTCGGGTTCTGTGAGGGCTATGCCACAAGGGTCCCAGACTTATCTGCACCCCACCCCTATGCTTGGGCCCAAGCACAGAAGAATGCTTATTCTATGCTGATCTCTAAAGTGGACACCCCGTATGCTCTGCCTGGGAGAGGAGATAGGCAGAAACTTCCCAGGTTCTCTCATTTCCAATGACTCATTCAGAGGAAGGTGGCCGTGGAATACGGATATGACTATCCATATGCTTCACGGGAGGTAATAGAGGAAATCGAAAGCAAGAGGGAGGCTTGGTGTGAAGAAGCTGTCTGGGTCTTTCTATATGTCCCAAACCGCATCGGAATCCATTCAGGCCTCAGTTGTGGGAAACCTTCCTATCCATCACAGAAAATTGGAATCTGGGGCGGTTAATATACATTGATCGGGTGGAAGTCAACAGTCCAGATTAGAAAGACCAAGCTTGGGCCATCACCATCTTGAGTCCTGAAGGCAAGATGGTTTGCATACCACATCCTGACCAATACGACTAAGGTACGCCGAGTTCTTGATCTAATTAAAATAGTTGTATGTTACAAAGGGGCTGTTGAGCCCAAAAATTACCGCTGTTGAAATGTTGCTGTTGGGGCTAAAACACCTTTTCCCAAAACCCCTTTC
Organism: Pelophylax lessonae; assembly: GCF_965119305.1. Lineage (NCBI taxonomy): Eukaryota > Metazoa > Chordata > Amphibia > Anura > Ranidae > Pelophylax > Pelophylax lessonae. The sequence goes on along the minus strand of NC_138768.1, from coordinate 850,099,140 downwards.
CCTTCTATCCTTGCAAATGAAGAAGGGGATCACCGAAACTGCCATTGTTTCATCACCTGGGAGAAAAGAACTTCTGCCACACAGGACTTCTCCTGTTAAAGCTAGGGGCTGCTACCTGGAGGGGGTAAACCCCTAGTTCACAGAGACACTTTGTGAAGATCCTTTGGGCCATGGGCCATTACCATTCCTAAGGCCATATCTCCTTAAGTAAACTTTGTAAAGAAACTTAATTGAAGGACACTTTGCAGTGCTTAAAGTTATTCCATTTAAAGGACACTTTGGGAAGAAACTTCATGGAAAGGACACTTTGCAAAGACTCCTTTGGGCCAATGGGCCAGTGTTATGTTGAAGGAAAATTTGTGTGAGTTGCTACCTTTTTGAGGAAAAAAAAAAAGTGTAGGGTAGTGGCTCATTGTCTCTTCAGAGAAAGGGATGCCAGAGAGAAAGGACCCCTTGAAGAGTTCTTATAGACACAAGTAAGCCAGCTATTGGTAAGGCTTCAGCAATGACAGCAAGCCACCAGGAGAAGATGTGTTGCCTTGGTGTTTGGACACTGTGAACACCATTCGGGTGGACTCCGCACTAGAGTTGAGCGAACACCTGGATGTTCGGGTTCGGCGGGTTTGACTGAACTTGAAAAAAAAGTCCGGGTTCGTGAACCGGACTTAACGCAAACTTTGTCCTGATCCCGAACCCATTGAAGTCAATGGAGACCCAAACTTTTGAGCACTTAAATGGCTCTAAAACAAACATGGAAAGGGCTAGAGGGCTGCAAATGGCAGCAATCATCATCTTAAGAGCATGGCAAGTGTTCTGCAAACAAATGTGGATAGGGAAATAACTTAAAATAACAGAAAAAACAGAAAAATAAAAAATAATCATCTTGAATGATGTAGGAGGAGGACGAGGCCCATATGGAGTAGGAGGTTGAGGTGGTGGTGGATATGGCGGTGTAGGTGGAAGTGGTGGTGGAGGAGGAGGACGAGGCCCATATGGAGTAGGAGGTTGAGGTGGCGGTGGATGTGGCGGTGTAGGTGGAAGCGGCAGTGGAGGAGGATGAGGTAGCCAACACTGGTTTTTGTTTTTAATTTTATTTCTTTTTAAATTAGGGTACACCCCAAAAGAGTTAGAAAGATCAAATACAACAATGGCTGGGTAAGGCCAGTATACATGTCTATTTTGCACAAGGTACGGACAAGTCCTGTGGGATCCATGCCTGGTTCATTTTAATGAACGTGAGCTTGTCCACATTGGCTCTGGACAGGCGGCTGCGCTTGTCTGTGATAACGCCCCCAGCCATGCTAAATACACGTTCAGATAATACACTGGCTGCAGGGCAGGCCAGCACCTCCAAGGCGTAAAGGGCAAGCTCAAGCCATGTGCCCAATTTGGAGACCCAGAAGGTGAAGGGGGCAGACCCGTCATTCAGTACGTGTACGCGTGTGCACACATACTGCTCCACCATGTTAGTGCTGGGTGCTGCTGGTGGAGCTCCTGTTGCAAGGAGAGGACGTGGTCAATCTGTGGCAGCTACACGCACAAGTGAAACACCTTTCTCAGCTGCGAGTAGGCGACAGAACCTTACAGCAGTATTTGGCAGGGCCTAATGCGCCTCTACAAATATTGAGGCCAGAACAAGTACAGGTGATAGTAGATTGGGTTGCTGACAGTGCCTCCAGTTCCTTCACATTGTCTCCCACCCAGTCTTCTGCTGAAAGGTCAGAGTTGGCAACTGCAGCCGATGTCCATCAATCTTTCACCTCACCCCCTTGCCAATCAGCCAAGCAGTCTGAGCCCAAAGTAATGCAGCAGTCTCTACTTCTTTTTGATGACTCTGTTAGCATGGTTTCCCAGGGCCACCCACCTAGCCCTGCCCCAGAAGTTGAAGAGATTGAGTGCACCGATGCCCAACCACTTATGTCTCAAGATGAGTACATGGGAGCACCATCGCAGCACGTCTCGGATGATGACGAAACACAGGTGCCAACTGCTGTGGAATTCCGAATTGTGGAGACCGACAAGGGTTGCAGGGGTGAAGACTGCGTGGAAGATGATGTGGAGGACGATGAGGTCCTCGACCCCACATGGAATGAATGTCATGCAGGTGACCTGAGTAGTTTGGAGGAAGAGGCGGTGGTCGCACAGAGCCACCAGCACAGCAGAAGAGGGAGCAGGGTGCAAAAGCGGAGCGGCCGTGCCCTAGACACTACGCCTGCTACTGCCCAACGCAGCAAGGGACCGAGCACACCAAAGCCAGCTCAAAGAAGTTCCCTAGCGTGGCAGTTCTTCAGATAATGTGATGATGACAGGACACGAGTGGTTTGCACGCTGTGCAATCAGAGCCTGAAGCGAGGCATAAACCTTCTCAACCTGAGCACAACCTGCATGACCAGGCATCTAAGTGCAAAGCACGAGCTGCAGTGGAGTAGACACCTCAAAAACCAAGAAAGGTCTCTTGCTCCTCCTGCTTCCTCTTCTGCTGCTGCAGTCTCGGCCTCTTCATCCACCTCTGTAGTGAGACCGGCACCTGCCACCCCACAAACAAAGGATCTGCCAGCAACACCACCACCTGGATCACCAACAACCATCTCCACAATGTCCCGTGGAAGCGTTGAGCTTTCTATCTCCCAAACACTGGAGCGGAAGAGGAAGTACCCCCCCTACCCACCCACGATCCCTGGCCCTGAATGCCAGCATTTCAAAATTCCTGGCCTTTGAAATGCTGTCATTCCGTCTGGTGGAGATGCAGAGTTTTAAAAGCCTTATGGCGGTGGCTGTCCCACAGTACGTCGTGCCCAGCCACCACTACTTTTCCAGGCAAGCCATCCCTTCCCTGCACAACCAAGTGGGAGACAAAATCAGGTGTGCACTGTACAACGCCATCTGTGGCAAGGTCCACCTAACTATGGATACGTGGACCAGTAAGCACGGTCAGGGACATTACATCTCCCTAACAGCACACTGGGTAAATGCAGTGGCGGCTGGGCCTGAGGCGGATAGCAGTTTGGCACATGTAATTCCACCACCGAGGATTGCAGTGCGCTTCAGTTTGCCTCCTGTTCCTAACTCCTCCTACTCCACTTCCTCATCCTCTACCGCCTCCTCATCCAGTCAGCATAACACCTTCACCACCAACTTCAGCACAGCCAGAGGTAAACGACAGCAGGCAGTTTTAAAACTTGCCTGTTTGGGGGAAAAACCACACACCGCGCAGGAGTTGTGGAGGGGCATTCAACAGCAGACCGATGAGTGGTTGGTGCCAGTGAGCCTCAAGCCCGGCCTGGTGGTATGCGATAATGGGCAAAATCTCATAGCAGCTCTGGGCCTAGCCAGTTTGACACACATCCCTTGCCTGGCGCATGTGCTGAATTTGGTGGTGCAGAGGTTCCTTAAAAATAACCCCGATATGTCAGAGCTGCTGCAGAAAGTGCGGGCCGTCTGTGCGCACTTTTGACGTTCTCACCCTGCTGCTGCTCGCCTGTCAGCGCTGCAGCGTAACTTCGGCCTTCCCGCTCACCGCCTCATATGTTACGTGCCCACAAGGTGGAACTCCACCTTGCACATGCTGGACAGACAAGGAGCAGCAGCAGGCCATAGTGGAGTTTCAGCTGCAGCACGCACGCATTAACTGGGCCTCCATGCAAGACCTGTGTGCCTTGTTGCGCTGTAACATATGCAGACTAGGCGGCAATGTAATATTTTTTCCCTAAATGGGTGTTTATTGAATAGCGGAATAGAACAACAGTATCCAAAGGGTGTATCTCACAGTAAAATATGCAGACTGGGCCACAATGTAATATTTTTTTCCTAAATGGGTGTTTATTGAATAGCGGAATAGAACAACAGTATCCAAAGGGTGTATCTCACAGTAAAATATGCAGACTAGGCCGCAATGCAATATTTTTTCCCTAAATGGGTTCTTACTGAATAGCGGAATAGAACAAAAGGATAGGAAGGGTGTATCTCACAGTAAAATATGCAGACTGGGCCGCAATTTATTTTTTTTCCCCTAAATGGGTTTGTATTGCAAAGCGGAATACAACAGTATGCAATGGGTGTATGTCACTGTAACATATGCGGGCAGGGCCGCAAACAACTTTTTTTGCCCCTAAATGTTTTTTTTTATTGCAATGCGCAATACAACAGTATGCAATGGGTGTATCTCACTGTAACATATGCGGACAGGGCCGCAATCGACTTTTTTTGCCCCTAAATGTTTTTTTTTTACTGCAAAGCGCAATATAACAGTATGCAATGGGTGTATCTCACTGTAACATATGCAGACAGGGCCGCAATAGACTTTTTTTGCCCCTAAATGTTTTTTTTTACTGCAAAGCGCAATACAACAGTATGCAATGGGTGTATCTCACTGTAACATATGCTGACAGGGCCGCAAACAACTTTTTTTGCCCCTAAATGTTTTTTTTTTTACTGCAAAGCGCAATACAACAGTATGCAATGGGTATATGACACTGTAACATATGCGGACAGGGCCGCAATCAACTTTTTTTGCCCCTAAATGTTTTTTTTTACTGCAAAGCGCAATACAACAGTATGCAATGGGTGTAACTCACAGTAACATATGCGGGCAGGGCTGCAAACAACTTTTTTTGCCCCTAAATGGGTTTTTTTACTGCAAAGCGCAATGCAACAGTATGCAATGGGTGTATGTCACTGTAACATATGCGGACAGGGCCGCAAACAACTTTTTTTGCCCCAAATGTTTTTTTTTTTTTACTGCAAAGCGCAATGCAACAGTATGCAATGGGTGTATCTCACTGTAACATATGCTGACAGGGCCGCAAACAACTTTTTTTGCCCCTAAATGGGTTTTTTTTACTGCAAAGCGTAATACAACAGTATGCAATGGGCGTATCTCACTGTAACATATGCAGACAGGGCTGCAAACAACTTTTTTTGCCCCTAAATGTTTTTTTTTTACTGCAAAGCGCAATACAACAGTATGCAATGGGTGTATGTCACTGTAACATATGCCGACAGGGCCGCAATCAACTTTTTTTGCCCCTAAATGTTTTTCTTTACTGCAAAGCGCAATACAACAGTATGCAATGGGTGTATGTCACTGTAACATATGCGGACAGGGCTGCAAACAACTTTTTTTGCCCCTAAATGTTTTTTTTTTTATTGCAATGCGCAATACAACAGTACGCAATGGGTGTATCTCACTGTAACGTATGAATGAAAAGCTGATAAATAATTGTCCCCTTAATTGGTGCTTGTTTAATAGCAGATTTGAAGTGCAGTTTCTGTCTAAACGCTCACAGTAAAATATGAAGGAAAAAAGTTTTTTTTCTTTTTTAAATGCAGATTAAGCAGACACATATGCACTCAGCTTGCAGTAAATGACCGCTACACACCACACGCCTAACAGGTTGGATACTGTTGTTGTTCTATTCCGCTATTGAATAAAAAAAAAAAAAAAACATTTGAATGAAAAACTGAAAAATATTTTTTTTTCTCTAAATACTGAAAAATAATTATTTTCCCCTTACATTGGTGCTTTTTGAAGAGCAGGTTAGAAAATCAGTGTCTGTTTAAAGACTGTATGTCAAAGTTAACCACTTGCCGACCGCCGCACGACTATCTACATCGGTGGTCAGCCCCTCACAGGCAAACTGACGTAGGTCTACGTCGCTTGCTTGTGAGGGTCTAGGGAGCGAGCGCGCGCCCCCGGAGGCGCGCTCCCGCGTGGTCACGGACCCCCCCGCTCGTGTGACCGGCGGACCAGATGTCCGCCGGTCACTCTGCGATCGGCGGGGGAGAAGGAGAAAGTCAGGCGGCTTGTGTAAACAAGCTGCCTGTCATTCTCCCCTGTGTATGATTGATAATCATACGGTTCTACTATGTAGAACCGTTGATCACCGTTCATACAGCTGAAGCCACAGCCAATCACAGTAGAAAGCACGCCCCTAGGGACACACATAGCCCCTCCCTTTCAAAAAAAAGTTAACCCCTTCACTGCCAGTGTATTTTTATAGTAACAGTGCATATGTATAGCACTGATTACTGTAGAAATGTCACTGGTAAAAAAGTGTCAAAAATGTCAGTCAAGGGTCCGATCTGTCCGCCGCAATGTCGCAGTACCGCAAAACAAAATCGCAGATCGCCGCCATTACGCGTTAAAGAAAAAACAACAAAAATTACAAAAATCTTTCCCTTTGTTAGTAAACGCGATAACTTTTGCGCAAACCAATCAAAATACGCTTTTTGCGATTTTTTTTACCAAACATAGGTAGCATAAAACAAATTAGCCGAAAATGTTAAAAAATTTTGATTTTTACATTTTTTTTGGGGGGAATTTCATATAAAAAAATGTGAAAAATATTGCTATTTTTGCAAAATTTACGCTCTTTTTTTGTTTATAGCGCGTGATCAAAAAATCGCACAGGTGATCAAATACCACCAAAAGAAAGCTCTGTTTGTGGGAAAAAAAGGACGCCAAATTCGTTTAGGTACAGCGTCGCACGACCGCGCAATTGTTCGTTAAAGTCACGCAGTGCCGAATCGCAAAATACCCCCTGGTCGTTTAGCAGCCAAATCCTCCGGGGCTTAAGTGGTTAAATATGAAGGAAAAAAAAATGTTTTCTTTTTTAAATGCAGATTAAGCAGAGAGACACATATGCACTGAGCTTGCATTAAATGTGCAGCACCGCACGCCTAACAGACTGATAAAGTTTTTTTTCTCTCCTTTCTCCTCCTCACTGGGCTCAGGTCAGGGCATAAAGATTGTGCACTGCACCTCCACACAATACAATCAATGTAGATCGCTGTCTATGCTTTCCCTCAAAATAATCTCCAGCCTGACCCTACAGTAATGTCCTATCTCTCCCTCCGGGCAAAAAGATTGTGCACTGCACCCCCACACAATACAATCAATGTAGATCGCTGTATGATTAAAGCAGATTGTTCGCATCTATGCTTTCCCTAAAAGCAATCTCCAGTCTGACCCTATAGTAATCTCCTATCTCTCCCTCCAGGCAAAAAGATCATGCACTACACCCCCACACAATCAAATCAATGCAGATCGCTGTATGATTAAAGCAGATTGTTCCTATTCTTTCCCTAAAAGCAATCTCCAGCCTGACCCTACAGTAAACTCCTATCTCTCCCTCAGCAGCAGCAGTCAGGAACCTCTCCCTAGTATAGTTATAGCAGCGCTGTGTGACTCCAGCTTATATAGAGTCTGGGTCACATGCTGCACTGGCCAATCACAGCCATGCAATTAGTAGGCATGGCTGTGATGGCTTCTAGGGCACACTAGTTAAACGCTTGCTGATTGGCTGCCTTGCACCTGTTGAAAGCGCGCCATTAAAACCGCGCCAAAACATCAAATAACGGTACCGAACAATGGACAGTACCCGAACATACAGTGAAATGTTCTGGTTTGGGTCCGGGTACCGAATATCCAAAAGTCTGGTACAAGCCTGAACAATACAGTCCGGGTTCGCTCAACCCTACTCCGCACCTCTTCATCCTAACTTGTGGGTCTGACTAGAATAGGAAAGAGTTAGTACCCTGGTAATTGAGTGGGACTTTGCCTATTGCTAGTCATGTGGTTCCTGAATGGAACAAGTACAGAATATGCTTAGTTAGTCTGAGTGGTAGGTGTTCGATTTGTCTTTTACAGGAACACAACAGGACGACGAGTCAAGAGTTGCCCTTAGGTGTCTGGATGCATCAGCTGTCTCTACATGAATGCTAGTGATAGAGATTCTTCAGGTGAGAAGGTCGCCTCTGCGGAGGGGAACATCTCACTGTAAGTACATAGAATGTAAATTTGCTACATGCTTATATTTTCTTTGCAGGCTTGCAAGGGGTCTCTCTCCATGCCTCTTGGGAGATTGTTCATAGCCATTCATTCATTTCTGTGTATATGTGTACAAATATTATTTGTAGTATAGTTAGTCAGGGTGTTTAACAATTTCCTGTCAAGCTGTTTTTTTTTTTGGTGGGGGGTACATTAATATAATGCACTTGGTGGATACTTCTGTGTAAATTTGTAAACTCTTGTACAGCACATGTCTATATTTTTTACATACATTATTGTGCTTACTGGCCACATATGGGGTATGCTTCATGGCCCTGTACATAGGTTATTTTCTTTTCCCCCTTTTCCAAGTTTGTGGGATACTCCTTGTATATTTTTGTACAGGTATTTTTGTAGGGGCGGATGCCCAGAGCCAATGAGGACATGGCTCAGTTTGGCATGGGGTGGATGTAGACCCCTTCTAGGTAGGTGCTAGAAGAGAGTATAGTTTTTGGGTCTTTCTGCTTATCAGAGAGATTGCCAGGTAAATTTGAATGTGTGAATAGTTCAGTTGGAGTTTCCCACTATTCCCTTCTCCCATCCAGGTTCCACAATAAATACAAAACCAAATACCATGCACTGTTTATTGAGTAACGAGAAAATGGAGTAAGGAAGGATGTTTGAAAATCCCCTAGTGACTGTCTGCAGTTAATCAGAGGGAGACCCATAGGTGTGCGCACAGGGTGTGCAGGGTGTGCCTGGGCACACCCTAATCACCTCCTGCGCATTAGCATTATCACTCTGTGTGCAGGCGGGGAGATAGGAAACATCTCCCGCTTATCGGTTCTGACATATTTCACATTCTGACACATTTCAATGTGTCGGCAGTGAGATCAATGTTCCGGCAGTGAGATCAATGTGCTGGGGCCATATATATGTAGACACACACATGCATGTATATTTCATATGTACATCCAAAAAAACGATTTTGTACTGCCGAATTGCCCAGTGCCAGGAGGGCACAACAAATAGTAAGAGGCTAATTGTCACCTTATAGTGTATGTTTTTTGGAGAATAAAACAGTATTTCACTATTGGAGGCTATTTGTTCTTCTATATCTTTATGTGTATGGGGGGACTACATGGTCCAACTCGAGTAATATAGGAGCCAGAGATCCAAGCAATCGAGGAGAGGTCTGATCCACCCAATAAAGGGATCACAGGCGTTGGGGGTCCTTGTGACCTGCTGCTAGCTGGTAAGAGGCCACGGTTGTCACATCCCAGCACCTGGAGCACTGTGAATGGATTAATAAGAATTCACCAAGCACAATTTTGATTGCATGCTATTGCTTGGACTTTTAAACACTACTTGGAGCACATTTATATATTTATACTTTTTTATATATTCTTATGTGATTTTTTTATATATCCTTATGTGATTTTTGTATGGAATTCTTTATATATTTATTTATTGGTTCACTGATCCACACCTTTGTGGATTAATTTACTTTGAGAAGCACAAGCACTTCTTAATTGACGGTTGTCACATCCCAGCACCTGGAGCACTGTGAAGGGATTAATAAGAATCCACCAAGCACAATTTTGATTGCATGCTATTGCCTGGATTTTTAAACACTACTTGGAGCACATTTATATATTTATATTTTTATATATTCTTATGTGATTTTTGTATGGAATTCTTTATATATCTATTTATTGGTTCACTGATCCACACCTTTGTGGATTAATTTACTTTGAGAAGCACAAACACTTCTGAATTGAAATTGCACTGGTATGCACTTTTCTTTGCTAATTGCACCAATAGTAGATCATATATATATTTGTAGCAATTTTTAATCACATATATTACACTTTAAATCACCTATTAATTTTTATAACACGTGATATATTAAGATTACCAGCGCCTTTTTACCTATGATATATGCATGTATATTTGAGCTTTGGGGTGCACACACAAATGCAATAGGCTGGGCACACCTATGGGGAGACCCACAAAGTCAACACACAGCAAGCCCCAAGGGGACAGTGCTACATGTCCTTCAGACTTTAGGGGGGCCAGATTATGGCCATTGGAAGGAGAAATTGTCTTAGTATCAGTGGCAATAAACAGGGCATTGTTGGTATCATTGGGAGGAATAGTGCCCCATCGTTTTTGTCAGTGGGAGAAATGGGGCCCCATCCATCGATGGTGTCAGTGGGAAGAATGGGGCTCCATCATTGGTGTCACTCTGAGGAACAGTGCCCCATCATTGGTGTCAGTGGGAGGGATAGTGCCCATTCATTGGTGTCAGTGGGAGGAATAGCGCCCCGTCATTGGTGCTAGTGGGAGGAAAAGTACAACATCATTGGTGTCAGTGTGAGGAATGGTGCTCCATTATTGGTGTCAATAGGAGAAATAGTGCCCTATTTTTAGTTAAATGGAAGGAAAAGGGCTGGATAAAGGCAGGCAAAGGGCCAAATTCGGCCCCTGCCACAATTTGGAGACCACTGGTATAGACCAACCTATGGGTAGCCCCCAGCTGTAATACTAATGGTGTGTGCAGAATGATCACATTGATCAACAGATCAGACAAGTGCAGTCATTTGATCAGAGAGGATCTTCTGATATTCGGGTACTAGATAATCTATGTTGGGCCTGATCATCCAGCAGCAAAGACCTTAGTAATCAGCCCAACTTGGGAGCACTTTGAGATTGCTATATGATCAACCGGTCAGGCAGTGTAACATGCCCAAGCATTATTTGGTTAGGTAGGATCTTCTGACAACAGGCTAGAAGACAATCTAACTTGGGTCTGATCATTCAGCAGCAAGGACCTTAGTAATCAGTCCAACCTGAAGGCACTTTATACCAGGTAAAGATTACTTTATGATCAACCGGTCAGACAGCACAACATGACCAAGCATGTTAGAAATTTTAGAAATTTACATGGCCCTGTGCAGCCCCCCACCCCCTCTTAGAACATTTTAAAACTATATTTTCGCTACAAATACACAAAAATCAATATTAGCGGACAAAAACACAACTTAACTTACAAAATTCCTATTAAATCTAGAAGATAAAACTATTGAATCATGCGACAATCTGCATTGTGCAAAGCTTGATGCCCAAAAAGGAGGGGGAGCTTCTTTGGGCAACAAGCTTTGTGTGATGCTGTTTGCCACAATTGCTGCGTGATTCTGTTGCTTGACAATCGCAGCAAAACCGTACCACATTTGAGGCTTCATAAAAAATGAATAGCACCTAAACATGCGTGTTTAGGTGCGTGTCAGTAGGGCAGTGTCAGTAGGGCAGAGGATATCAGTAGGGCAGAGGACGGTGTCAGTAGGGCAGCAGACGGTGTCAGTAGGGCAGCAGACTGTGTCAGTAGGGCAGCAGACGGTGTCAGTAGGGCAGCAGACGGTGTCAGTAGGGCAGCAGACTGTGTCAGTAGGGCAGCAGACAGTGTCAGTAGGGCAGCAGACTCTGTCAGTAGGGCAGCAGACGGTGTCAGTAGGGCAGCAGACTGTGTCAGTAGGACAGCAGACGGTGTCAGTAGGGCAGCAGACGGTGTCAGTATTAGAACACTAAGGAGGTTGCTAAGTCTTTAATAAGATAAGAGGCATGCCTTCTCCCACAGACATCCAGTGCAGGTTGGTGAACACACACTGGACTGAAACAGGAAAGTGTGACAATGAAAGAAAATGGTCGTATTTTAGTGTGTGGAGCTCACTTTTTCCCTCCGCCTCCTCTCTTGGTTTAGCCTCCAGCAACAGTGCTCCTCCCATGTGATGCTCCTGTCCTTCTCTCACAGCCAGGACACTTGAGGAACATCAACAAGGAAACCAGGTAACGCGGAAAAGTCCTACCTTTTTGCTCATGGGGCCCCCCCGGTGGCCAATGATGGCACCACCCAAGGTTCTATAAGGGGCAGGACTTATTGTGAGGCGAAGTGGGGCATGCTGAGGACAGTGCTGACAGTCTGCTGCGCATTGTGGTCAGTAATCTGCACTACATGTCATTCTTTGAAATAAGAACATGGCTCCAATGTTCCCTGGCACAAATGTCTCCTCAGCATCACAAGTGCTACATTGCTACAGCTTTGCTGTAGCTCCAGCGCTTGTGATGTGGAAAAGATCGGGTCCCGAGGGAAAAGATTGGATGAGCCTGATGGCACCCCAGACTAATGTGCGCTCTAGGCCTGCACCTACCTTGCCTATAGGTAGTGCCGGCCCAGGCTGTGAGCCACGACCGCAGCATATGTGAACTGAGCCTAATAGTCCTCTTCTGCTTCTGTAGCACAGTGCTGGGCATAGGATCTCTTGCTCTGTTATTTACCCTTTCAGCCCACGTTTGCAAGCCATCTAATGAGTTTTACACAGGAATGCTCTATTTTGAGTCCATTCAATTATCTTATTTTAACTAAAGCCCTGCTGAAGGGGGGGGGGGGTCTCTCTGACCCCCAAAACACTGGCTGTGTTTTTTTGTACAGAGTAATACTTGAATTTAGAATCTTTTATTATTTGGTCTGGCACTCTTTTCATTTGTGCATGTTTTTTTTTTTTTTTTCTGGTAACCTGCTTGAGTATTCTTTGGAGCAGCCATTCGAAACCAGGGTTCTATGGAACCCCAAGGTTCCTCCAGAAATTCTTTGGGGTTCCTAAAGCTGTGACTGATTGTCCTCCCATTTAATGGTGCTTGCATAGATCCAGAGCCAATGCTAATTAGCAGAGCCAACTGCATGACACTAATAGTCTTTTTAGCTGTATGTAAAGGTGGCACTCTGACCACCACTCTAGGGGGCATTCTTTCTACTGACTGGCAATGTAAGGAGCATTCTTCTCACAGATCACCAATTTAAGAAATATTTTTCTCACTGATCAACAATGTAGGGAGAATTCTTCTCCCTGATCACCAATGTAAGGAGCATTCTTCCCACTGACCACCAATGTAAGGGACATTCTTCCCACTGATCACCAATGTAAGGAGCATTCTTCTCACTGATCACCAATGTAAGGAGCATTCTTCTCACTGATCACCAATGTAAGGAGCATTCTTCTCCCTGATCACCAATGTAAGGGACATTCTTCCCACTGATCACCAATGTAAGGAGCATTCTTCTCACTGACCACCAATATAAGGAGCATTCTCCCCGATGACCACCACTGTAGGAGGCATTCTTCTCACTGATCACCAATGTAAGGAGCATTCTTCCCATTAACCACTTTACCACTAGAGGATTTTGCTGTCTTACGTCTGGGCCACTTTTTGCGATTCGGCGCTGTGCGAATTTAACTGACAATTGCGCGGTTGTGCAACGCCATACCCAAACGAAATTTACGTCCTTTTTTTCCCACAAACAGAGCTTTCTTTTGGTGGTATTTGATCACCTGTGCGATTTTTACTTTTTGCGCTATAAACAAAAAAAGAGCGTAAATTTTGAAAAAACAACAATATTTTCACATTTTTTTATATGAAATTCCCCCCCAAAAAATGTAAAAAATCAAAATTTTTTTAAATTTTTGGCCAATTTGTTTTCTGCTACATATGTTTGGTAAAAAAATTCACAATAAGCGTATTTTGATTGGTTTGCGCAAAAGTTATTGTGTTTACTAACAAAGGGAAAGATTTCTGTCATTTTTGGTGGGTTTTATTTAACGCGTAATGGCGGCGATCTGCGATTTTTTTTTTGCGGGACTGCGACATTGCGGCGGACAGATCGGACCCTTGACTGACATTTTTGACACTTTTGGGGGTACCAGTGACATTACTGCAGTAATCAGTGCTATATATATGCACTGTTACTGTAAAAATGACACTGGCAGGGAAGGGGTTAATTTTATTGGAGAGGGAGGGGTTAATGTATGCCTGGTGCTGACTGACGTGTGTGGGGGGAGGTGACTATGTGACACAAGGACAGATCCAGGGTTCAGCTATGCTGAACCCTGCAATCTGACCCTGCCTGTCACTTGGGAGATCCGCCCGCTTGTGTTTACACAAGCAGGCGGATCTCCACACTAGATCCCCGACGATCGGGGAAGAGCAGCGGCAATCGCCGCTGCTCCTCCCCTGGCCCGACTCTAGCTGTGACTGAATACAGCGGGAGCGAGCCTCCGGCGGCGCGCGCGCGCCGCCAAGAAAGGGGAGTGTCTGACGACGTAGGTCTACGTCGTCAGACGATAACGAGCCACTTTGCCGCAGTAGTACTACGGTACTCAGTGGTAAAGTGGTTAACCACCAATATAAGGAGAGTTTTTCTCACTGATCACCACTGTAAGGAACATTCTTCCCACTGACCACCAATATAAGGAGAATTTTTCACAGATAAGGACCACAGATAACAGGACCCCGACAAGGCACCCTGTTATCTGTGGTCCTAACTCAAAATACTTTTAGTCTACAAAAATGGAAGCACATGCATTTAAATGGACAGGTGTAGGGCAGATATACCTGTAGGGAGCCCACCCCTTCTTAAAGGCACAGTGGAACACTGAACACCCAGCCTATAGCACCACGGCAGCAAAGGTGTCAGTGCATTGCCTGGCCAATATAATCTTTGTGTCTTGTGGAATTTTTTTGTGTCTTGTTACATGCATTGCCCTTCCAATTCTCCTTGCTGCAGAGACCAGTTACAGGTGTGGGCAGTAACCATGTGTTTGTCAACAGCCCTGCCTACTCCAAAACTAAATTGGTCTTATTTACCAACACTTGAATGGAGTCATGGTGGGGGACTGGATTGAGGCCAGAGTGTCTATGCCATGCGTTCCATCCTCAGTGTATGTTCAGCCCCTGGGCCACACGGTGCGTCGAATGCTATGGTGCTTTGTGGCCCTTAGTGCCCTAGCATCCAAGGATGCAGTGACGACAGCATCCTAGCAACCAAAGATACAGTACCAACATTGTCCTGGTGCCCAAGGACACTGTGCCGACGGCGTCCCAGCAACCAAGTATTCTTTAGCAACATCCCTGCTTACTCCAAAATTGAATTGGCATATTTACTAACACTTGTATGAAGGCATGGTGGAGGGCAAGGCTGAGACCAGCGTGTCCATGCCAGACACTTTGTAGACCTCTGGGCCATACAAAATCTTAGGTTTTTATGGTGCTGCGTGTCCAACAGTGTCTTAGCAACCAAGGATGCTGTGCCAACAGTGTCCTAGCAAACAATGACCCTGTCTTGCCAACAGCATTCTAGAAACCAAGTATGCTTTGCCAACAGCCCTACTTACTTCAAAATTAAATTAGTCTTATTTACTAACACTTTGCTTGAATAGGAACTGGCAGTATACAGTATCTTAACTAAATTTGTTGCAGTCTAATTAACATAAAAAATATAAAATATAATGTTTGGGAAAAAGGCCCAGTCAGCAAGTGGATAAAATACTTGTTTTAGAAATAAACATTTAATACAGGAGGCACCCATGACACAGGATTCTTAGAGCATTTTTTAACTTTCTCTCCCTAATTGAAACTTTGGATATAAATGATTTATACACACAAAGAGAAAAAGGGAGGGGGGAGAATTAGTCATTCATCCAGGTAATTTACTTTTATACGTCATGGTAAGGAATGGCGATGAGAGAAAAAGGCAAAATGTGGTTTGCTGGATGTTCACCAAACAATTGAAAACATTTGCAAACCCTGAACATAGAGGCAAATCACATTCAATTCTATTAGAGTTGAACATTTAATGCAGGATGTGCCCAATGAAACAGGACTCGTAAAGCATTCTATTTAGCACAGCAGAAGCCTCTTTCTTTTGGACCTTCTCTCCCTATTTGAAACTTTGGATAGAAATGATTTATACACACAAAGAGAAAAGCGAGGGAGGAGGATAAGTCACTTATCTGAGTCCTTTTCTTGTGTGTGTGTGTATATACACTTCAGCTTGAGGTATTGAGTCCTGTAAACAACAAGGTTCTTATAACCCATGGCAAGGAATAGCATTTAGAAAAATAAGCAAAGTTTTGTTCATTGGATGTTCTCCAAACAACTGAAAAAAATTGTAATGTATGTCATTTTTTTCATGCCCAATTAGCAAGCTTTTTGGCAAAAAGGGCATGGGTGGTGGGACTCTGCCATAGCAGACAGGTACCATTGCAGACATTTTTTTAAAGCACAGTTCAGCGAGAAGAACATTAATGCCCTATTCATATGGGCATACAGTGCCAAACAAGTGTGGCACTTCACATGCAGATTTAAGGCATCGCCCAAGCCCCATTACTGATGTCAGTGGGGGGAGTAGTTTCCCATCATTGGTGTCAGTGGGAGGAATAGTGCCCCATTGTTGGTGTCAGTGGAAGGAAAATTGCCCCATTGTTAGTGTCAGTGGGAGGAATAGTGCCTCATCACTGGTGTCAGTGGAAGGAATGATGCTCCATTGTTGATGTCAGTCAAAGGAAAAATGCCCCATTGTTGATGTCAGTGGGGGAAATAGTGCCACATCATTGGTATCGGTGGAAGGATTGGTGCCCCATTGTTGGTGTCAGTGGGAAGAATAGTGCACTATGATTGGTGTCAGTAGGAGGAAAAGCCCCCCACTATTGGCGTCAATGGGAGGAATAGTTCCCCACTGTTGGTATCAGTAGAAGGAATAGTGCCCCATCATTGGTGTCAGTGGGAGAAATCATTCTAAAACAAGTATTTTATCCACTTGCTGACTGGGCCTTTTTATAACATTTGTTGCTTACAAGTTGAAATCAGTATTTTTTGCTAAACAATTACCCCCCAAACATTATATATATATTTTTTTATGTTAATTGGACTGCAACAAATTTAGTTAAGATACTGTATACTGCCAGTTCTTATTCAAGCAAAGTGTTAGTAAATAAGGCCAATTTAATTTGGAGTAAGCAGGGCTGTTGGCAAAGCATACTTGTTTACTAGAATGCTGTTGGCAAGACAGGGTCATTGTTTGCTAGGACGTTGTTGGCACAGCATCCTTGGTTGCTAAGACACTGTTGAACACACAGCACCATAAAAACCAAAGATTTTGTATGGCCCAGGGGTTGAAAATGCACTGAGGTCTACAAAGTGTCTGGCATGGACACTCTGGTCTCAGTCCTGCTCTTCACCATGCCTTCATACAAGTTTTAGTAAATAAGACCAATTTAATTTTGGAGTAAGCAGGGATGTTGCCAAAGAATACTTGGTTGCTAGGACGCTGTCGGCACAGTATCCTTGGGCACCAGGACAATGTTGGTACTGTATCCTTGGTTGCTAGGATGCTGTCGTCACTGCATCCTTGGATGCTAATGCATTAAGAGCCACAAAGCACCATAGCATTAAAAGCACTGTATCCACCTCAAAACAAAATGTAGGTTTGTTGCCATTTACAAATGCAAGTGGGACCAACATGTGCATTTGCAGTAGGTGCATGAGCATGGGGGAACAGGGGCAATTTATAATGTTTTTTACATTTTATTTTATTTTTAAAAATTTTGCACCGTATCTTTAAAAAAAAAAAAAAATCATCTCTTTTATTGCTATCAGAAACACTAAGCAACATTACTTGTGATTGCATGGGCCATGACAGATCCTCTTTATGGAGATAACTGGGGTCTGTTAGACCCATGATCTCTCCTCTGGCCTCCAAAGCATCTGATCAAGATCGGCTTGATTAAGTGCACGTTCGGTCTGGTAATGGCTTGTTTATATGTGACTGAAATCCTTGTCACTTCCGGTTTCTGACATCACATAGTGGGAGGAGCAACGTCATCTCCTCTCACTGTGTCCCAGGAACTGCATGCCACCGATCAGATGGAGAGTGCCCAGTAACAGGGTTGGGACCCCCTTCCACGCCCTGTAAAAGTGATCCAGAGGCTTCTTAGCCGCTGGATTACTTTAACTTGGGGCAGAGTTGCTGGGGCTAAAAAATTATATCTCGATCATTGCTGCAGTGATGACCGAGATATCACCCCTCCAATCCAGCGACGTACTGATATGTTGCTGGACGGGAAGCAGTTAAAAGGGAGTGGGTGGGGGAGGGGGGCAGTAATAACACAGCCCAGGTGCTCATGTTTACTGCCCCAACACAAGTGTAGATTATCAACTCACTGCATCTTATGATCATCAGCATTATAATCACAGAGGCAACACAGTCAGCAGATGCTCTATCATGGCTCTGTCAGAGCGTGTCTCATGGCCGTTGGGTGCTGACATTGTTATGGCTGTACTGTGTCAGCACCCTGACTGTGTTGCCTCTGTGATTATAATGCTAATTGATAATGATAACCTACTGTGCTGTGTGTTAGGCCCCTTTCACACAGGCTTTCCAATCCGATCCCCCTGTCAGTTTTTCAAGGGGACCTGATCGGAGGCTCCATGTACCCCTATGGAGCAGCAGATGTCAGTAGAGACATGTCCACTGACCCGATTCTGTCCGTGAAATCCGGGCAGATGGAAACCCTATTTTCCATCCGTCTGGAGGATCGGATCGGATAGGATCGGACGAAAACGGACATGCGGTCTGTTTTCATTCGAACTCCCCATAGAGGAGAGCGTGGATCTGACGGCTCCGTCTCTGCAAAGTAAACGGAGACGGACTTGTCATCCGCCTTGAGAAAAACAGAGTCCGCATAGTGCACCGCTCGTGTGAAAGGACCCTTAGCATAAGTGAGACACAGTGAGGATTTTATCTTTCAATTTCTACTCACTATGTGGAGTGCAGCCACGCTGTCCTGCTGCTTCCTGCCAGCCGCTGAGTCGTCTGCTGCTTCACATCATTCTCGGCACCTGAGGATGTGGGTATCACTCCTCCAGGGAAGGCAGTGGGTAGTGACAGCCGGCCATCCAGGACTACTTCAGCAGCAGAGCAATATGCTTTATGTACATACACCTCCAAAAAAGAGAAAAAGTTCCTTCAATTCGCTCACCTCCTGGGTCCCTCTGTTGACCTGATGGGGCCCAGGAAAACTTAATTACACGCACCCTAAGCAAGTAGGAGCGGGGATAAACTTTAAAAAGCCCTTTTTTTTTCTAATGCAGAAACTAACTGTAATGCTGCCCCCCTGTGGAGCTGATGGGGCTGGGCCCAGTACAACAGAACCGGTTCTACTGCCCTGGCCATGGGAGTAGTGATACTATCACTAAATGAATGAACTTCAGTTGCACCAGCTGGAGGTTTGTCAAGTGGGCAAACTGGCCATTTAGTTTACCAATTCGATGTACTGCTAACATGTAATGTTTGGGTAGAACTTTACATGGCCATGAGCTTGAATCTCATCGCGTGTAGGCCTCATGCACACTGACGTATCATCATGGACTGTGGAAAATTTTGCATTTCATTTTGAAATCAAGGTCCCAGAGTCTGGGGGAAGAGTGGAGAGGCACAGAATCCAAGTTGCATGAGGTCCAGTGTGAAGTTTCCACAGTCTGTGATGATTTGGTGAGCCATGTCATCTGCTGGTGTTGGTCCACTGTTTTTATCAGGTCCAAAGTCAGTGCAGCCCTCTACCAGGAAATTCTAGAGCACTTCATGCTTCCCTCTGCTGACCTGCTTTATGGAGATGCAGATTTCATTTTCCAGCAGGACTTGGCACCGCCCACACTGCCAAAAGTACCAATACCTGGTTTAATAATCATGGTATCACTGTGCTGGATTAGCCAGCAAATTCGCCTAACCTAAACCCCATAGAGAATCTGTGGGGTATTGTCAAGAGGAAGATGAGAGACACCAGACCCAACAATGCAGATGGGTTTAAAGCCGCTATCAAAGCAACCTGGGCTTCCATAACACCTCAGCAGTGCCACAGGCTGATCGCCTCCATGCCATGCCGCTTTGATGCAGTAATTCCTGCAAAAGGAGCCCCGACCAAGTATTGAGTGCATACTACACTGTACATGGACAGACTTTTCAGTAAGCAAACATTTCTGTATTAAAAATCATTTTTCTTTTATTGGTCCTATGTAATATTCATTTTCTGAGATACTGAATTTTGGATTGTCACTAGCTGTATAATCATCAAAATTAAAAAAAAGAAATGCTTGAAATATATCACTCTGTGCGTAACGCATCTATATAAAATATATGAGTTTCACTTTTTAAATTGAATTACTGAAATAAATTAACTTTTTGATGATATTCTAATTTTATGAGATGCAGCTGTATATTAAACTGGAAAACTCCCCTCTGAATGCAGGTTTGGGGCATTTTTTTTGCCCCTGAACGCTACTCTTGAATACGCCTGTAAACAACACAATGTGCATATGCATATTAGATAACTTAGAGCTGCTTTAAGAGGGATAAAAATAAAAATGCCAGACGCCCAAAGCAGCGCCATTTTTCTGCCCGTGTGCATGAGGTTGTAATTATTAAGAAGAAAATATGTGAAAAGGGGTCTAAAGTGCCACCTGCTGGAGAACATAAAGATTCATATGATTATTATTATACAGGATTTATATAGTGCCAACAGTTTACGCAGGACTTTACAATGTAGAGAGACAGTACAATTACAATGCAGTTCAATACAGAAGGAATAGGAGGGCTCTGCTCATGGAGCTTACAATCTAAAGGGAGGGGGAGGTGGTACAAAAGGTAATAGCTGCGGGTATGATTTGATGGAGGTAACTCGAGTACAGTTCTTCGGTTAAAGTTGGGTAGGCTTCCCTGGATAAGTGAGTTTTCAGGGATACCCTAAAGGCGGATAGGGTTGGACCTTACCGGACATACTGGGACAGGGAGTTCCAGAGGATGGGAGAGGCTCTGGAGAAATCCTGGAGGCGAGCATGGGAGGAGGTAACAAGGGCACTAGAGAGCAGAAGGTTTTAGAAGAAGTGGAGAGGATGATTTGGGCGAAATGTGCAGATTAGGTTGGTTATATACCTGGGGGTGAAGTTGTCTTTGGCCTCGTACGTTGTGGTTAGTATTTTGAATGTTGTATGGCGGGGTAGGGGAAGCCAGTGAAGGGATTGGCAGAGAGGATCAGCAGTCATGGATCAGTTAATGAGGTGTATAAGTCTTGCAGCAGCATTCATAATAGACTGAAGGAGGGATAGCCTATGTAAAGGCAGGCCAATGATCAAAGTTGCTGTAGTCAAGGCCGGAAATAACCAGGAGTGAATACGTTATTTTGTGGTGCCGTTTGTCAGGAAGAGACAAATTTTGGAAATGTTGTGGAGGTTTAGGCAGCAAGAGGTAGCCAGTGATTGGATGTGGGGGCTGAAGGAGAGTTCAGAGTCTAGGACAGCAATGGGCAAACCCAAGGCACGCATGCCACAGCTGGCACGCAGAGCCCTCTCTGTAGACACGCGAGGAAGAATAGTCAACACTGACCGGCCATCCTATACAAGGTGCATCTCGTCCACACTGCACCCCTCCCTCCCCCAGAACTACATCTCTCACACAGCTCTGGGGCCAGGGGTGTTGTGTATAGGTTGGGCATGGACGTGACGAGGTGGTGCTGCTGGACTGGATGAAGTCATCGACCTGGGCTTTTGGAATTTACAAATGGAGCCATTTAGAAATTGGATGAAAGCTTTAGCACTGTAAAACACTTTTTGAAAGATAAGTAGTGAATTTGTTTATACAACTATATAGATCAGACCAAAATGAGGGACAAATGATAAGTAAATAGGGACAGAGGGATTTTTTTCCAACTCAAGGACAGTCCCTTGAAATAAGGGACAGTTTTGGAGCTATGTCACTGCATGCTGGTCATGAGAGGGGCTTTGGCATGGTTACCTACAGGTGAGATTTCATTGAATAGGGACTGTGGTGACCCCAAGCAGTAAAAAGAGGGCAGTGCCAATATGGTACTATCCTGTGATCAGAGTTCTACAGGGAGCTTTACACAGTGGCTGGGAGCTTCTTACATTATGCTGTATTGATCAAGAGGCAGCAGGCCCTGGTGACCCTCAACAAATGTGTAAGCAAACCGGCCATTAAATAAAATGTCTTCATTAGTTGTATGATTTGGGAACCCACTTGTACAGGAAGCATTTCCATAATGCTAGGTTTACATTACTGCGTTCCCGATCCACAGGCTCTTTTTTTGCAGGGGTGCAATTAATTCCTAATGTGGCAAACACAGTGTGTTTTCACATGTGCCAACCACATGGGCTTAAATCATACTGTACCATGAGGCTTGGTGAGGCACCATTTATATATATAAAAAAAAAAAAAAAGGTCATGGACTTTTTCCCCGTGTTCCTGCAAGTAGGGCATCCCATTGAAAGGAATGGGCTGCCTTACATGCAGAACACAGCCGCAGAGTTCTGAATGGAACCTAAATGGCATCTGAGAAGACTTTGCTAAGAGTTACACTGAAGAGTTATGTACATGGTATGCAGTTCTGTGTCAGGAGATCCTCTGGGCTTGGATATCACAGTTGATGTATAGCATCCACCGACACTGGCCTTCCTGAAGACCACTGATACCAGATATTTCCTCTCCTGACCTCCAACAATGGGTATTTTTTCCTTCATCTGACCATCAATGCTGGGCATTTTTTCCTCATTGACCACAGACAGCAGTAATTTTTCCTCCTGCTGACCAGCAATATGAAGGGCACTATTATAAATGCTGCTGACCTCTGCAGCAAGTCAGAAGTATGTCATAATTCTTTTTCAGGCTGCATTCACACCTGAGCATCACATTTGTATGCGCATTTATTACCGTTTTTGTACGGTGTTTTCCAAGTGTTTTGGAGCTTTGACGTTTTTGTATCTGTACCATCTGTTACATCATTTATTGTTAGGTGTTTCTGCTTTCAGACGGTTAAAAGGATGCTTAAAAAAGTGCACTAACCTGCCAGATTCGAGCTACAAAAGTAGCTCAAAACTTTGTTTTAACTTCAGGAGTTTGGCTTCAGGAATTTTGGAGTGATGATGTGAACCACCCACTATAGAGAATAAGGGGATTTTTCCTCCCTGAGCGCTTTGGAGCTTCATGGGTGAATGGGGCCTAAATGATTGTGCTGAGGTTTTTTTTTTTTGTGTCTGTGAGGCTCTTGCTTGCGGCACAACAATCAAATCACATTTTATAGGTACAAAGAAATCTGGATCTTGTTTAATCATGCCCCATAAGCCCCTTCCACCATTAAGTTTTACCACAGCCACTTTTTGTTATGTGTGACACAGGTCACTACCTCCCTGATGGCAGTTCAGCGAAAGGATTAGGGTCGCCAACCTCCCACAAATTTTCTTACTGACAAAGCATGTCATGCGCAGTTCTGAAGCTGGCCTGTGGCTATATATATTTTATAGGCAGCCAATGATCGTGTAGCATCCCCTAGTGTGCTACTAGTGTGAGTGTAGGCAAATTTATGTTTTGGCTCATAGTTAACGTGTGAGTATTAATTGGGTCAGGGTTTATTGCAGGTCATGCTGGATGACTCATGCAGGGAGGCCTCTGTCACCTCCTCTCTTCTGCCGGTTCTGGAAGTTTGGAGAAATTTCTAGAAGCTGGAGGGTGGAGGCCAGGTGGGTTGATCTGCATACTTAAGGGGTTTTGGCCAATCCTCAGACAGAGGACCTGACAGGGTGGCTGAACCAGCCCTCTAATGTGGATTAGTCATGCAAGCAGGGGAGTCAGGTGGAAGACGGAGTGCTGAGGAAACTGTTGATGGCCTTAGAGGGGAACCCCTCCCTCCTGTGTTTTGAAAGGAATCTTACCTAAGAAGCAGTGGGAGCAAGGAGGACAGTGTGAGTACATTATCATGGCCAGGGACTTACAAGGGGAGAGACTGGCACATGTAGCAAGCTTTTCTGGAAGACAGCATTGTGCTTAATCGTCCCTTTCCCATGACCTGGGAGATCTTTGGAGCAGCCGGGTGGGCTGTTGAAGAAGCAACCGGTTAGGCTGGTGAAGAGGAAGCCAGATGGGCTGGAAGAGAGGCAGCCAGGTGGGCTGATAAAGAGGCATCCAGATGGGCTGGTGATGAAGCAACTAGGTGGGCTGATATTTACTGCAGTCGGTAGAGCTGGGATCAGTGTCTACAGGGGAGTTGGGGATAATCCGGAATGCAGCCTTCAACACTTTGTGCTTCTTTTTAAGGGACTGAGTTCTAGTCCTTAAGGGGCTTTTGCATCTTATATTATGAGAGATGGTTAGTGTTCAGGAAGAGAACAGTTCTGGAGCGTGTAAATAGGGAGGAGGTTTTCCCTGGTTGTGTTGCTACCAAGTTCAGCATCCCATAATTCCTATTCCTCATCCAAGTTATTATCCCCCCAAAAAAACATAAAAGCCAAGCTCAAAGACTGTTCCTTGCGTCTGGAAAACCTGTGGAAAGTGCTTGTTTCCTGGCTGTGCAGGACTGGGGAACCCAGTCATCTGCAACCCCTGCGGGGGTAGTGCTACACTCGTAACTGACATTTAGGGACAGTTTTAAAATCAGCTGATTTTTACAAACTGACTGTAATTTTAAAGGCGGTTGACAAACATAGAAAGGATGCATTAAATAGAGTGCCAACCGAAGCAAACCTTTGGCTGCAGTCAGAATTTGTTCATTTGGCATTACTATGGTCATTACCATATTTAGTCAATGACTTCACCAAGAATACCCCGCCCTTCTGTTTACATTCAGTTGCTAGCCGGGGAAATAACATCCACTGCTAGATGTCCATGGAGGGCTGGAGTAATGTAATTCGCTGTGAGATTCACCTCTCTCATTAATGTCAATGGAGGCTTGTACTAAAGTTCACAATTTGCAGATTTCTGGACGTATTTGCTGGATTTTCCCTTGAATCGAACCCAAACTGAACCATCCATCACTAGTTGAAACCAGTCTGTCTTAACTGCAGGATCCAATCACCAATGTGTGCCACAATCACTGGGGCTGGTGATTATTGTCGGAGTCATCAGGGGGCTTTTGTTTGCTTTAGAACTGTTTCTCTCCCCATACCAGTCTATGGGAATACAAAAGCACATCAGGTCGTCAGCACAAAGCAGGCCAAACACGGGTCACACCAAGGTTAACTTTAGGTCAAATGCTCCTGTTAATTAATTCTGAATGATGCTAGAAGCATCACAAATTGATTTCAAAAGCAGGTTCTGATTGTCCATGGACACAAACCTAAAGTCCTTCGATACAGGCCTTTACCCAGGGGTCTTCAAACTATGGCCCTCCAGTTGTTCAGAAACTACAATTCCCATCATGCCTAGTAATGTCTGTGAATGTCAGAGTTTTACAATGTCTCATGGGATGTGTAGTTCCACCCTAGCTGGAGGGCCGTAGTTTGAGGATCCTTGCCTTAACCGTTTTACTGCCATCAAATTATGTCATACAGCAGCAGTGCCAGCAAGTACACAAACAAACCTGGCTTACAATTTCTCAGCTGACGTATTTTTTGTATTCCATCAAAAAAAAATAATAATAAAAAAATAAAATAAAAAAACACCCAAAAAAAAGCCCTCAATCCCTCATACACATTTGTATGCAAACACACATGTTGGGTGTGCTCATGTTCAGAAACGTCATTGCACTACACATATTAGGTATTGCCATGCATGTCAAAGTAATAGCAATAATTCTAGGGCCCATTCATGGGAAACTCTAAATTGATAGCCTGTAAAGGATTTTAAAACATCCCCTTTCGACGATTTTGTGTACTGTCGGTTTTTTTTTGCCATTTCACAGGCACACGCTATTTTGAGGTCTGACATGTTGGGTATCTGTTTACTTGATGCAACCTCATCGTTTATATTTGACCAAAAAAAGGATATTTATTTAAAATATTATTAAATTTAAATTAATATTCATTTAAAATAATGTTATATAATGTTTGTGTGCAATAAATTAAGCTGAATGTATATCTTTGTAAATAAAGGTTTGATAAACAGTTTTGTGGCTTGACATGTTTGATATCTTTTTATTCGATGCAAACTCATCTATTAAAATTGACCAAAAAAAAAATCAGACAATATATGGTATTTGTGTGCCCTAAAATGTATTTGAATGTATTTTTTATTGAAAATGTGGGTTTGATCAACAGTTGCGCTAATATCTCATAGCAAAAAAAACCCAAAAAAACAACTTTTTATTCTACAGGGTCTCTGCTATTAGAAGATATGGGGACTTAAATAATCTTTGCGCCTAAAATGTGTATTTTAACAAGTGCACAGAAAAAAAAAAAAGCTGATATGGCTCTGACAGAAAAAGGGTTAAAGGTTTAAAATGACTTCAACATTACAGACTGGGGAAAGCTGAGTGGGACTTACTACTAAAGGGCGTACACACAATAAAAAAATTAAAGTAAAGAAAAAATTAGTCCGACGAACGATCTACCGATTTTCGGATTGTTAGTATGGTGCTTTCGACAGCCGATTACAAATTTTCGGATCACAAAAACTGGATGTGCAGGCTATAAAATTTTTATCGTACGTGAACACAACGTCTGATTTTTGTTTAATTAGTACAGTTCTCGTCCAAAAAAAATCATAAGAGCAAGACTAGGCATGCTCGGGAACTAAAGAATTCATACAAAACAATTCAACACATTACATTACTTCTGAAGTTGAATTCTGTCCTACGAGAATTTTTGTATGAAAGTTACGTCTTTACTTTCGATATGAGACTAGCATGCAACAAAAACGTACGAAAATTCATCCAATAATCTGATCGTGTGTACGAGACTTAAAAGTTATACTAAGACCTGAATAAATGAAGACCTATTCAGTTTGAATTTTGCAAATATCACATGTGATTTAAAATGACAACTGTCGCAACAATACAATGTTTTCAGTGGCCTTTATTTATATAATATCTAATATCTATATATATTCTTACATCATTTTTATAATATATATTTTATATTATTTAAATTTAAAAAAATATATTTTATAATAATATAATTTTTAATATTATATACCGTATTTTCCGGCGTATAAGACGACTGGTCGTATAAGACGACCCCCCTATTACATGATCTACCGGTAATACTTATACTTAGGTTACCTTGGAGATATTATACTCGGCGTATAAGACGACCTCTCATTTTTGGGGGATTTTTTTGAGGTTCAAAAGTAGTCTTATACGCCAGAAAATACAGTACATATTGTGTCATACTATGTCAACGTGCACTGATTATTTTTTATTGCAATGTTTACCCTTTATATCTATAATTGCAGTCATCTCTGTATGGTCTGACAGTAACAGAAAGTGATGGCGGGAATGGATTGGACCATCTTAGAACAGGGTCAATTATGTAAACTTATTGCATTTCTCAGTTATTAAAAAAAAAGAAAAGAAAATGGACAGCAGTGAGTGGTCATTCCTTTTTTCTATGCTGTCTGTTGGATTTATTCTGTTCCCCAGTTTGTCACTGCAGCTGTTTATCACTGTTGCTTCGTCAGACTAGACTACTGTGTGCAGCCATTCACCCCTCTGCTCTCTGCCTGACGCCATTATGGACCAGGGACCTGGGCAAGATGCCGGGCTGCTGAACAGGAATCTTGGAGCTGCTGGCAGGTAAGCTGATACCTAGTTGCAGAGACATCATAGGGCTCAAAAATGCACATTGTGCTATTGTGTATTGTAGACAGGTCGGGAGGAGACCAGCCTGCTCGCATTCCTCTCATTAAAGCTATATGGAAACCCAAGGTGGGGGCCAAAATAGAATCCCTGTGGATGGGATACGGGAAGCACTAGATTGCTAAATGCAATTTGCCATTGGTTTATGTAGGGAAGATGGCACGATCGTTTTGAGTCACTGGCAGACCATGAAGTGACTACTTCAACAAAGCAGGTAAAGGTCAACAATACAGAAAAGGAGCAAAATAACACTGAGAATACTGGTAAAAAAATTGCTTTGGTAAAGGTCAACAATACAGAAAAGGAGCAAAATAACGCTGGGAATACTGGTAAAAAATTGCTTTTGGTAGAGGTCAACAATACAGAAAAGGAGCAAAATAACACAGAGAATACTGGTAAAAAAAATTGCTTTGCACGTGATTCACTTAGGTTTTTACAATTATACATAATTGTGGACATTTTTCTGCTGCTATAGGTTACAGGCGAATATTTTCTAAACTGGCCTGTTTGCTCAAGTGCCAGAAACTATGCTCAGTAAAGTGAAATTAGGGAGGAATATGTTCCTGGAGGTGATTCCTGGCCATTCATTGATGTAGCTAGACAAGTTGTCATAAGCCATGGTAAGAAGAGGTTAGTAAGTTAAGCTGACTTTCTCCTTGTGGGCTGATCGAGAGAAATCTATCGATTCCTCTATCTACGCTAAACAGTGGATGGAGGAATCTCCTCTGCTAGTCATTGTTTTCTCACAGCTGGCACATGCGGCTGTCAGATTATTCAAACAGTGGCTGAATCTGATTGGCCAACAATTTTCTGTTTGGCTGCTTCAATTTCCAGATCGACAGATGTTGTGTGGGAGGGTACCAATCCAAGAAGTGGTGCTGGTCTCAATTCTTTTATCTGTCAGTCAGGGATCACTGGTTAAAGTCGATGACTGTACCTCGGTAGCTCTACCCAGGGCCATCTTACCGAATGGGCACGCTGGGCAGTTGCCCGGGGGCCCCACCTGCCCAGCGACCCAGCCCCAGCCAAGCATTAGTCCCGATTCCCATACCCATGAGCACCCCACCACCGAACTTAGCAGGTGGCAAGCGCCTGTCGGCCCTGCGCTGCTGTTAGGCCACTTGGGCCATGGAGGGGGAAGCCCACAGCTGAAGGAATGCCTGTCCACCTCCACGGGAACAGGCACACAAAAGACAGTCGAGTCTGACTCCCGTCCGTGTGTGTGTTCACCAGACCCAGCCGCCGAACTTGGAAGCTATCATTAGCCTGGCACTGCTGTACCAATAAATATTGCCGTATCGATAATTTGCACTTTTATTCCCGTGGGTGATTATGTAGGCAGGGCCCCAGTATACTTTAATGCTGGGGTCCTTTAATGCTCTTAAGATGGCACTGGCTCTACCACAATGTGGTACCTCTCCTCCAAAACAGGCAAAGGCCTCCTTTGAGAAATCCAAGTAAAATAGACAAAAAGAGCACCAGCCAGTAATCTTAAGGGTCCAACAACATTTATTGTTGAGAACATTGAGAGAATAGGAAGAAATAATGTGCACTTCAGGGCCAAATTATCCCCCTTTATCGGGGCTGGAATAAAAGATGGAAAAGCATCCTATAGGACTCTAAATATAAAGACTCCTGGAAAGTGTTGATGAAAAAGCATTACTTTTCAAAATGGAAAGCTCATGTAGGACTGGGAGGGTGCCAACAAGGCAACCCACTGTTCAAATTATGGCGATTTTATCAGGAATTTATGGCCAGCTTTGCATTTATAATTAGAAGAAAGTGGATCAACTTGAAGCATGAACAGGTTATAAACGTATGTTACTGGCGGGGACTCAGTTCACCAGTACCCACTCCAGCCCTGGAAAGTTTACCCCCCCCCCATGACTAGGGCATTTATTGCCATACGGCACTGTGTTACTTTAAATGACAATTTTGCTGTCGTGCAACACTATACCCAAAAAAAAAACGATGTCCTTTTTTTACCCACAAATAGAGCTTTCTTTTGGTGGTATTTGATCATTTGATCTTAATTTTTGCACTATAAACAAAATTAAAAAAAACGCAGAGGTGATCAAACCGACAATTAAAAATATATATATATATTTTTTATTTTTTGCAATAAAACATATCCAATAAAAAAAATTTAAAAAAAATGTAATTTCCTCATCAATTTAGGCCAATATGTATTCTGCTCCATGTTTTTGGTAAAAAAAAAAAATCCCAATTAGCATATATTGATTGGTTTGCGCAAAAGTTTTTGCATCTACAGACTATAAAATAGATTTATGGAATTTCAATTTTTTAAATATTTTTTTACTAGTAATGGCGGCGATCAGTACTTTTTAGTGGGACTGCGACATTGCGGCGGACAAATCTGACACTAAGGCTGGCCATAAATGTTCAATTTTCTTGTACAATTTTCTGTTAGATTTACCACAAACCACATAATATGAGGTCAATGTTAAACAACACTTTCACTTGTATCCAATTAGGCAGGCCTTTGTACTACATAGTTGGAGGTAAATTTCAAGAAAATTGTACAGAAAATTGTAAGAAAATTGTATAATGTATGGCCAGCCTAAGTGACACTTTTTGGGGACCAGTGACAATAATACAGTGGTCAGTGCTAAAAGAAATGATACTGGCAAGGAAAGGGATTAACATCAGGGACGATCAAAGGGTTAAATGTGTTCCATGGGAGTGCTTTCTAACTGTGTGTGTGTGTGGGGGGGGTGCTTTGACTGGGGGAAGTCAGAGATCCGTGTTCCTGCTTAGTGGGAACACAAGACCTCCATCTTCCCCTCTTACAGACCGCCATTCTGCCTCTCTCATAAATGATTATGGGGTGCCTATGAACATCAGGTCTGTCGGACCCACTGATTGGCTCCCACTGTGTCCGGTGGCACGTGTGCTCACCCCGGACCCAGTGCACGAAATGACGTACATGTGCGTAATTTCTTGCAGGAGGGCTGTCCTGCCAAAGAATATGCGTGGGGTGGTCCAGAACTGGTTAAACAGCCACTTTTCCTCCATGTTCCAGCGGTAGACGGTTCTCTGACATTATCAAGACCGACAGGGACAATAACCTTGCATTGAATATAGGAATGCTGAGGAACAGGATTCTGGGTAGCAGGCTGCTGACAGGGCCGCTTACAGAGCAAATTTTAACCAGTTTATCCGGAACAGGACGAAATTCATGCCTTGTATTGCCAGCTTTAGACAGTAGTCACCAAAACAGCTTTCCTCATTTAAAGATTTTTCCTCTCCTCCTGTTAGTGTGAAAGCCAAAAATGTTTCCTATTATTTCTAGGTGCTAGAAACTTTTGTGAAGAGAATAACTTGATTCCTGTGAGAATATTGGATGTGGACATACCAGTCGTGGTTAGGCATCAAAGGTGGCCTTTCTCAACCTTTTCGACCCATAGGAACCCTTGAAATGTCTTTCTGCTCTCAGGGGAACCCCTGCTAAAAATGACTGTGGGTTTGATTTACTAAAACTGGAGAGTGAAAAATCTGGTGCAACTGTGCATGGTAGCCAATCAGCTTCTAACTTCAGCTTGTTCAATTAAAGTGGTCGTAAAGTCAGAAGGTTTTTCATCTTAATGCATTCTATGCATTAGGTACACCAGCCCCCCTCAGCCCCCCTAATACTTTCTTGAGCCCCATCTAGATCCAGTGATGTTGCGGGAGTGTCTCGGCTGCCCAGGACTCTCCCTCTTCATTGGCTCCCGCTGCTGTCAATCAAAGTCAGTGAGCAAATGAGGAGAGAGAGGGACGGGGGGGAACCGCGGCTCAGTGTCTGAATGGATACACAAAGCAGCAGCTCGGTTTGGGTGCCCCCATAGCCACCTGCGAGGGGGAGGGGCCAGCAGCACTGGCGAGGGACCTGAGAAGAGGAGGATCTGAGCTGCTCTGTGCAAAACCACTGCACAGAGCAGGTAAGTAAAACATGTTTCCAATTTTTAAGAACAAAAAGATGAGAGTTTAGTATCACTTTAAGCTTTGACAAAAAAAAAAAGCTGGAAGCTGACTGGTTTCTATGCACAGCTGCACCAGATTTTGTTCTCTCCCGTTTTAGTAAATCAACCCCTACAACTTAAGATACATTAGTGTGATGTTGAGAGGGAAGAATCCTCCTTATATTGGTGGTCATTGGAAAGAATTACCTCCTTAGGATAGCTAAAAAGATCAATGGTGTTAGTGGGAACTTATCTGAGAGACAGAAATTGCTCAAGGAACCTCTAGCAACAGAGGAACCTTTGGGTTCCTTGGAACCCTGGTTGAGAAAAGCTGATCTAAGGCTATTTCTATTGTCCACAAAAAAATAATTGAGTAGGCCTGGAATTGTACGTCTGTCCCTTTCTTTTCTCTATTTTTCCATTGAAACATAACAAAACCATTGAACGCAATCTTCTTGTGTATTTCCTACATCTGGAACCATCATTTCATATTTGACACAACCTCATGCAAATTTCTCAAACATTAATTTTTTTTAAGAAAATTAATCATGTACATGCTACATTTTCAGGCTGGGGTTATGACAATGAAAGTGGGAACATGTTACATAAGGATAGTAGAGATCAATGCTATTATCCTGATCAATGTTCCCACTGCTGAGACCCAAGGGCTGCACATCATAAACCAAAAGGGCCCTTGGGCCGACAGTTGGGCACTAGGGGTTTAAAGTGTCAATGACATCCTTGTAGGCATTCTGATATCTTCTTAAGCAGCCCATAGATAACTTGATTTTTCTTTCCTTCCACCACGGATGGAAGGAAAGAAAATAACTCGATACCCCAATCAACACTGACTGTGAATCCTTCCAGCAGCGCTATTGTGTTCTATTGGCAAGGCAGGAGGGGCGCTAGGAGCCTTCCTGGCCAGCAGAACACAATAAATACTGCGATCGGCTGTCACCAGCAGTAATCGCATGTAAAAAATCCAACAGGCAGGCTATATCCAAGTCAATCGATGGATCAACTTTCGTACAATCGGCCTGCCCATAGATGGATCTAATCTCAGCCGGTCCCTGCTGAACTGGCTAAATTTGGATCCATGTATGGCCGACTTAAGATGGATCAGGCTTTTCCTAATCAGTCTTTAATTTACACAGTATAATTGTTATTGGATTATACTTATGATATTTTTTCAAACACTCATCCATAGGGATGAGTGTAGTGATTTTGGCGACATTGATTTCACTGCAGATTTATAAATTTTGCTATTGCCAAAATGTTGCTGAAGTAGAAGCTTTCTATTTCACTTACTGGGCTACTTAAACACAATTCGCTTAAAAAAAAAAAAAATCTTTGTTTATCTCTATTTAGAGTCTTTTTAATTGGTGTATACTTAGGGAAGTACAGTTTATTTAGTTTATTATTATTTTTTTTTTGTCTTTGTGTTTTTTTTTTTTTGTTTTTAACAATTTTTTTTATATTTGTTTTTTTTTTTTTATATTTTTATTTTTTTATATATAGAGATGCTAAGTGCCGGTTCACACAGGCGCGACCCGACTTGCCGGGGCGACCTGTGTAATCGCGGTGCGCAGCTCGCACAGCGACCTCGGAGCGGCCGGCACGGACTTCATATCATTGAAGTCAATGCAGGTCGCTCCAGGTTGCCCCAAAGAAGCTCAGGACCCTTTTTCTAAGTCGGAGCGACTTGTGTCGCTCCTATTAGAACGGGTCCTGTGCTAATCTATGGCAGGCGACCCGTGGCGACTTGTCGCCTGACAAGTCTCCCCAGTGTGAACCAGCTCTTATAATGCTTTAACGTTTTTTTTTCTGTGGAGAAATAACGAAAAGTAATAAAACGAATAATGGGTTGCTTTTAGAATAACAACAGGATCAGGATAGTTGAAAGGAGCTTCTGTAACCCTTAGAAGACATTTAAAGCCCATCACATCCTTAAAAACCACAACGCCCAAACCACCCTAGTTTCGCCTTTACTATGGAATATATTTAGCCAAAATGGCAAAGTTTCGCTGACAGCCTCTGATATTTTAGGGAAATTAAAATTCTCACTTTTTGTCCTCTACTCAACGGTTATCTTCCAAACCATTGCTCCTCTAATTCATCCAAGCTTCTGCTGATTTACAATAGAGGGTCTTGGTAAGAAGAATTGTCAGTTTCTCTGTTCAAAGTAAATCTCTCATTGCTATTGCACAAAACACTACCACTATATGTACCAGTCTGATATAGTTTGTTTTTTTGCCTCTAACAAATTTTCACTGGTATTTCAGGTTTGGTCAGATTCCAGTAAGGTAAGTTGCTTCCTTATGTCTTTTGGAATCTGTGGAGGTTTGGTTGGATCATCTTACTTCCTACATTGTTTGACTTCCTGCAGTATGCAGAGCCTTATTCCTCCCATTTAAAGTCACATTTTATGGTGGTGACATGCCACAGGGGCTGAGAAAGATGGGTTAGGGGCTCCAGTAGAAAGATCTTAAGGTTGAAGCCCTAAAGAGTGATGTGAAGCCAGTGTATGGTAGCATAGCATCAGGCTTCTGTGACATCTGAAATAGCATTGCCAAAGTTAAAGAATGATAATATCTAGGCATACAGTATATTATTATATTCTGGTGGTGACATGCTATAGGGGCTGAGGAAGATGAGTTAGGGGCTCCAGTAGAAAGATCTTAAAGTTGAAGCCCCAATGAGCTATGGGAAGCCAGTGTATGGTAGTATAGTATCTGGCTTCTGTGACATCTGAAATAGTGTTGCCAAAGTTAAAGAATGATAATATCTAGGCATACAGATTATTATTTTATTCTGGTGGTGACATGCTACAGGGGCTGAGGAAGATGGGTTAGGGGCTACTGTAGAAAGATCTTAAAGTTGAAGCCCTAAAGAGCTATGGGAAGCCAGTGTATGGTAGTGTAGCATCAGGCTTCTGTGACATCTGAAATAGCTTTGTCAAAGTTAAAGAATGACAATATCTAGGCATACAGTATATTATATTCCCCATATGGTAGTTGAGTGTGCCAAATAAATAAGTGAAATATTGTTTAAATTACTATGATATTATCTACTACAGGGTTGCAATTCATGTGGGCATACTCACTTTATCTACAAATACACGGTCAACATTATTTTTGACAATAAAAAATTATGCTATGTGTGCGCTTATACATTTTTGGACACCATAATAGGGCTATGCCCTTACAGACTGAGTTAAATATTGTCAGCCAATGTCCCCTTTTAACGGATTTGCAATGATTAAGGAGAGCACAGTAATGCAACCAAAGCTTGCTCCTAGCCTAAATTGTATGCACAGTGTATTTCATAGATTTTTTCCAATAGCCAGTTAGTTCTTCTATGAATAGTTTTGGATTGTTTAGCTGGAACATTAAGGCTGACTCTTTTTCACTGTAGATAATTAATAACATTCACTGCCACTATTGTTGAAATTATTTGACCCTACTGTCCCCATATGGCTGAGGCTTCCATAACATGGATAGCAGTCATGTCTAGGTAGCTTAGAGAAAATAAAATTTAGAGTTCCAAAACTGTAAAGTTGGCCATATATGAGAATAACTTGTAGACTACTAGAAGATATGTCTGTCATCAAGTAAAATATGAGTGTTAGGTTCCATGAAAGCTATTGGTATATTGGCTCATTACAACAATGGGTGCAGTATGTGCAAGAACTGGAAAATATTCTGCATTGATCCTCTACTTGGGATTGATCTTGTTGTGCCCAAAATACTTACCATGAGGTGCTCAAGTTGGCTATTTAATTTGCAAATAATGCACAGTGTATAGCAAGTCTGACGCCGGTCAAAGACATAGCGATTTTCAGGGAATTTCAACCATTTTTCATCCACAAAAATAACCAAACAGATCACTCTAACCTACCACCAACACCTTCTACTGAAACCATGAAACTAACAAAATGTAGGCGTCTGGTACCCTGATTAGTCCAGTTATTTTGGGCATTGAAAGCTTGTTGAACCAATTGAGACATCTATGGCCAGCCAATAGGACAGTTTTTAAATAATAGGAAACATCTACAATGTTTATTAGACAATTTATTCCAAATTGCATGTTTTTTCAGGCTCCTACTTTATGTCTATCGGTAGTTTAAGGCCAAAAGAAAAGTGTATGGGTTTTTACTGACTAATTTTATAATCCCATTACTAAAATACCACATAGAAAAGCTAGCTGTATTTTATTAGATTTTCTAACAAAAATTTTACGGAAATTCTCAGTACATTTGACGGCTCGACGAATGCCGTTTCAAAGTAGTTACACATTTCATTTGCTTTTGACTTTTGATTTTGGAACGAATTGACTTTAGCAAATGAAAATCAAATACACTTTTAGAAATTTGTTTGTTCGAGAAAACATTTTCATTCTGTTCCTTTGAAGTTTCTCGTCACAATGTTCATACTCTAATGTCAATTTGACCCCATTAATGATTAAAAAATCAAACGAAAGTTCTTACTAGTGTATACCCACCTTAAGTTGTGGTTAAAGGTCCTAGCTTTTCCTAAATTATGTTTATCAGCTATGTTTAGCAAAGTTTTAGATGGATTTAATTTAGATGTAATTTTAGTTGAGGGCTTTAAAAAGAAATTGGGTCCATTTCCTTGGAAAGACTTGAAAATAAAATATTTGGGAAGAGTTACCATTGAATAGTAAAATATCATGCATGTTTTGAATACTCTATTGCTGCATCTAAACTTACCAAATTTAACTTACTGTTTCTAGGTCCACAGACTATTCCAATCCAGAAGTAGTAATGTTTTATTTCCATGTGTCGGAAATTTTCCTTGATCTGATAAATATCTTGAATTTTCATAGAAATGAAACAAATGTGTATCCTGTATCCCAAATTTGTATTTTTTTTTTCCAGTGACATATAGCAATAAAGAGAAGACATAATTTCCACTAGATAGCGCAACCACGCGATAATTTTGATAAACTTCCAAAAGCTGGGATATGGTAATGCCACGATCCAAAAAATGATGTATGCAAAAAAAAAAAATCTTAAATGAGATTTCCAATTTGTCTACTGTATCTCAAAATTGCAACTTTATGTCGTTTTAACACGGTGTTGTTCTTATATGTTTAATTCCGTTTCCGGCAAAATGTGTAAGCCCATAATTTTCTTGGGACTCCATAGTGGTGTTTCTGTCTGCTTTTAATCATCCTTATCTTGAACAGAAACAGCAACAGAACTTTACTTTAGCTGTGCTTAAGAAGAAAGCTCCCCAGATAATGGATGCTCCAGAAGAAAAAAGTAAAAAAATAAAAAAATCACAATTGTAAAATACTTAAAGCAAAATTTGTAATCCAACATTTAGGGCAATTGTATTTCCATTGGTTAATCCATTGTGGATTCCTTGATTCAGGCATTAAAGTGCTTCCAGTTAAAAGGTCCTCTCTCAACGAAGCCAGGAAGTCAACTGAGTAGTCTGGGTTGTATACAGTTGGAGATATAGAGGAGAGGGAGAGACAGAGAGAGAGAGGGAAGAGAGTGAGTTGGAAAGAAGAAGAAGAAGGAGGAGGTTGACACATCTCACACACATTAAATAACACCTTAATACCTCAGCATCCTAACAACTGTGGATTCTTAAGATATATAGCAGAGCAGTTGAAAAGAGGAGCAGAAACGGTACTTATGAGGAAGATTTAGGTTCAAAGCTTGATTTATAAGTCCTTTGCTTCCCAGAAGTAGCATTGCGCCAATACAAAACATGCCCATGACGACTTTTAAAAGCAGAGTCTGTTTTATGTTGCAAAAATTGTTTTGATCCCAGTGATAAGTCCAGAGCAGATGTTTATGAAATTCTTGCAGTGGATGTCTTGGACTGGAGGTTCCAGTGTAACAAACACATACAGTGAAAGTGCCTTCAGACTTCAGATAACGGTCAAATTTTCATGCAGGATCTGGCTGTTGAAGATTTCCCTTCAACCCATGCATGTGGGTGGAAGAGGATAATATGGACACTAACCAAAAGCAAAAGCAATCCCCAGGACAGTTTTACCTTTTCCATAATTTTCATTGCCAAAATGCCTGATCAAGAAATGACTGATGAAGTAGGGGAGGATCTACCGAGATCTATCAAGATCATTGTTTGATCTGACCTTAAAGTGAATCTAAAGGCTGAAGTTTTTTTTACCTTAATGCTTCTCTACAGCTTTCTCCCCCAGCCCCCCCCTTCTACTTACCCATGTCTGATCTCAATCCAACGAGGTGCACGAGAGCAGTGGCTCTCTCAGTTCCCTCTATCCTCAATGGAGATCGAGGCGAAAGCAGGAGCAATTGGCCTTTGCTGCTACCAATCACAGCCAGTGAGGAGTAAGTGGGGGGCGAGGGTGAGCCGCGCTCTGTTTCTCAATGGACACACAGAGTGGGGCTCGGTAGCGAGCCTGCAAAAGTGCCCCCATAACAAATGGCTTGCTATGGTGGGCAGTTGGCGGGGGGGGGGGGGGGGGAACCAGGAGCTCCGGCTAGGAACCCGAGCAGAGAAGGATTGGGCCTGCTCTGTGCAAAAGTATTTCACAGGGCATGTAAGTATGACGTTTGTTATTAAAAAAAATGATAATTTTAATATGGGGTTTACAATCACTTTAAGTAGCCAAATCAGAAAAAGTATTTTCTCATGGTTGTAGGTCTCTTTAGGTTTATGATGGATAGGTATCCGACTCAAATTTTAAATTTCTTTTGAAGATGTTACCTAAAAAATAATTTAAAAACATAGCTATTTAAGAAACTTAAAATCCTGTTTATGGTTATTTGGGCATTTTAATTTCTGTGATGGTGCAACAACTTTTTGTCCTATAGGAACCCAACAGTGTATACAAAGTCATAACCCAAAACGGGAAACAAAAACATATCTTTAACATCTTATGTAGGAATCAAAGAAAGGAATCAAAGAAGGAAAAACTGTAATCTAGAAAGGTCATTTGATCATTGTTGTTTTCTGAAATGTGCTTATATTATTTTGTATCTGAGAGAAATAGTTATATGTGTATATGTGTATAATTCAATTTATCTCTCATTCATTTTTTTATTTTTATTTTTGTACAATTTCCTACTTAATACAATACCCTACATAACTACGAGTAATAATCCATAACAGAATATTAAAAAAATGGAATGGACCAAATAATATCAGCCATTTTCCTACGTTAAGCCTTGAAGCGAAGTTACCCAACCTTAAGTCGGACATAATATAGTTGAGAAAAATCTGCAGTTAAAATAACATAGGGAATATCTAATCATGTTTCTATACCCAGTTATTTTGTTGGATACTTTAAAAACGTTGATCGGGCAGTATGTATAACCTTCAGTTATGTTTGTATGATCCTCCTCACGGCATTTATATCTTACCAATTAAGCGGTCTATATGCAGTCAAATTTTCAGTTATTGCTTACCATGATCCAAGATGTAAGTATAAACATATGATGTCAGCACTTCACCTAAAGATACCTACCCGAAGATTAGGTACACTTATACTTAGGGGGTTCTGTAAAGATAGCTTTCATAGCTACAGTTTAGAAATAGGGTTACGTAGAGTGCGGAATAGTTATTTGCCACAATTAAGATTCAAGACTTGCCCGTTTACTTTACCTTTCCCAGGAATCTGAATATTCACCAACTTGTACCCTTAATTCTGATCGGACCTGATCATTTTTTAGATGAACCCGCTATTCCACTAAGCATAAGAGAACATTACAGCAGATTGGAGAATCTCTATGACCCAAGCTATAAATTATTGTTATCTTGAACGATCCTTCGTAGTTCTTTACTTTAACCTGCATGCTACCTGATCAAATGCAATATATGATGCAGACCAGACCCGACCATAGAAAGCCTGAAGATTCAATTTGCATCTATATATTTTGAGTAAGCGTTACCTATTATATGCTTAAAATTTCTATCCATGAGATGTTTTGCTTATCTGATATGTGGAAGTCTAGAAAACATTTAGTCAGAATTTATAATGTTGATAATAATAATATTAATTATTATCAACATTATAAATTCTGACTACATTTTTTCTAGACTTCCACATAATCGATGAGCAAAACATCTCAATAATAATAATAATAATAATAATAATAATAATAATATATTATTATTATTATTATTATTATTATTATTATTATTAATATTAATATTATACAGCAACATGACAAATGTAAAAATGTTTGCAAAGCATAACAGATTTTTTTTTAAAAAATCAAAAGCCTAGCAGTGGTGGACCATTAACAGTCAGTTTAGTGCAAGATGCATCTTAACAAGTATAATCTGTGTAAGTACACTAAGGTTCAATTAGAAAGCATGTATCAAGGCATGTTGGCATGTCAGCTCATCTAAATTTCTCCCAGAAGAGAAGCAGCTCCAGGGAAAGAGAGGGAAGTTAATAATACAAAGATGCGACATAGACTGAGCACAGTAATGCGTGGGCATACCAAAGTTACTTTGGTTAAAATTTCCAGAAAAGCCACTGGAACTACTGACAAAAATAAATAAATTAATAAATAAATACATATGGCACAGATATTTTTTTTTTTTCAGGAATAGCAACTTATTTATGGTATGTTATTATTATTATTATTTTTTTTTTAATCACATCATTGTAAAATAGTGAATGATCAGTTTCCTCTATAATTTGCCTCAATATGTGAACTGATGCTCTCTGAAAAAATTGCTGCATTTAGAAAGCCCATTGGCTGCCAATATTCCTTCATCCACAGATGCCCAGTCTAGGCCCTTTTACGTCTGTTTGCCAAATTTCTGGATTTTCCCATTTCCCAATCCCAATAACACTTGCCTAATTTGTATTACTAACAATGGTACTTTCGCTGTGATTGCTTTTAAGCAAATTGTTGATTTCCTAGGAAAAACTTGCAGCTGGATAGACCCTGCAAACATAGACCACACATTTTGCGTCCAGCAAGTGAGAATTTTCCCCCAAGATCCACATTAGCTTACATCGCCCTCTGCACTCTCTACCATGAAATGTTGACGCTGCATGCAAATTAATGATTGAACCCAGGCACAGGGGTATACATATATTGAACCTCGCCTTATAGATTTGACCCTTACACAACTAGTACGTACAAGGTCTTTAATGGCATATGAAGCACATTTTCATTAAAATCTATCAAAAAACATTACTAGTTAAGGAAAAAATGACATGTTTGCATAGGAACAGAATTATTCCTGGATGTCAGATAAGTGGTTTCCATGACACACTGTAAATTAAAATAAAATTTTAATTTAGCATTTATTTTTAAATAATGGCAGACTGAGTGCCTGTAAATTTGACAAGATATTAATGGTATGTCTTAAAGTTCAGAGCTACCCAAAACATAACAAAGTACAAAAATATAAACCTACTTCTAGCAGTAAAATGTAATTTTGCTGCTTACGATTCACAATTTAGCGATAAAGTTTCAACTCGAGTTTTATAAAATTACAGCACCAAGATTTTGGAGTGAGTTTTTAAATTTCAAAAGCGTTCAATGTTTTAACATGCAGGTAACAAAAAGACTTACTTGGTGCATCTTGGAGATGCCACGGATCTAAGGATGATTATAGATAGGCAAAGGTTTTACCAAGAACAATAGGTGGACAGACATTTGCCCAACTTTGACCGAGTAGCATACTGTCAGGGACCGGTCTGTCCAATCTGCCACAGCTCTCCTATCTATCCATCTGCACAAGGTCAGTCTTGGTGTCAAATTTTTCTTTACCTTCAAATTATAAACTTCTTAAGCTTTTATATTGTTTCTAAAGGTTTCTAAAGTAAATATTTCAAGCTATTTCATTATTTTTGGCTGTACCAACTTTTTTTTTTAAGTTACAAAATATTAGGAATTTAGGTAGTCTAAGGGATAATAATCAACAACTAATTTTACCTTTTATTAATTTTATACAGGATTTATATAGCGCCAACAGTTTGCGCAGTGCTTAACAAAATAGCATTCTTTTAGTATTCTATTTTCATTATGCAAAAAAATGCAAAAAAAATATGGGAAAGGAAATAAACACATTTAAGAAAAAAAAAAATAAAAAAATCATAAAGTCGTAGAAGTGTAAGCGAATGTTCATTGACTCAACCTATCATTCAGTAGTAAGTGGAAGAAATTTTTAGGAAAACTTTTTTCTTTAATTAAAAAAAGTTATGTTTATGTCTTGGATGCGGTGGGATAAATTAAATGTTTATTTTAAACTTACCATTTCCCTAAACCAATTTAAAGATATTTATGTTTTACGGGAACAAAAAAAAAATTATCGTTTATATTTAAAATTGGTTTAAATAATAAAATAAATTGAAGACCATAAGGAAAACGAAACATCGCCATCAGACAGAACTATTAAAGTTTGAACATGGAAGGCTACAAATACTGTAAATTTGGTGATAGCAACACGTTGTGACAATTGCTTTTAATTGTATATCCCAAAAAAGGCCCACATACTAAGACTAAGTAGAAACAGTGTCTTTTAATGTGAAATTACATTATGGAAAGATGCGAGATTTATTAAAAATAATTAATATAAATTTAATATCAAATAGAGGGTGATAGCAACATGTTGTGACAATTGCTTTCAATTGCCTATCCCATAAATGCCCACATACTAAGACTAAGTAGAAACAGTGTCTTTTAATGTGAAATTACGTTATGGAAATATGCGAGATTTATTAAAAATTAATAATATAAATCTAATATCTAATAGAAGGTGATAGCAACACGTTGTAACAATTGCTTTTAATTGTATATCCCAAAAAAGGCCCA
Organism: Pelophylax lessonae; assembly: GCF_965119305.1. Taxonomy (NCBI): domain Eukaryota; kingdom Metazoa; phylum Chordata; class Amphibia; order Anura; family Ranidae; genus Pelophylax; species Pelophylax lessonae. The sequence goes on along the minus strand of NC_138768.1, from coordinate 850,057,146 downwards.
CATACTAAGACTAAGTAGAAACAGTGTCTTTTAATGTGAAATTACATTATGGAAAGATGCGAGATTTATTAAAAATAATCAATATAAATCTGATATCAAATAGAAGGTGATAGCAACACGTTGTAACAATTGCTTTTAATTGCCTATCCCAAAAAAGGCCCACATACTAAGACTAAGTAAAAACAGTGTCTTTTAATGTGAAATTACCTTATGGAAATATGCGAGATTTTTTAGAAATTAATAATATACATCTAATATCTAATAGAAGGTGATAGCAACACGTTGTAACAATTGCTTTTAATTGCCTATCCCATAAAGGCCCACATACTAAGACTAAGTAGAAACAGTGTCTTTTAATGTGAAATTACCTTATGGAAATATGCAAGATTTTTTAGAAATGAATAACATAAATTTAATATCTAATAGAAGGTGATAGCAACACGTTGTAACAATTGCTTTTAATTGCCTATCCCAAAAAAGGCCCACATACTAAGACTAAGTAGAAACAGTGTTTTTTAATGGGAAATCACATTATGGAAATATGCGAGATTTATTAAAAAGGAATAATTTAATCTAATAGAACATATAATATTGCCTCTTATACGTAAAAAAGAAAAAAAAAATACTCATACACAAGTCGCTAAATAAATAAAAAAATCCCACAGTAATTTACAGACTCAAAATTTAAGTACTTTAAATGCAAATTCCCTCCAAATTACAGATGAGTTATGGCATTATGATTAATTTATATATATGCACAACTTCAAACAAAAGACCCCACAAGAGCTTTAGTTTTCACTAAACTACGATGACCGAAAACAGTTTAAATCAAGAAGTAATCATAATTTTCAAAGCCTAATACTACAATAGATTTGAACACTCACCACCGAACATACATAATCTTTTACAAAAAAAGCCAGACAGCCTTGTAGACAGTGTTTTCTGAAGAACCTTCATTCAGGTCTCTACAATCTTCAGATTGTAGTCTGGGAGAGGGTTTCAGCTTATCCTGGGAGGTGTTTTCTTGAGTGACGCTCATGAGGCCATCGACCAATGTTCGCGTGTCTACACACAATTCAGTCTTTTCACAGGACTGAGCTGGCGAGATTGATGCCAAGTAGTAGATTTCTACTGGCTAGTATCTCTCTCTCTGGAGTCTTCATTATCTCAAAAATGCCAGGTCAGCACTACCGAGATAAACATCAAGTGACCTGAAAGACTGTAGAGTACTACAGTAAGCAGAACATGCTTGCTTGGCATAGAAAGCATCTACACCATTGTACACAAAGATATCCTTCTATCTGTTATGTTAGGAGAGGACATTCCCACATGTTAAAAAAGTGTGCTATATTTACTGTCCTTTGGCCATCACCTCAAACCCTTGTGGTCACCTGAGTTTCTAGAGTCTCGTAAAACATAAATACATGTAAAATATACACAAAAGAAAAATAACTTAATATTTTTTGGAGAAGAAAATTGTGACAATGCTTCCATAAAGGCCTACAGCCTATGTGGTCTTTTCAAAACTCCATGTCAGAACGTTCTTCTATATATTTCGTTTAACATTAATATTTATTTATTGTACTTTCACCTGCACTTTAATAAAAGTCATGTCCTCAATCAGAGTTTTCAGAACTTCCTGGCCTGACAATGCAATCTAATATGTACTACGGAGTTAGAAAATGCTGCGACAACACAAATCTAGCTTTTATTATTGACTAACGCCATGCAATTAGTATGACTATAGTAACGTATAGTCACGTAACTTATAACGTATAAGTATAGCCCCTGAAAAATCTAGATATTATAATATGATTGTCACAATAGAAACAAATTTATATTTAAAAAAATAGGGTATTGAAGGACCTGCAGACGTCCGCGGAATCTAATAGGTTGCTGTTAGTTATTTTAAACCGGTTGAACAAATACGGTTCTGTCCTTATTCTTTTTTCGGTTACTCTTTTTATTTATTTTTATTTTTTTTTGGGTGACTGTACTAATGCTATATACTGTTTAGATTTTTTGTCACCAATAGCTCAGCTCCCTTGGTAAACAATTGGTGGTTACATGCAGATTGTAACCAATATGTGTTGCGCTGAAGTGTGAATATTAAACAAGTGAGAAAATGGATGGTGTAAACCAGGGATCCTCAAACTACGGCCCTCCAGCTGTTGCAGAACTACACGTACCATGAGGCATTGTAAAACCCTGACATTCACAGACATGACTAGGCATGATGGGAATTGTAGTTCCTGAACAACTGGAGGGCCATACTTTGAAGACCCCTGGTGTAAACCAATGATGAGAAGGACTACCAATCCCAACATATTTAATTATAATAAACAAACAAATGTCACATTAAAGTGAGAAAAAAAGGGACACCAAACACTAAAAATAATTATACGAGTGATGTGAACACCCTGTAAAATGGAGGATGGTGTAAACCAATGATGAGAGGGACTACCAATCCCAACATATATAATTATAATAAACAAACAAATGTCCTTCAAAAAATAGTCCCAAAAATAGTATCAAATCCTTAAGTGAAAAAGAAGGGTAAATAAAAAGTGCCCAAAAAAGGAAGTAGTGAATCACACTTGAGAGGAACCACAAGTCCCAGCGATAGCAGAATGTCCAAATAAGCGTCCACTGAGTGGCACCCGTGATCAAGATAGATATTTTAGTAGGCTGCTTACCAGACTCCTATGGTCATCTAATTTAATAGATAGACCACAACACGCTTAGTAATGGGGCAAGTCAAAAGGATCCCAAAAGGTTACATGCAGATTCCATGTTTTTTGGCTAATATTTTTTCCGTATCCAGTATTGGGTGCAGAAATGGACCAAAGAATGGTTGTTGTACTGTTCTGTACTCTCATGGTATTATTGAAAATTTTAATAAAACATTTGAAAATAAAAAAAATAGGGGAAAAACCACAGAAAAAGTCAAAACTGATAAGAAAAAACGAAAAAAACAAATTGAAGATAAAACTAATTTGGGAATATATTAAAATATGTTAATTACGATGTTGCTAACATATCCCTTTAAAACATTTTGCACTTTATATGCACAATGTATTTCTTAGTCTGTGTTAAAATAAATAAAAATGCATATTGGCTTTATAATACTGGCCATGTACAACGTTTCAATCTACTTTGGAAATTGTTCTCTAACTGGCTTGATTCAACACTATGCAAATTACCTGATACAGTTTTTGTTTATGTATCATATGTATATGTATTATGTATCATATAATATATATAATATATATTATATATTATAACATATAATATACTTGTTTGTATTTGGCTCTCTACATGTTATTTTTGTACATGCTATATGTGCTGATTTCATGTTCAGACTTCTTATCTTTAATAACTGGATTGTACAAAAAAAAAAAAAATGCAATAAAAAAAAAAAAATTAGACTTTTATTGTTGGAGCCACAACTGATTGCTTTGGAGAGATAGTAATTAAGTGAACCACAAACTTCTTTATCTCTCAGGAACTTTATTGGCAAGATGTTTATAGATGAGTTCTAAGGTTTATCAAACACAATGGCAATTAACCTCCCACCCATCTTAATGTATTTAAATTTTATTATGAATTTAAATATTCCAGTAGGACAATACCTAACTACCTGCTGCAACTACTGCAATAATGGGACAGGACCAGGAACTTCACTGAGGGCATCCTACTGCTGTAATATCTGAAGGGTATGAGAAACTTGTGAGTAATAAAGCTAATCGGTATCTAGAGATAAATAAAACAGCAATTTTGGGTGGACTTGTGTCAATATTTTAAGTTCCTTGCTTTCGGTGAATCTTTATCATCAATTTAATTAAGGCTTCAAGTTTAAAAAAAAAATGTTAGTTTAGTTGAATAGAGAGAACATACCATATACGGTGGAAATCATATCTTTTTTAGCTTAACAGTAAAAAAAAAAAAAAAAAGTTGCACATAAGTAAAAGAAAATGTTAAAATAAGTGACAATAAAGATCACCGAAATAAAATCATAAATTCACTAATGTAAATAATTATGATTGTTTTATTTAGCATTAATTCATTATTAATTCATTAGCGTTAATTTAACGCATTTGCTTATTCCTTTAAATGTTTTTCTACAAATGCAAATGCTCTGAGCAAAGGCTCCTAACTAGGACCAATAGTCCACAGAAAGCAGTAACTAATCCTAAAGAACTTGAAAATTTTCACTTTAATATTTCTTTGCTGTTAACTTTTTTAAAAAATATAATTCATCACTCGTTATTGTATTTATTTTTGTAAACCTGTAGCTCAGCTTAGTAGTCAGCCATGGCTTTGGTACTTCTTCTAAAAAAAAATTATATTTCTATGCTATCATTACTAAAGTGCCAAAAAAAAGATCTTTTGAAGATGTAGCTCTGCAAAAAATACACTTATTAAGCTCACTATACACATTGTGTACATTTAGATATTTTAACAACTGGTGTAATAGCCTGCCTGATAGGATTTAAATTGCCTGGAATGTTTACTCAGGCCCTCATATTACATCTTTTTGGTAAATCTAAAGAAGATAAAATAATAATATTGCAATACTAATGATGATAATATTGTATTAATAATATTGTAATAACCAGCTTCAGCTCCATCTTTGGAAGCATGTGTTGCTGTTGCAGGTTTCCACTCACTTCCTGTCTGGTGAAATTGTTGTCACTGGGACAGTAAGTGAGGGAAACCTTTCTAACAGAGCCCCGGATAGTAGTAAAAACCAGACAGGGACTCTAATCCTAACCAAAACTAAAAAAAGACAGTTTAGGCTGGGCACACATGCTAAAATACCTATAGTGTATTAGGTTTTAGATACCTAATGTTCAGACAAACAAAAGAGAACAAATTGCATTCCTGTAACCCCTATGGGGTAAGGCCCAAACTAACTCTAACTCTAACTATATATATATATATATCTTGATTGTTATTATTATTATTTTTTTTTTCAATACATTTTTATCTGAGTTTTCACAAGCAACATTATTTTTTGTATGACTCTTGTGCCAAAATGTTGGCAATTGCTCTAAAACATGGAGACTAATTATCCTCATTATAACAGCAGTAACAAGTATAGTTGAGGGACTATTAATATAAGTAGCCTATATAGATTCATACAGTAATAATAGGTACCTTTACTAAAGTTGGCTGAGAAAAAAAGGGTGCTCTTTTCAGTATTCTCCTAAAATAGGAGAAACGAAAGATCACTAAACAAAACATTTTTTTCTGCGCAAATATACTAAAGCTGTTATCAGTAATGACCAATCAGGTTTCCCCTGTCATTCTATGTTCAGGAAAAATAATATGAGTCACTGTAAGATGAAGCTTTTATTTTTTTCTAGTTTTAATGTATTAGCCCCCCATTTAGCTGATATAATAAATTAAAATTGTACAAAAATTGTATAAAAAAAATCTCTCTATATATATATATATATATTTTATCTTTGTGTATATGTATATATATACATATATATATATATATCTAAAAAAAAATATATATATATATATATACATATTTATATATTATATATATATATATATATGTGTGTGTATATAAACACACACACATACACACAGGTCCATGGTGCAGTACTGTATATATATATATATATATATATATATATATATATATATATAATTTTTTATATTATATATATATATATATATATATATATATATATATATATATATATAATATATTTTATATATATTTTATATATATTTTTTCGCTTGGTCCATAGCTGCACCAGCTTTAGAAATACATGTTCAGGGTTTGCTCCCCCAACTTTTTGCTTGTTTAATATATAATTTTTTTTATACTGTATATTTATATATACCGTAGATAAGATAGTAGTAGTAAGATAAATTATCAAAATTTTATTTTTTTAACTTTTACCTAGAATGCCTTTTAGATTGTAAGCTCTATTGAGCAGGCCCCTCTGATTCCTCCTGTATTTTAATTGTAAAACAGTTGGCACTATATAAATCCTGCATTATAAAAATTATAATAATAATAATGCCTACAGAAAATAAAATCTTTACCTTATTTGCATAATGCATTTGGGTAGCTGTTTTCTTTCTTGCATCATATCTTTAAATATTACATGAATAAATCATGATTTAAAAACTTGGATTTGCAAAAGCTAAACTAAGCTTCCAGCTAAACCTAACTACTACGAAAAAACAAATGCTTATAATCCAGGAAAGACTCAACAAACAAGAATTTAAGTTGTAACATTCACAAAAGTGATCACAGAAGTATGGGAGATATTGTGTTAAGCGATTTTAAAATTTGTTGGAAAAATCATTGCTTGAAGTCAACTGTTTTCGAGGAATATCACCAAAACAATAGTTTGGACTACGGTACGATTATAGTCTACAATAAATGTGCTACTATACTATTTATAAATGATAAATAAGTGTAAACAATAAACCTAAAATCATAGCAGTCACAGAAATTGATCAGAATTGTGTTCACTGGCAGTCCTTTAAGATTTCAAATTTTTGCTACATGTTATGACACGATGGCCTATGTGTGACCAATGTAAAGTAATGAGTCTGCAAACAAATAATTAAAGTTGGGGACAAATTTGGAAGAATACAATATTATAAGTATAAGTATTTATAAGTATCACAGAAAACCTAATGGTAAAATTATATTCATATAGCAAGATTGTGTATAACAACTATGTTTAACAAACAATTATACGTTTGGATACATTTTAGATTTATAGCAATGCATATTATCATGTGACATACCCAAATTACAACTGTAAAAAAATACACCATAAAAAAGTTAACGTACATATGCCAAATATATTGTAGGCGAAAGAATAGTAATTCTAAAAAATAATAATAATAAAAAAAAATCACCATTAAAAAAGTTAATGTATATATGTCAAATATATTGTAGGTGAAAGAATAATGATTCTAAATAATAATAATAATAAAAAAAAATCACCATAAAAAAAGTTAATGTACATATGCCAAATATATAGTAAGTGATAGGATAATAATTCTAAAAAATAATAATAATAAAAAAAATCACCTTAAAAAAAAGTTAATGTACATACGCCAAATATATAGTATGTGATAGAATAATAATTCTAAAGAATAATAATAATAAAAAAAATCACCATAAAAAACAGTTAGTGTACATATGCCAAATATATATTAGGTGATAGAATAATAATTCTAAAAAGTAATAATTATAAGAAAACCCACCATAAAAAAAGTTAATGTACACATGCCAAATATATAGTGGGTGATAGAATAATAATTCTAAATAATAATAATTATAAAAAAATTCACCATAAAAAAAGTTAATGTACACATTCCAAATATATAGTAGGTGATAGAATAATAATTCTAAAAAATAATAATAATAAAAAAATCACCATAAAAAAAGTTATTGCATATATGCCAAATATATAGTAGGTAATAGAATAATAATTCTAAAAAAAATAATAATAAAAAAAATTTAGTGTACATATGCCAAATATATAGTAGGGGATAGAATAACAATTCTAAAAAATAAAAATAATAAAAAAATCACCATAACAAAAGTTAATGTACATATGCCAAATATATAGTAGGTGATAAAGTAATAATTATAAAAGAACTTCACCATAAAAAAGTTAATGTACACATGCCAAATATATAGTAGGTGATAGAATAATAATTCTAAAAAATAATAATTATAAAAAAAAATTCACCATAACAAAAGTTAATGTACATATGCCAAATATATAGTAGGTGATAAAGTAATAATTATAAAAGAACTTCACCATAAAAAAAAGTTAATGTACACATGCCAAATATATAGTAGGTAATAGAATAATAATTCTAAAACATAATAATAATAAAAAAAAAATCACCATAAAAAAAGTTAGTGTATATATGCCAAATATATAGTAGGTGATAAAATAATAATTCTAAAAAGTAATATTTATAAAAAAAAATCACCATAACAAAAGTTAATGTACTCATGCCAAATATATAGTAGGTGATAGAATAATAATAAATGTATGCATTAGCAAATAAAAAATAAAAAACTCAGGTGGTAATTATTACCAAAATTATCAAACTTACCTTGGTAGCACGGAAGAATTTTAGAGAAAAATCCAGGATGTTTCCTGTTTGCCTGTCCTGTGGGAGAACTTGAAAGTTTGTGCAAGTATCTTCTCAGGCTCCTTACATACAAAGTAGTGGAGCATCAGTGTCCAGACAGTGTGGTGCCAGCAAGCTAATGAGGTGATGCACTGTATAGCTCTCCTCTGCCCCCACTCCCTCCCTCCACTGCTTTTGTAACCCTTGATAGATCACTCTACTTCCAAATCACTTCACTTAGAGGATGATGAAGCTGAGGGTATCATGAATATATTATTACTCCTCAGTATATGATAGCAGTGGTTATTATATTGCAGATTTTTTTTTTTTGTGCACCCAAAAATGCACTTAAAAGCACTTAAAATTGTGCGACGCACCATTTCAGTTTGCACACCAAGACAAACAGGGTTAAACTGCACTTGCCAACATGTTCAACAATCTTTAATTCAGTTCTTCCTACCTAAAGAACCTCCTACAAGGAGTAACATATGTGAACTACTCTTATATAGGCAGACACAACACTTATCCATGTAAGGTTCAGATGATGGCCAAATCTCCCAAATACCAATGTTTAGTGCATGCAGGGTAACTACACAATGTAAGCCTAGTACACTCTTATCTTCAATACCAACTATTTGAAATCTAGTGGATATCCATCAGCCTGGAGAAATAGTAGTCTCATGCTTTGGTTGTTACTAAAAGGGAAGGACTAGAATTACCACTAGGGATCGACTGATTATAGGCAAAGCCGATATATCGGGGGCCGATATGCACTTTCCCCGACATATCGGAATCGGCCACCAAGAAGAAACCTCCTACGGACTTGTGCACAGCGGAAAATTTTGTTTTGTTTCGTTTTCATTCCTAAAACACATCATTTTGTTCTGTTATATTCGTTATGTTATGTTAATTTGTTTTCAGATAATTTGTTATTTCTGTAGAGTATAGATATTCGTTATAACGAATCGATTAACCACTTTACCACTGGAGGATTTTCCTGCTTTACGTCCAGGCCACTTTTTGCAACTTGGCACTGCGCGACTTTAACTGACAATTACGCGGTCATGCAACGCCGTACCCAAACTAAATTTACGTCCCTTTTTCCGCACAAACAGAGCTTCCTTTTAGTGGTATTTGATCACCTCTGCGTTTTCATTTTTTTGCGATATTAATAAAAAAAGAGTGAAAATTTTGCGAAAAAATTGACATTTTCTACTTTGACAGTTAAAAAATATCCAATATATTCAATTTTTGTCATATTTTTAGGCCAAAATGTATTTAGCTACATGTCTTTGACAAAAAAAATTCTCAATGAGCGTATTTTTAACCGCTTTAAGACCGGAAGATTTTACCCCATTCCTGACCAGGCTATATTTTGTGATTCGGCACTGCGTTACTTTAATGGACAATTACGCGGTCGTGTGACGCTGTACCTAAATAAAATTGATGTCCCTTTTTTTCCCCCACAAACAGAGCTTTCTTTTGGTGGTATTTGATCACCTGTGCGATTTTTAATTTTTGAAAAAAAGAGCGACAATTTTGAAAAAAAAAAAAAACATTATTTTTTACATTCTGATATATAACATTCCCAAAACAAAAAAAATTAAAAAATCTAAATTTTTTAACATTTTAGGCCAATTTGTTTTCTGCTACATATTTTTGGAAAGAAAAATCACAATAAGCGTATTTTGATTGGTTTGCGCAAAAGTTATTGCGTTTACTAACTACGGGAAAGATTTCTGTCATTTTTATTGTTTATTCTTTTTTACTAGTAATGGCGACGATCTGCGTTTTTTTTTTTTTTTTTTGCCGGACTGCGACATTGCGGCGGACAGATCGGACCCCTAACTGACATTTTTGACACTTTTGGGGGTACCAGTGACATTACTACAGTAATCAGTGCTAAAAATATGCACTGTTACTGTAATAATGACACTGGCAGAGAAGGGGTTAACTTTATTGGTGCTCAAGGGGTTAAATGTATGTCTCATGATTACTGACGTGTGTGGGGGAGGGGACTGTGTGACACAAACACAGATCGCAGGTTCAGCTATGCTGAATCCTGTAATCTGTGACTGTCTGTCACATAGGAGATCCGCCCGCATTGTTTACACAAGTGGGCGGATTTCCTCACTCGATCTCCGATGATCGGGGAAGAACGGCAGTGATCACCGCCTCTCCTCCCCTGGCCCGACTCCCGCTGTGTCTGAACACAGCGGGAATGAGCCTCTGGCGGCGCGTAAGCGCCGCCGAGAGGGAGTGGGATCCAGCGATGTAGGTCTACGTCGCTGGACGATAACGAGCCACTTTGCCGCAGTACCAGCTCAGTGAGCGGTCGGCAAGTCGTTAATTTCGTTTTCGGATAATTCGTTATTTATGTATATATATTTGTGATAACAAATTGTAATTCTGAAAGTCGTTTGTTTATTGAATCCATTAACCGCTTTACAACCGCCCGCGGCAGGCAGCCGCTCCTGGGCAAATCGCCGTAGCTGTACGTCGCTTGCTCTTGGGAGGCTAGGAGGTGAGCGCAGCATGCTCCCGCCCCCGCTCATCAGCGGGGAAGCCGATGCAGCGGGCAGACAGCTCTGATTGCTGCCTGACACCCGCGATTTGTCCCCGCTGAGAGAGAAGGTGTTTATAACAGCTGACCGTTCTTCTCCCTGGAATGATCATAGAGCCCATGTGATATTCTATATAGGATCACATGTCTCTAGGGGTGTCCAAATTATGGCCCTCCAGCTGTTCAGGAATTACAATTCCCATGAAGCATTGTAAAACTCTGACATTCACAGACATAACTAGGCATGATGGGAATTGTAGTTCCTGAACAGCTGGAGGGCCATCGATTGGACATAGCAGTTCTATGGTAATTTTAGAGGCCACACCCCCTCACAGTTAGAATCACTCCCCTAGGCTCACATTTAACCCCTTGATCACCCATAATGTTAACCCCTTCCCTGCCAGTGTCATTATTACAGTAACTGCATATTTTTAGCACTGATTACTGTAGCAATGTCACTGGTCCCCCTCAAAAGTGTCAAAAATGTCAGTTCCCCGCAATGTCGCAGTCCTGCCACCATTACTAGTAAAAAAAAACAATAAAAATGACAGAAATCTTTCCCGTAGTTAGTAGAAGCGATAACTTTTGCGCAAACCAATCAAAATACACTTATTGCGATTTTTTTTTTTACCAAAAATATGTAGCAGAAAACAAATAGGCCTAAAATGTTAAAAAATTTAGATTTTAATTTTTTTTTTTTTGAGAATGTCATATAGCAGAATGTGAAAAATATATATTTTATTCAGAATTGTCGATCTTTTTTTGTATATAGCACAAAAAACAAAAATCGCACAGGTGATCCAATACCACCAAAAGAAAGCTCTGTTCGTGGGAAAAAAGGACATCAATTTTATTTGGGTACAGCGTTGCAAGAATGCGCAGTTGTCCGTTAAATTAACACAGTGCCGAATCGCAAAATAGGGGCCTGTTCAGGAAGGGGGCAATCCTTCCAGTCTTAAAGTAGTTAACACACACACACAATATCTCTTCTGCTGCTTCTCAAAACTCATCTCCTCTGCTCAAATACAACACCCTTCTCACTCGGTTCTCATGAATGCACCTGTAGCACCCTACAGGTAGGTGCTAGGACAGGTAAAATGTACAGTGGGCTTTGTCTGCCTAACAGCAGGGCTGTGATTTATTTAGCTAGGGTGTCAGGGCTTCCAGATGTGCTTTCTGAGGGGAGAAGTATCCCCACTGGCTCCTGTGAGAGGATTCTCATAGGGCAGTGTGGGAAGCCCAATCAAAGAACACATCCCAGCTTGTAACTACCCCAGAGGAAGGCAGATTAGGCTGCAAAGGATTCTGGGAGTGGGTATACATTTGGGGGGAAGTGCGTGGAAAGGTGTCTTTGGTGGGAGCAGAGTCCCAGGAAGGAGAGTGCGGCTGTCTCTCCTCCTGTCTGAGGAAGGTGGATATCTTGGGGTGTTGCCTGAGTGTCCAGAGCGTGCTGAGTTGAGCTGAGGGGATCCGGTGTGCTGAGAGCCTGCGGAGAGCGAGAGAGGGGTCCTGTCCCAGGAAAGCCTACACAGGTCATGAGTACTGAGGATTGCCCCTGGGTGTCTGCCTGAAGTTAGAGGGGACCACTCCGGAAGAGGTTCTGGGATCCAGTGTCAGCTAGCTGTAAAGGGGGTACCTAGGTTAAGGACCCTTATGCTACAGAGGGGTACATAGTCAGTGGACCCTGAAGAGTTCAAGGTCAAAGGGGGCACCTGCAGTTTGGGCCCTGAATTGCACAGAGCGTGCCAGTTATACAGTTCTACAATATACTACCTCAAGCTGTGCCAGGCGGGGGAAAGTATTCAGTGACTTTCATAGTACAACAGTGTCAGGTTCTACAGTTCCTAGTCTTGGATCTTCTGGACTTTAAGTCGAGGATTTAGCACTTTTTCTGTTCTTCAGAGCATTCTCATTGTCCGTGAGCGTTGGCTGGCGCCGGCTGGCGTCAAGGAAGCGCCAACGGGCATTTCAGAAGTAAAGTTCCAATTGTAATTAGTTTAAGCCTCAAGGAGTATCCCACTCATCCCTTTCTCCCATCCCCTTTATTCCAATAAAAAACACAAACAAAGATGCCAGAGTTGTCGCCGCTTCAGTTGTCACACCCAGGGTCGCAGCTCACATGGGCTGGAGAGATTACCGGTACTAATGGCAGACCCACATCAGGCCATAGGCCTGGAAACCTTGCTACACACCTTTCCAGTATTAGTAATCCATCCTCCAGCACAAAATGAATCAGCTGATTGGGCTGTAAGATTTACTCTGAGTCAACCTGCTTTTTATTAGAAATCGATTAAATAATCAGCATTTGGTAAATGGGGAAGGCCAAAAACTGAACAAACCTGCTAAATGACAATCAGTGTAGGGCCAGCTTATAGGCATTATAAATCTTCCTATCTGCTCCTTGTGTTTTTTCCCAGCATACGTTGTGCATTTATCATGTAGTTTCCGTATAATATATAAATGTTCCACAGCCTATAGAAAAGTAAACCTTCACATTCCAGTGTCAGAATTTTCTCTGTGTGTTCAAATATAAGGCATTGGGCATGGTACTGCACAGCTTAATGTGTCTGTGTCATGGATATGCAATAATGTCTGGTAGCTTACCTGTTCCTCATGTCTGCATTAAGGGCCAGACTCTTCCTTCTGGCTTTTTATCACCTCTACTTCCTGTTCCTGGCCTGCCCAGGTCATCACAGGAAGCCTATATTAACCAGCGCACTGCAGGCCTGCCTTGCTGTTCAACAGTTTTAGTTCCTGTTTCCTGTTTGCCGTGTGCTTGATACTACTCCTCTGTGTACCGACTTTGGCTTGTCTCTGACTATTACTGTTTGCCTGTTACCCTGACCTTTGGCCTGTCCATTGACTACCCTTGTCTGCCTGTTACCCCGACCTCGGCTTACCCTTCACCATTCTGTGTGTCCTGAGTGGCTGCTTCCCTTCTCTCCCTATGGAGCGTGACCTGGGGGACCCCAGGGGCGGCGACCTGGGCCCAGCTGCAGCGAAGTCCATCCTCACCACTAGAGGCCCTGGTGAACACATGCTGGGTCTTAGACTCCGCGCCCTGGGGAATCTTGGGTTCACGTTCCGGTCCATCCGCAGCAGTCTGCTATAGGGTTCACTACCTTGCGCTGCACCCCTGCCTCCAACAGGGTGCAGTTGTCACCTGGCCACAGGTGACCTGACAGTCTGTAGTCTGAGAACCAACATTTCCTGTGAAGAAAGTACATATCCCACAATCCCTACATCTGTCAGTCTAGTGCTCTGCAGGTAATAGCTGCACAGTAACCACATCTGACACAGACACAAACAGGCAGAGCGATGAAGGGAAGAGATGTGTTTTCACCCCACTGGCACACCCGAATTTGTGCTGCAAAACAGAGGAAATGGCTAGGCATACACTGGATGCTGTGTGACCCGGCACACGGAAGTTGTCTTGTCCCTCTGGCTAAGAGGGACAAGCTGGGTGGACATGGAACATGGACATAGAATATGGACATAGGGGAATCAATCAGCCATGACATTGCAAACTGCAAGCCACAGCTTGTGAGCCCATCATTACAAGGCAATGCAAACAAGTGATACAGGGAAAATAACTACATCAACACCTAGGCAAAGCAAAATGTCACTCTTTCAACCAACAATGACTATTTTTAATCCTTATGCTGCTAGTATTAGTAAAAATAGTTTTTTTTTCACATTTCTTAGGTTACTTGCTGGTTTCTAGGCCTAGGCAAATGATGTTATACATTACAGAAGTCTTCAGGAGGCAGAGGGGGGCTCTCTCAGCTAAACATGCCCTCCTGCCTGCATGCCTGAGCTAAGGGCAGATGGATTGCAGGAAGTAAATGCTAAAGGAATCATCTGTCCTTACTCAAGATGGCCATGGCTAGAACTGCTAAAGGGGTGTTTTTCAAAGTGATTACTCAACAAAATATGAGTTTTCTTTGAATACTAAAAATGAATTTAATTGTAATTTTGGTTTGCGGTTCTCAGATGCAGTGTAATTCCGCTTTAACCTCCCTGTCGGTATTCCCGAGTGTGGCTTGGGGTTAATATACAGTGCGTACAGTGCCAAAAGTGGCAACCCCCGAGCCATCCTCCCGCTGTCCTCGCTGTGTGGTCCGGCCGATGCCGTCACTTGTCTTCCGGTTCCCTTCCCTGCAAGCGCCGCGACACAGGTTGGTGGAACCGGTGGGAGATTAAAAAAATAAATAAAACAAAGGACATGATACAGTGTAATCTGTTAGGATTACAGCTTTGGATCATGCCATTTCGCCACAGCTTTTCCCCTAGTGGCCTTTCCAGTGCCCTGCCTATACTTTTGCAGTTCTTTGTGCCTTGAAAATTGAGAACGACCATGGCATCCAAAAAAGTGTTCTTTTAGCTCAAAAGCGCTTTTGTGACAAACTGGAAAACAGCGACGGTGAATCGGAATTATTTGAAGAACTGAGCGATAGCAATTTATGGGAAAATTCGTCATCAGGTACTGAAAGTGACGACAGCGACGATTCTGCGACTGAGCTCAGTGAAGTGTGAATTTGGTGCTCTATTGACTGCTATACGGATCAGGCAGCGCCCCCCAAGATTCCCATTTACTGGAGCACCTGGTATGAAAGTTGACGTTGACCATGACAACCCCTTGTCACCTACAATTATTTCTGAAGGATGAGGTTATTGAAAAAATAGTTACCGAGACAAACCGGTACAAAGAGCAACAATTGGCTACGCATCGGACGTTTGCAAGATGCAGAAAGTGGGAACCACTGACCAAAGATGGCATTTGGAAATTTCTGGGTCTAACAATTCTTCAGGGAGTGGTGGGGAAACCGCTGGTATTGGACAACCAATACATTACTTGCCACTCCATTCTTAAATTCATTTTTTTTTTTACCGTACGCGGCTAAAGTGTTCAGGTTTGGCTTAAAGTGCCAACCATAGTCCTCAGTCTGCCAGGCAAAATGATAAAACCCCCTGCCTCTGAGCCCAGGTTGTCCTTGACCTGCCCCAGCCAGAGACTGGACAGTGAAAGGAGAACAAGCTCAGTAATAAGC
Source organism: Pelophylax lessonae (assembly GCF_965119305.1). Lineage (NCBI taxonomy): Eukaryota > Metazoa > Chordata > Amphibia > Anura > Ranidae > Pelophylax > Pelophylax lessonae. Next base: position 850,041,396 of record NC_138768.1, on the reverse strand, counting down.
TCATCTTTCTGTCACTCTGCTCTCTCTCTCCTCCTATCAGCATGCTTCCTGTCAAACCATTAACTGCTTTGCTCCTTGTGCTACATCTTTTCTGCTTCATTAATCTGTGTCCTTTATATTTGCCTAGAATTCAGCTTCAAATAATACTACTACTTGTGTCCCACCCTCAAGCCTGTGATTGGATGGAGAAGGAGAAACAGCACAGTGATGAACCCACTCACTTCCTGTCACCATGTTCCTTGTTAGGACATAAGCACTGTAGTACAGCTGACTGGCTCTTTAAGTTTCCCCTCCCTCTCCCAGTTAAGGCTCTGATGTACAGTGGATTGCAAAATGCTGATACTAGGGCTATAATGGTGCTTTAATTAATTGCTATTAAATATATGCAGATTTTTGGACTAAACACATAACTGCATTTAAAGAAGATTAAATAATGGATTTAAATGCAATTTTCATATCTTCCTGTGTAGCACCCTCCTGTTTGGTTGCCATCAGATTTAGGTAAATTTAGTCAGTGGAGCAGGACTTGATTACTTTTGGCTGTTCTGGGTTCTTCTGGTTGCAAGTTCACCTACTCTCCCCTGCATTTCAGTGAGTTCTGGAATATAGAGGGTTGGGAGAGGCAGACCCTGAGCTGAATATCCATGCAGCCTCTGTCAATCCTTGTTTGATAGGGTAATCAGCAGTAGGGATGATCGAACGGTTTGGGTCGACCATCGGTTCGACCCGAACATTGACTGTTCGAGGTTCGGCCGAATTTAGAACTTTTTGCTGAAAAAGTTCGGAATTCGGCAACCAGAACTGACCAAAATGCAATGGGACAGGAAATGGGCTTTAAAAGCCCATGATTGGACCAGAACCATTAGTAAAAGCCAATTGAGGGGGCAGGAGAATGCAAGGAATGTGATTGGAGTGACTAGGGGGTCCAGAGGCCAATCATTAGTGAATACGCCCCCCAGTATATAAGATAGCCCCGCCAAATTCCTAGCATTTTAATACAGGGACATGGAAGAGAGTGGAAGCAGTTCTGTAACTTCTGCTACAAAAGTGTCATTTAGCAATTATTAGTGTGAGGAAAGGGATATCTAGTGTAGTTGGGTGCTATTTTCCACTATAGTTAGCTTCAAAAATCAAGTTTCTCTAGGGAAAGTGTTAAGTGCCAGGGTGACCGTAGTGTAGTGTAGGGTGAACTGACACTGACTGCTATGGCAGGATGACCAAACCCTTCCATTTCAGGGTGACCACTATAGAGAAAAGATTGTTTCTCTTATGTGACTTACAGAGCAGCGATATGGCTTCTCTCCGGTCAGCCTGCTTTTTGCTGCAGGCGTTTATAGGGCTTTTTTGAGGACATGTTTGGAGTCAGGCATGACATCTGAACTTGTGTATAGGGGTATATATACACACACACATGTATGTATATATACACCTACACATATATAGGTGTGAAAAGAGCAGAACACTATGCTTGCGCTAATGAAATAATTAACAGGCATATGGCTTCGCTCCTATCACACCTATATATGTGTATGTGTATAATACATATAAGTGTGTGTGTATATATACCCCTATACACAAGTTCAGATGTTTTACCTGCCTCCAAAGACCCCAAAAAAATGCCCAAAAAAAACGCCTGCGCCAAATAAAAAACGCCCAGTTGTGTTATTGCAGGTGTTTTTTTTGGGCATTTTTGTTGGGGTCTTTGGAGTCAGGCATGACATCTGAACTTGTGTATAGGGGTATATATACACACACACTTATATGTATTATACACATACACATATATAGGTGTGATAGGAGCGGAGCCATATGCCTGTTAATTATTTCATTAGCGCAAGCATAGTGTTCTGCTACTTTCACACTTATATATGTGTATGTGTATATATACATACATGGGTGTATGTATATATACCCCTACACAGAAGTTCTAATGTTATGCCGGCCTCCAAAGTCCCTCAAAAAATGCCCAAAAAAACGCTTGCTACAAAACCGGCAAGGTGTGAAAATAGCGGCGCCATATCCCTGTTCTATAAGTGACCTAATAGAAACAATCTTTTTTCTGGTTAGACCCCCCAGACACTAAATCCAAAGTCAAAGTAAAAAAATAATTTTTTCAATAATTGGCTCTCTATCAAAAATGACAATTTTTAAGAACTTTTTTTTGTGTGATTAATAGTCTCTGGGGCATGACCCAGAACCCTAGGCACTTTTTAGGGGCATTTATTGGGTTTTAGGGCTTCAAAATGGGGTTTTTTGATTACCGAAGTTCGGGTCCCATTGATTTCAATAGGGTTCTGAAAATCCAGGCCAAACTTTTTGGAAGTTCTGGTGTTCTGGTCGAACCGAACTTTTGAAAAGTTCGATCATCCCTAATCAGCAGGACATCCTTCTTAATGCTGGTGATCCCTCTAGTGATAACGAAAGATCTATATAGAGGAATCAGGACCTCCTTCCTCCTGCTGCTGATCCCTCTAGAGATAACTAAAGATCTATATAAAGTCATCAGGACCTCCTTCATAACGCTGGTGATCCCTCTAGTGATATAAAGATCTATATAGAGTAATCAGTACCTTCTTCCTCCTGCTGGTGATCCCTCTAGTGATATAAAGATCTATATAGAGTAATCAGGACCTTCTTCCTCCTGCTGGTGGTCCCTCTAGTGATAACTATAAATCTATATAGAGGAATCAGGACCTCTTTCCTCCTGCTGGTAATCCCTCTAGAGGAAACTAAAGATCTATATAGAGGAATCAGGACCTCCTTCTTCCTGTTGGTGGGTGGTGACACCTCTGATAATAACTAAAGATCCATATGGAGGAATTATGACCTCCTTCCTCCTGCTGGTGATCCCACCAGAAATAACTAAAGATCCATATAGAGGAATAAGAACCTCCTTCTTCCTGCTGCTGACCCCTCAAGAGATAACTAAAGATATATGTAGAGGAATTAGGACCTCCTGCCTCCTGCTGGTGACCACTCTGGTAATAACTTAAAATCTACAGTATATAGAGGAATCAGGACCTCCTTCATAATGCCGGTGACCCCTCTAGTGATATAGACATCTATATAGAGGAATCATGACCTCCTTTGTAATGGTGATGATCCCTATAGAGATATAAAGAGCTATATAGAAGAATCAAGACTGCTGGGGATTCCTATAGCAATGCACCTAGAACTCCATTTGCTTTCAACGTTGCCTGGCCAAACCGTTTGCTCATTTTGCTATCATCTTAAATAAGTAGTCCCACATCTTTTTCCACTGTAGTGACATGGCATGTCACTCTGGTGCTAACACCCATTCTAAAAATGAGCCAAAAGCTAAAAAATATTTGCAGGATATATATACAAAGTATATATATATATCTATATATATATCTATATATATACACAACATATCAAAAGAAAAAAAATGTGGATTGTATATTATTTTTTACATCAATGCCCCTTACCCCATAATCCTACTGTGTCATGTGGTTTCAGAAGAAATTTCAGGCAGTGATTTCTCTTCAGTGGCACTGGCAGCAGGAGAGTTGAGTGTTTAATATGTATTTAAAAATAACGCTTGTATTTAGACTCTACTATTGGTAACAGGGGCATTTCACCAACGGGGTCCCAGACTACAGTAACAACCTGAGGAAGATCCTCTCCCTAGCTCACTTTCTCCAGAAAAAAAGGATTTTGCTGCAGTAGGATGTAAACTCTAAAGCTGGCCATACATGGCTAAATTTGTTTTGTTCAGAAAGATAACTGAATAAAAAAACTGAATTGATTCCTCTATCCACACATTCGAGAACTCTTCTGCTGTCAGAATACACTGATCAGTGCTGCAGTCTTTTGGCTGCAGCCCTGATTTAATTAAATGTAGCACCCTCCTAGAAGAGAGTATAGTTTTTGTGTGTTTCCACCTTCCAGAGAGATTGCCAGATAAATTTGGATTGCTCTCCGCTTACCAGAGAGCAGAATCCATTGGTATGGTCTGCTCATGGTGCTCAGGTGCAGCTCAGCTTGTCTGAATGTTTCACACTGGTCCAATAGGGAGGCATATTGGAAAGTAGGAGGAAATTTGACAAATGAGGGCACATGCATTTTTACAGCCCTGGTGATTGGCAGAGGATAGTGCCTCGGTGCATGCTGAGTGACTATATAAATGCCAAGGGCACATGTGCTCGGGATCTTCGGTCATCGGCTGGGGAGTTGGGTGCCAGGTGGAGGGGGGAGATGCCCCTCCCCTGTAGAAGCTGCCATGCGGCCTCGGGTAGTCCACCTGAGGGCCTGAAAGTCAGATAGAAGCTGAACCCAGATGTTCTACAGAACTGACTGGAAGGGAGACACTGGAAAGGATCTGATTATGCCCACAGTGAGTACAGATCTGTGTAATGGGGCCGGTCATGTGAGGACCGTCGTTTCAGTGGAGGAGTCAGTGGACGGGTGTCAGTCAAGGGGATGCTAGAGAGTGTCCTGAAGATAAAGTAGTTGCATCAAGTCTGCCGCTAAAGAGAGCAAGAGGACCTAATTCTTCCATAAAAGTGGCAGTATGGTTAAAGCGGTGTGTCTGCTTCCACAAATAATCTGGTGAGGTCAAGTGAGAATTGTCCTTATCTACTGTGAATAGTTCAGTTGGAGTATCACACTATTCCTTTCTCCTATCCAAGTTCCACAATAAATACAAAACCAACACCCCTGGACTGTTTATCCACTTAAGCCCCGGAAGATTTTACCCCCTTCCTGGCCAGGGGGTATTTTGCGATTCGGCACTGCATGACTTTAACGGACAATTGCGCGGTCGTGCGACGCTGTACCTAAACGAATTTGATGTCCTTTTTTTCCCACAAACAGAGCTTTCTTTTGGTGGTATTTGATCACCTGTGCGATTTTTTGATCATGCGCTATAAACAAAAAAAGAGCGTCAATTTTGCAAAAATAACAATATTTTTCACATTTTTTTTATATGAAATTCCCCCCCCCAAAAAAATGTAAAAATCAAAATTTTTTTAAAATTTTCGGCCAATTTGTTTTATGCTACATATGTTTGGTAAAAAAAATCGCAAAAAGCGTATTTTGATTGGTTTGCGCAAAAGTTATCGCGTTTACTAACAAAGGGAAAGATTTTTGTAATTTTTGTTGTTTTTTTTTTAAACGCGTAATGGCGGCGATCTGCGTTTTTTCTTGCGGGACTGCGACATTGCGTCGGACAGATCGGACCCTTGACTGACATTTTTGACACTTTTGGGGTTACCAGTGACATTATTGCAGTAATCAGTGCTATACATATAGAAACATAGAAACATAGAATGTGTCGGAAGATAAGAACCATTTGGCCCATCTAGTCTGCCCAATATATCTGAATCCTATGAATAGTCCCTGGCCCTATCTTATATGAAGGATAGCCTTATGCCTATCCCATGCATGCTTAAACTCCTTCACTGTATTTGCAGCTACCACTTCTGCAGGAAGGTTATTCCATGCATCCATGCACTGTTACTGTAAAAATGCACTGGTAGTGAAGGGGTTAACTTTATTTGAGAGGGAGGGGCTGTGTGTGTCCCTAGGGGCGTGATTCTAACTGTGATTGGCTGTGGCTTGAAGTGTAGGAACAATGATCAACGGTCCTACATAGTAGAACCGTATGATCACTGTTTCTACACAGGGGAGAATGACAGGCGGCTTGTTTACACTAGCCGCCTGCCTTTTTCCCGCTGTCACGGACGATCGTGAGTGAGCGGCGGACATCGGGTCCTCCGCTCACACGCGCGGGGGGGTCCGTGACCGCGCGGGAGCGCGCCTCCGGCGGCGCGCGCTCGCTCCCCAGAGCCTCACAGGCTAGTGACGTACCCATACATCACTTTGCCTGTGAGGGGCTGACCGCCGCAGTATATGTACTTGCGGCGGTCGGCAAGTGGTTATTGAATAACGAGCAAATGGGAGTAAGGGGGGGATATATGTGGAAAATCCCCAGTAACTGTCTGCAGGTAATCAGAGGGAGGCCTAAGAAAGTCAACACACAGCAAGCCGGTAGGTAGGTGCGGTTTATATTCTCCACGGCAGGTGGTGCTGGCTCTTCCACAGCGGCAGTGTTGTTGGAGAGGAAGTCAGGATGAACAATGTTCCTCTATGGTTTCCTGGGTCACTAAGGAAGCTATCCTTTTGGATGCTGCTGCTCATTGCGACTCAAGCAGCCTACTTGGGTCAGGCAGAGCCTATTTAAGGCCCTGGCTCCCGGGTTTTGCATGCTTTGGCGAGTGGGCCAAGGTAGGGACAGGTAGTCCATCTGTGAGGGACAGTAACAGCGCTACGGAAAGGCTCCTAACAAGAAGGGAAAGCAAAGGGCCTCATCTTTTCTGGACATTCTTCTGACTGGGACCAGACAGACAGCATGCGGTCCCCTCTCATCAGACATTCATTCTGGCAGGAATCTACTGAACTGTGAGTGTGCCCGGCTGGGTGGTTTTTCTAACAGTCTTGGAGGAATGTGCCAGATGATGTTGGATGTCCTCCAGCCAGTAAATGAGGCATGCTTTATCTGACTTGCTGCAGCTTCTAAAGCACATTATGAGAAGGAGAGGAGCCTGTACAAGACTAAAGACAAGGCTGGAGGTCAGATTTAGGCATCTTGTTTCTTTGTATGCTCAGTGTGAATTGCCAAATCTTGACAGCTTCACCATGTTGGCAGGTACAGTTTTCTGTCCCTTCTCCCACCTCGGTTACCACATTCTCTGAATAAAATAGATAAGTGTAGATCACCCGCTTTGCTGTAACAATTTCCCGCAGACAAGATGACAATAATTTGCATCGCCGAGGCTTCCAAAGTATTCCAGTGAAGACATTTTACATCAGGAGGCCAGCAATTTTCTCTTTCTATTAAGCTCCGGCATGCTGGACCATTTGCACTCTCTTTGTCCTTTGTGAACATTTTGTCTGTCAGCTTCAATGGGATTTGTCTAAGACATAAATCTTCCAAAACAATCACAAGTCTAACTGTCATTTTACTGCAAGTCCGTTGGCTGTGCAGAACTCTGAATACCTCACTTGTAAATTCATTGCAGATTTATTTCCGTTGAATTGGAAGGTACTTGTCCAGGCAGTTTACCATGAGTCGGCATTGTGCGGGGATTTAACAAGCAAAGAAAAAAATTCTATGGAAATGAAGAAGAGCGGTGCTGAAGAGCAGAGCAGCTACAAGGTTGGCACTCGTCTTTTGCAGAAGCAGTAACCAGACCTCCCCTCATTTTAGGGAGCTGTCCCTGGGAAAAAAAACTGTCCCCAAGTTTAAAGAATGTGTCCCCAATTTTCTTTCAAAGTTTAATAGTGGCATCCCCAGCCCAGGTGGCTACAACAACATTTTTGTGATTGGAGGAGGAGTGTCTGTTCCTAGCTATGTCCTGGGTCATTGGTGATGTCACATGCCAATATTACATGGTCTTCCCAGTGCCCCCTCCCCACTTTCCAATGGCTCCCGCTGCCTCAGCAAAGCCTATAAGACCAGGAAGTGAAGGGAGAGAGCCGCTGCAGGCAGGCACAGCGCTGGATCAAATGAGGACTCAGGAAAGTAAACCACTTGCCTGCTGGGCACTTTTACTGCCCAGGCCAATTTTCAGCTTTCAGAGCTGTCGCACGTTGAATGAGAATTGAGCAGTCATGCAACACTGTACCCAAATTACATTTTGATCATTTTTTTCACACAAATAGAACTTTCTTTTGGTGGTATTTAATCACCACTGGGCTTTTTATTTTTTGCTAAACAAACAAAAAAAAGACCGAACATTTTGAAAAAGAAAAAAAAAAACGTTTCCATAGTTTGTTATACCATTTTGCAAACAGGTAACCATTCTCCTTCACTGATGTGCACTGATGAGGCTGCACTGGTGGGCACTGACAGGCTGCACTAATGAGGCAGCACTGATGGGCATTGTTGGCACTGATACGCTGCACTGATGGGCAATGATGAGGCGGCACTGATGGGCACTGATGGGGAGGCACTGGTGGGCACTGATGAGGCAGCACTGATAGGTGGCACTGATAGGCACCGATAGGCAGCACTGATGGGCACTGGTAGGCAGCACTGATAGGTGACACTGATAAGGAGGCACTGATAGGCACTGATTGGCAGCACCAATGGACACTTATTGGCAGCACTGGTGGGCCTGGTGGGCACTTATTGGCAGCACTGGTGGGCACAGATTGGCAGCACTGGTGGGCACAGATTGGCAGCACTGGTGGGCACTGTTGGGACTGCACTGATAACCATTACACTGATAATCAGCTGATTATCAGTTTACATGTCCCTCTTAGAGAAAAAATGGTTATTGGCTCTCCTCTCCTCATGCTGTCAGCATAAGGAAAGGAGTGCTGATAACCGGCTTCTATTTACATCCATGATCAGCTGTGAATGGTTACAGCTGATCACATGGTAAAGAGCCGCTGATTGGCTCTTTACCTCAATCTAAGATCAGCAGTATCCTCTGAAGACTGTGATCACAGAGCACGCCGCCCGCGCCCATCACCAGGCGCGCAGCACATGATCATCATATGACGTCATTCGGCTATAGCGTGGTTGGCAAGTGGTTAATGTACCTCTGTTGCAGAAAAGAAAAAGCTTTCTTTATGTTCTAGAGTGTTGGGCAAATGGTTCCGCGATAACCCGAAATCTCTAATCTTGTTCCGAGTGCACTAACTTGTGGCCTCATCATACAGACTGGCTCCCTAAGCTGTTGTTTACAAAATAAAGTAAGCTTACAGGGAAAATCAATTTCAATGTCAGTTTTGCTGCATCAGGTTCTATACACAGTACAGATGTGCCACTTTACAGGCTGACTAAGGGGACCCCCCAGGCACTATATTTAAATAAATTTTTCATTTTTTTTGTTTCACTTAAAGCATTATTAAAATCACTGCTCTTTTTTTTTTTTATAATTTGTATTGATACATGTCCCCCAGGGGAGTACCCGGATCCCCATTCCCTTTTTATAGCCAATAACTTGCACATAAGTCTTCACAATGGGCACTTTTGATTTTTCAAGTTCGGCCCCACAGACTTCAATGGGATTTGGTGTTCGGGTCAGAACTTTTGCGATGTTCAAGAGTTCTGACACCAACCGAACCAGAGGGTGTTCAGCCAAACTCTGCTCTAGCGCAAGATTTACCTCAGCCTCCATTGATTCCTAAAGAAAACTCCTCCATTACTTCTTGGTATCCATCCTGGTAATTGGTAAATTCATTTTAGGGAGGTGGCACTCTGCGCTCCCCCTCTCTCCCCCCCCCCCCACCAATTTAACACAACTAGAGGATGATCAAACGAAATGGAATCAGTATACAGAAGTTTATTTCTTCTGAGAGATATTAAAGGAACACTCTAACCACCATGACCACTTCAGTGATTTAAAGTGGTCATGGTGGTAGGAGTCAGAAACACTGCATATGCTGGGATACTTACAATTATGCTTTACTGCAGGCTGGTACTGCTGGTGGATACTGTTGGCGGGTACTGCTGGTGGGTACTGTTGGGGGGTACTGCTGGTGGTTACTGTTGGGGGGTACTGCTGGTGAGTACTGTTGGCTGGTACTGCTGGTGGATACTGTTGGCGGGTACTGCTGGTGGGTACTGTTGGCGGGTACTGCTGGTGGGTATTGCTGGCTAGTACTGCTGCTGGTTACTGCTGGCTGGTACTGCTGGTGGGTACTGCTGTCTGGTATTGCTGGCTAGTACTGCTGGTGGTTACTGCTGACTGGTACTGCTGGCTGGCACTGCTGGTGGTTACTGCTGGCTGGTATTGCTGGTGGGTACTGCTGGTGGTTACTGCTGGCTGGTACTGCTGGTGTGTACTACTGGTGGGTACTGCTGGATAGTACTGCTGGCTGGTACTGCTGGTGTGGTGGGTACTGTTGGCTGGAAATGCTGGCTCCTCTGAGACACATGATCAATGGAGTGTGAGGAGCGGCGCTGGAGGAAGCATGCAGAAACAATGCTTCCTGTTTCTCTCCTCTCACAGGCAGAGTGCATTTTATATCACTCCGCCTGTGACAGAACAGAGCTGGAACTATACAGGAAGCCTCGGCTCCGCTCTGATAGCTGACAGCTGGGTTATCGTGCAGCATAAACGGGTGTCAGTGAGCCACAGCTCAAATGCGGGAGACTCCCGCAGCTTGCAGGAGACTTGGGAAGTCTGTCTTTCAGAAATGCTAGCACTGAGGTGCTTACATGTCATGGGCCCACCAAAATTTTGGGAACGTTTAGTGTCCAATTGTGACACAGACCCCTGCAGGATGGCACTGGAGGACACATCTCTCTTAGCAAAGTTCCTATACAGAAAAATTCTGAACATGTGGGAACATTTGATGGCGCCTGGGAGAATTGCAATACTTCTCCCAGGGAATTACAATGCGGTCCACCTTGCTACAAGTTTTTGTAAGTTAACTTGGCAATAACTCTGTGACTAATTGTTCTGATGGACAGGAGTCTAAGAACTAGAAACACACACATTTGCACATTTCATGTTCTATGTTGCAAGGTTTAATAATGTTCTCATGGCAAAGGGCCTTTAACAGTTGGACTTAAAAATGCGTATTGTGGTTAAAAAGGATTCAGAAGGGACAGATTACATCTATGTGCAAGCAGCAAGCAATGGCCATTTTTATACATACAATTTCAAATATGTAGCGCACCCCCTTAGGAGATAACCTGGGATCTCCATCCCCTCAACAGCCAGGCGCACCAAATTTTCACAAGAACTCCAGAGACAGAGAACAGTCGGTGACTTTTTTTTGTGGTTTGTTGAGGATTAATATCGTGGATGGGGATGGGAGGTTATGGGATGCCCACTTGACTTCAACAACAAAACCTTGGCAAAAACGCCAGGGGCATCTTCCGATATACAGTCTATATAAAGTCTCCTTGACCCTCCTCCTGCACTTCACTTGCTTGCAGTCCCCAACTTGATCACTGTTAGTGGATCTGACAAGCACAGTCAGATTTAGCAATAGCCCTTTGCAGGCAGGAACCCGAAGCCCCTTGTTGTGTAGCAGAATACAATGCTCAGCTTGTACATTCCCTCCTGTGGCTACTGGTTCCAATACCCCCTCTTCAGGCATTGCCAACCCACCTCGCTGTAGCTGCCGCATTCACTAACCCTCAAGTCTAACCTTCTTCCACAGTCCTCCAGACTGACTCTCACCAGCCCACCTGGCTGACTTTGCAGATCTCCCAGGGAAGGGATGAAGACTTGGCACACCACTGTCTCACCCCTTGCAAGCCCCCAGTAGTGCTGCTCTACTCACACTGTCCTCTTGCTCTGTGCCTCCAGGGAGGGCTTCCTCCATTTGTTGTGGCAGGATCCTTCCAGCACCTGGGCCCCGGACCAAGGTCACCTCCCCCCCAGACTAGGGGATACCCCAGAGGGCCACCAGCAGCCTCCTCAGTACTAAATCTCCATCTTCCATCAGACTGCTCCTGTTGGCATGGCTCACGCCTATTTATGAGGTAAGCCATGCTCCCTGCCAGCCTTTTACTGGGGATTGGCAGAGCCCCTCATAAATATTCCAGGCAGTCCCTCCTAACCTCCACCCACTAGCTCTCGAATTTCTACAACCTTCTAGACCAGGGGGAGGCACCAGAGGAACTGTCAGAATGAGTCATTCAGCCCTGACTCACTGAACCCTGACCCAAATTCACAGTTCAGGCTTAGCCTTGAGCTAATTAAATTTACCTATACTAACAAACCCTACACTACAAAAACCTATCCGGCATCTAGCACACACTAAAGGGTGCTACACATACAATTATCTACTCTTAAAAGGTTCAGTCATTCCAATGGGATTATTTGAATCATAGATGGAGCCTGGTGGGCTAAATCAACTCCTGGGATCTTGTATGTGCTAGATGTTCCAGCAGTGAAATATCCTGGCCATAATTCCTGACTCTGTTCCTGTCCATCCGGGAAATTTGGGTGTCTTGCCCAATGATCCCTCAGTGAGATCTTACCACAATTCATGACTTAGGTGTCCCTGCCCAATGTTTCAAAAGTTAAAATTCCCTTCTATAATTCCCCAGTCCTTTTTTTCTATTTACCTGGTAAATTTGGGTTTCCCTTCCCAGTCTTCAAAAATGAGATTCCCCTGTCATATTTACCAACTCCTTTTTGACCACCTGGGAGATTTTAGTGTTTATGCCCAATGTTCCAACAACAAGAACTTCCTGCCATAATTCCCAAATTCCATTCCTGTCCCCTTGGAGATTAAAGTTTCCTTGCTCAATGTTCAAAAAAAGGTTCTTGCAGAAATTCATGACTCGGTTCCTGTTGACCTGGGAGATTCCCAATGTACTAACACGATCCCCTTGCTATAATTGTCAACTGAGGTGTTCCAGGTTCTCCTACATCTAAACCCTCCTATCGTTTTCAGCCAAGGATCCTGCCATCTTGGCCTCTGTTTGATTTTCAACTGCCATGATGCTGCACATGTGACCAGGTATGACACCAGCCATTTGAAGGTTTGACAGTTTGGTTGAGAGCGCAACCAATGTGACAGTTACATTCCGACACATTTATTTGAAACTGTTAAATTGATGGGTATAGTTCTGCATTAAAAGGCTCCTAACTTAAATGGTTTTTGAATCAGAAACACTCAATGATGATTTTTTTTTTTCAACAGTAGTGTAGCTAATGTTTTTAGGTAGTAGAATTAGGAATGATTTTCCATAAGTGCTTTAATGTTGGATTTGGAACGTTTATTCAACCTGATTTATTAAATCTTGCAAAATGATTAGGTACAATAGAGTCAACATGCAATCCAGCTCTTATGTTAAATATTGAGAACACTACTTTTAAACCTGGTAAAAATTAAATAAAAAAAAAAAATATTGAGAATATGATACAACAGCAGAAAACCTAGAAATTAAATAAACGTTGGTGTAACAGCGATAATAGGTATTTAGTACCTAATGGAATGTAATTTAATGGTTTGTGAGTAGTCATCATAATAGCATTGGTAATTTGAAGAGAGGGGGTGGAGAGGTAAAGTAAAGGTGCAAGTGGAAAAGTGGGTTTGTTGGGATTTAGTCCCTCTCCTTGGGAACATATACCTATGCAAAAAATAAAATAAAACTACATTCAGATGCGTGAAGTGAACCATTAAAAATGACCAATTCCTTTAAATAACGTTCCTGATGGGGATACTCTGGAATGTACGAATGCAGACCCCTTTCAAAGGATCCCCAAAATACATAGCAGACCCTATGTCTTTAGAAGGGTCTTGTGCTATAATTTATTATTATAATATTATTATTATTCTTTTTAAGAAGCCAGCAATAAAATGTAATTTATTTGCAAGTTAAAATGAATAATTTTTCATTTTTCTTTTCTTTCCTTCCATAGCACATCCTACAGCAAGAATAACAAAATAAATTGGCATAGAGTCCCCCCCCCCCCCCCCCAAAAAAAACGTATACTATACCCTTTGGGGAGATTTACTAAAACTGGTGCCCACAGAACCTGGTGCAGCTGTGCATAGTAACCAATCAGCTTCCACGTTTTAGGCCCCTTTCACATCGCCCCGTTCAGATCCGCCTGTCCGTTTTTATGGCAGATCTGAACGGTCCCCCCATGCATCTCTATGGGGGATCGGATGTCAGCGGAGACATGTCCGCTGACACCCGATCCGATCCGTCAAATCTGGACGGATGGAAACCCTATTTTCCATCTGTCCAGCGGATCGGATCGGATGGGATCGGGTGAGAACGGACCGACAGTCCGTTCTCACCCGATTTCCCCCATAGAGATGTATGGGGAACTGACAGCTGTGTCTCCGCACACAGCGCGGAGACACAGCTGTCCTCCTGCTGCTCAGCGGGGGATCGGCGGCTTGATCCCCCGCTGAGAAAAACGGACTCCGTCCAACGGACGGAGTGTGTGAAAGGGGCCTTATTCTCAAAGCCTAATTGAACAAGCTGATGTTAGAAGCTGATTGCTTACCATGCACAGCTGCACCAGATTCTGTGTGGTCCAGCTTTAGTAAATCTCCTCCCTTTTGAGTCTGGTATAGATTTTAAAATGGTTATAAAGCCTACATATATTTACCTTAATGCACTACTTGCATTAAGGTAAAAACTGTTTGGGTTTAGCAACCCCCCCCTTTTACTTACCTGAGCTCTCATTTGATCCAACATTGGGTACGTCTGCAGCTTCCCTCTCGCCTCATTTCTGGGTCTTGCTGGCTTTGCTGGGGCACCGGGAGCCATTGGCTCACAGTGTTGTCAATCAACAGTGACTAGAGAGCAGGGGGCGGGGCCGAGTCCCGATGTCTGTGTCAATAGACGCAACAGCGGGGCTCGGGAGCAAGCATGCATGAGTGCCCCCATGGAAAGCGGCTTCCCATGGGAGCAATGGACAGAGAGGAGGGGCTAGGAGCACTGGCGGGGTACCGGAAAAGAGGCAGTTCCATATTTTTTTATTCACAATCACTTTAATAGAGATCCCCACAAAAAAAAAAAAAATATATCCTTTAGGGTCCTCCTAAAAATCCATACCAGGCCCTTAATCCAAGAATGTAGCCAGGCTACCCGGGAAAGGGAGAAGAGTGTGTACCCTCCCCTTGAACCATAAAAGGCCACATGCCCTCAACAGGAGTGGGTGGGGTGGAGATACCTTGCCAGGGGGCTCTCTTTTCTCTAAGTTTCAATATGTTTATTGTAGAATATGACTTGGAACATATTCATAAAAAGATCATGCTACATTATTTAAAGTCTTTGTTACATATTAAGAATGATGGAAACAATGTAACAATATGTGAAATGGAAGATACTTTACTGAGAGGAGAAGAAAGATAAATCAGACTGAAAGATGAAATAAAGATGGGATTTTGAAAAGAGATAAAATAAGCCCGTTAGACCTCCTATAGTTTGGAGGTCTATATTTGCTGTTGAGTGTCTGGGAACATTTCCCAGAAGAAGGATTACAGGGTTTTCAAGCTGTTTTATGTTTTTTTACTCTGCTTTATACCTAGTGATATTTTAATTGCAGATGGAGCCTGGTGGGTTGAGTCAGTCCTTGGTTTTCTTATTTGTGTTGGATTTTCCGACAGGGAGATCTCCATACCATAGTTCCCACTCTATTACTGTCCACCAGGGAGTTTTGGGTGTGTCGCCCCCCCCCCCCCCCCCCTGTTACAAACTAAGGTTATAAGTAAAAGGATTTCAAAGCAAAAAATACTCATTGATTACTTTTATTGATGGTAGCTAATGATGGCCATTGGCCAAGCCCCAGTGGAAGTTTAGGCTTGGGCCACCATGCTGCCCTCTACTTGACCATCTGCTTTGATACCACATTTTGCAACAATTAAGTTTCAAGATTTAATCCACCAAGAAATATATATTTTACTTATAGGTGGAGCCTTGTGAGCTGAGTCGGCCCTTGGCTTCTTGTATATCTTAGATGATCCAACAGTGGGATCTTCCTTATTCATAACTTTGTTCCTGTCCACCTGGGAGGTGTGGATGTTCCCACTCATCTATGTGTGATCCAGCTCCATTATAATCTCCAAAATATAAATAGAAAAAAAAAATCCAGCAGGGATGGCCTCGTAATGGGCAAGGTAGGTGTGCAGAGATTTCACGAGAGTCCATGGGAGGGAAAATTAACTGTGAGGGGATTTAAACCTCCAGTGGCCTGACCTCCTGGTAACCACTTAAGGTCCATTCTATAGCAGTTACTACATTTGCTACAGGGCGGCACCTCTGCGCCTGATCAAGTATATATATCTGATCCAACGCTCCCGGGTCGGGGGCGCGCATGCGTCCCAATGCTGTCTCGCTCCATCTGTGATTACACACAGCAGGAGCCAAGCGGGGGGTACAGCGGACTCGATGTCTGCCGTCACCTGCCAATCATCAAGCAGGGAGGCAGAACGGCGGTCTGCCTATGTAAACAAGGTAGATCTCCATTCTGACAGGAGGGAAGAGGTGAAATTTATGTCTCAGCAAAGCAGAGAATACATTTCATCTCTTCCCCTAGTAAAAGCACCTCACACACAGTACAGTAAAACACTGGCTAGGCACACAGTTGACACTTTGATCGCCCCTGATGTTATCCCCTTCCCAGCCAGTGTCATTAGTACAGTGACAGTGCATATTTTTAGCATTGATCACTGCATTAGTGTCACTGGCTCCCAAAAAGTGTTAAATAGTGTCAATAAGTGTCAGATTATCCACCGCAATATTGCAGTGCCGCTATAAGTTGCTGATCCCCGCCATTTCTAGTAAAAAATAAATAAATAAATAAACATATCTCACAGTTTGCAGACGCTGTAACCTTTGTGCAAACCAATCAATATACACGTATTGGGATGTAGCAGAATACACATTGGCCTACATTTATGCAGAAATTCGATTTTTTCAATTTTTTTTATTGTTTTTTTTTTATTCCAAGCAGAAAATAAAAAATAATGTTTTTTTTTGAATTGTTGGTCTAATTTTGTTTACAGCACAAAAAAAGCAGGCAGCCGCTCTTGCGCAAACCGCCGTAGGTATACGTCGGTTGCTGAGAGAGAAGAACACAGCTGACCGTTCTTCTTCCTGGAATGATCATAGAGCCCCTGTGATCCTTCTATATAGGATCACATGTGTCTATGATCATTTCACAAGCCACGCCCCCCTCACAGTTAGAATCACTTCCCTAGGCTCACATTGAACCCCTTGATCACCCACAATGTTAACCCCTTCCCTACCAGTGTCATTATTACAGTAACAGTGCATATTTTTAGCACTGATTACTGTAGTAATGTCACTGGTACTGTCAGGTCACCTGTGGCCAGGTGACAACTGCACCCTGTTGGGGACAGGGGTGCACCACAAGGTAGTGAACCCAATAGCTGACTGCTGCAGATGGACAGGAAACGTGAGCCCAAGATTCCCCAGGGTGCGGAGTCTAAGGCCCAGCAGGTGTTCACCAGAGCCTCTAATGGTGAGGATGGCCTTCGCTGCAGCTGAACCCAGGTCGCGGCCCCTGGAGTCCCCCAGGTTACGCTCCGTAGGAAGAGAGGGGAAGCAGCCACTCAGGACACAAGAGATAGTGATGGGTCAGCCGAGGTCAGGACAAACAGGTAGACGAGGGTAACCAAAGACAGGCCAAAGGTCAGGGTCACAGTAGGGTGACCACGTGTCCCGGATCGCCCGGGACAGTCCCGCATTTGGAGAGTCTGTCCTGGGTCCCGGTCACCCTCATTCTGGGACAATGCAGTGTCCCGGAATGATTTTGGCTCCACAGTCACAGAAGCGAACGTATCCAGTCCAGTCCTCCGCTCTTCTCGGCTTCCGGGTGACTCCTCCGGCTGGCCATCTACGGACTTCCGGTCCCGTCCTGCAAGGTGACGTCATGATCAGCGTGCGCCACCCTCCCGGTGCTCACAGGCACCGAGGGAGCTCAACGCAGAGTCGCAGACTGGCTCCGGTCTGGGAAGGCGGCCGCAGTCTAAGTCCTAAGGTCAGGTTGCTGGAAGCATCGTTCAAAGGTCATCGAGGTCCCAGCTGGAACATAAGCTGGGGGCCTATCCTCAAAGTCTGTTCTGGGAATTTTATGGTCTGGACTCTGGAGAGCTCTCTGAAGAGAACTGGTGGAAGTTGGGGGGAAGAGTGTTCAGATGTCTTGTGATATTGGGAGTCTGTGTCTCCCTCGTTAAGGAGTGTTCGTGGATATCTGAAGGAGACGAACGATGCTTCTGTGGATTAAAAAAGAATAGCGCGCAAATGCAAAAGAAATAACTACCAAATCTGAAGACAATCCATAAATAAAAATGGGGGTTTGGTCCCACCATATGGCCATATCGTGCTCAAGCCCACTACTGCGTCAAAGTACCCCATTATC
Source organism: Pelophylax lessonae (assembly GCF_965119305.1). Taxonomy (NCBI): domain Eukaryota; kingdom Metazoa; phylum Chordata; class Amphibia; order Anura; family Ranidae; genus Pelophylax; species Pelophylax lessonae. The sequence continues at coordinate 850,023,550 of NC_138768.1, read as the reverse complement.
AGTGGGTCCTACACTATCCATGAAAAAGAGATGAATCCAGCCTAACCCTTGGAGATAATACTCCTTGCTGGGAAGGATGTGCAAATGCACTACAGGGGACTCCTCCTATATCCACTAGATGGTGGACACTGATTGAGTACAGGTGTGTGTGGGGGGGGTGGGGAGGGTTGCTCAACCTCGATAGTCTGGTCAGACCGAATACATAATAAACAGGCAAAAAATTTGGGGGAGCATACCCATGTATTTCTAAAGCTGCTGCAGCTATGAACCAAAAGACATGTATATTAAAAAAGAATAGCACGATATGGCCATATGGTGGGACTAAACCCCCATTTTTATTTATGGATTGTCTCCATATTTAATAGTCATTACTTTTGCATGGTTGCGCTATTCTTTTTTAATATACATGTTGCTTGGTCCATAGCTGCACCAGCTTTAGATATACATGTTCATGGTTTGCTCCCCCAATTTTTTTGCTTGTTTATGATGCTTCTGTGGCACAGTGAGTACCGATCTAAGTTCTGAGCCTTAGTACCTGTGTGCAGTTCCTTTTTAAAGGAGGTCCTAGGCACCTTTCAACCAGTAGTGAGTTGTGTGGAACTTTTTGTGCAGATCTGTGTGAAGAGAACTCTGAAAAGAAGTCAGTTCAGAAATCCTGGGGTAACCCGCCGCACACCAGACCGTTTGGGAGGCTGTAATGAAGAAGAAAGTAAAACAAGTGGGGGACAGTAATGAAGAAGAAGGTGACACAAGTGAGGGACAGTAATGAAGAAGAAGGAGATACAAGTGAGGGACAGTAATGAAAAAAAAGTTGACACAAGTGGGAGGCTGTAATGAAGAAGAAGGTGAAAAAAGTGGGGGACAGTTATCAAGAAGAAGGTGACGCAAGTGGGGGGTAGTAATCAAGAAGGGGACTTAGTTAAAGCAGGTGCACATTGTAAACAACCTGTTTTTTAACTAATTGGCAAAAAAAAATATAAAAAATCATCTTTTTTTTTGGGCGGGGGAGTTGTCGGGGGGGGGGGGGGTGTCCCTGAATGGCAGTTTGGAAAAGTGGTCACCCTAGGTCACAGGCAAACAGGAGTAGTCAGAGGCCAAAGATCGGTACACAGCAAGGTAGACGTAGCACACGGCAGACAGGAACACAAGCTAACAAACAACGTTGAACAGCAAAGCAGACCTGCAGTGCACTAGTTAATATAGACTTCCTGGAATGGCCAGGGGTGGAGTCATACAGGGAGAAGAGACGATAAAAGGCAGCCAGAAAGAGAGTCAGGTCTCTAATGGAGACATAGAGGAGAAGGTAAGCTGCCGGACACTATTGCATAGTCCATGACTGGTATCCCCAAAAGTGTCAAAAATGTCAGTTAGGGGTCTGATCTGTATCCGCAATGTCGCAGTCCCGCAAAAAATCGCAGATTACTAGTAAAAACAAATAAAAATGACATAAATTGTTCCTGTGGTTAGTAGACCAATTAAAATACGCGCATTGCAATTTTTTATACCAAAAATATGTAGCAGAAAACAAATTGACCTAAAATGTTTATATGATTTTGATTTTTTAATTTTTTCTTGGGGAATGTTATATAGCAGAATGTGAAAAGTGGTTAAAGTAACGCAGTGCTGTATCGAAAAAATTACCTGGTCATGAAGGTGGGTAAATCTTCCAGAAGACAAGTAGTTAAAGTATAACTAAAGGCAAAACTTTTTCCTGGTGCCTATCCATGGCAGCATACTAGTGATAGAGCCCCGCCTCTACTCCTCCCTCAGGACTAGTGAGTAGCATAAAAGAAAGGCCCAGCCCCCTGTCCCATCATTCTCCTTTTTTTCCTCATACCTTCCTGACTGGTGAAGAATAAGCAGTATGTCCATACCTCTGCCTCCAGGCAGCTTTCCGCCGGGTTCAGCCTCTCCTGTGCGCAGTCTCGGTTCTTGGGTCGCTCAAAGCACTAATAAGGCCGGGAACCCCCTTCTGTGGATCTTTGGGGTAAAAATTGCAGTGTTTCCTCATAGGAACGCATACTGCTACTGTCTCTTTAAAAATCTTTAAATGTTTGGCTTTGCAGGATTTTGCACAAGGACCGTCTTTTTTTTTTTTTTTTTTGTTTTGTTTTCTCCCTCTTTTCAGCTTGGATTCCCCTTTAGGTTTCCCAGTACTTATTTGTGTGTTTGTTTGTTTGTGTTCGTTTTCATTGTCATCTTCCCCTTCTCTTTCCCTCTTTTTCTTTTCCCTTCTTGCCTTTTGTCTTACCTTTTCAGCCTGTCCCTTTAAGTTTTCTATGAAAACATCCGATCCTGTGTACATGGCTCCCAGTCCTGGGATTCCCCCTGCAGCGCCATGCAAATCGAGGCCGCCCCTTGCTCCACAGAGTCTCGGCGTCTCTGCGGACCGCCTCGTAGGGCGGGGAGTAGGGCCGTGCACGAGGAACGGTCTGCGCATGCGCGGGCGCATGCGCAGTACGGCTGAGGCTCGGGCGGCCATCTTGGATGTGGGAACCAGGTGTAATTTTGCCCTGAGTTCCCACAGAAGCTAAGGGGAGGGGTTTTGTGCTCTCTTAGGCTGCTCTGCCTATTAAAGGGCCATTCCACCTGCTGTCCACCCGAAAGACAGCATCTTTCCCTGCTCCTACCGACTTGTTAAAGCCCTTGGTAGGTAGCATTTTATAATACTTTTTTTTTTTTTTTTTTTTTTTTTCCTCCGTCATCATTTCCATTTATTCAGTTGTTATTTGTCTTCAATAAAACCTTTTTTTTTTTTTTTTGCCCTTCTTTTCTTCTCCCTTTTTCTGTTTTCCTTCTTGCGTTTTTTTCTCACAGCCGGTCCTTCTGCAACGCCCTACGATGAGCCACTCATCACGTAACCAAGATCCTCACAATAGGTATGGGACCACCTTTCTGTAAGTATTGAAGTAAGAAGGAAAAGAGTGCTTGTATGGACTAACAAGTGTCCTTTGTTCCAGCCCAACACACTCCAAAAGATCCGGGAAGTCTTCGAGGCACCGCGACCATGACAGTCCAGATCGCAGATCAAGATCTTCCCACTATAGATCTTCAGAAAGATCTAGGTCAAGATACCGTCGCTCTCCTTCTCCGCCATCACATTCATCAAGGAAGAAGTGCTGGGCTTGTGGCGCAGTACCCTTACCTAGAAAACTAGTCTGCCAGGACTGTTTTCGGGACTACGCAGCCAACCGGGAGTTGGAAAACCAACAAGTGGTGGATCTGCTAAAGCAGACAATGAAAGATTCCCTTTCGGAGTTGACAACTCTAGTACCCGCACAGGCGGCTCCCTCTGCAGCTCAAGTTCCGGACAGGGATGATAGCGCTCCAGGCCCCTCTGGGCTAAACCCTTCACGCGCTGCGGCTCCATTACTTGGAGAGGCATCTTCAGGTCACCTTTCAGAAGAATCCATAGAGGAGTCGGACCCGTCAGGCTTTAACTATGCCTTAATCCCACCTTTTATTCAGGCAGTTAAAACAGCAATTGCCTGGGAGGATCCTGAAGAACCCACTCCTAAGTCAAAAACATATTTTCCCTTCCTTAAGAGGAAACAAGTATTCTTTCCTCTTATGGGCGAGATAAGAGAGATTATCGAAGAGGAATGGAAGAAGACGGATAAAAAGTTTTCATTGGGCCGTCTTAATAAACTCTACCCTCTAGCCGAGGCTGAAGCGCAATCATTAAATTCCATGCCGGTGGTGGATGCTGCAGTCATTCGGCTCGCCAAAAACGTGACACTACCTATGGAAGATGCAGCATCATTCAAAGATCCGCTAGATCGGAAAATAGATCTGGACCTAAAAAGGAGCTACCTGGCCTCGGGCGCAGCCTGTAAACCGGCTATTGCCCTTACATCTGTCTCCAATGCCATCAGGGCTTGGACAGAAAATGTTGAGACAGCGCTACGCCAAAATGTCCCTAGAGAAGACATTGTCAAGGCACTGGAGGAACTGAAAATTTCGGCCGATTTCATCGGAGAGGCCGCCATCGATACCATACGTTGTTCCGCACAATCAATGCTCCACACAGTAATGGCCAAAAGGGCCCTCTGGCTAAAACCATGGACAGCCGACCTTGCGTCCAAACAGAGTTGGTGTAAGATTCCGTTCGACGGCAAAACCCTCTTCGGAGAAAAAATGGACAAGGCCATTTCCAGGGTAACTGGAGGCAAGTCTGGTCTCCTGCCACAAGACAGGAAAGTCAAGAGAACAAGAGTCTATTCGTCTAGATTCCGGCCCTCAAATTCCAGAGATTTTAGGCAAACCAGACAGAACAGGGATAACAGAAGACCCTGGAGAGGCACCCAGGCCTCTTTTTTGAACACACGCAAAACCAAGGCTTTCACCACTCCCCAGGAGGCAACGAAGCCTTTTTGACGCCAGAAGATCGCAACCCCTCCCAGTCGGAGCCAGGCTACAGGCTTTTCTCCCAATTTGGGCTTCGCGTTGTCAGGACCCCTGGGTTCTGTCAACAATCCATCAGGGTCACCGGTGGGTGTTTGCTCATCCTCCTCCTCATGCATCATTTCAGGAGTCAAGAATACCAACCTCGCCATCAAAAGCATTGGCATTATCCCAATTCCTGACAGATCTTCAGCTTCAAGGTGCAGCTATACCGGTTCCATTGGCGGAGCGTTACACCGGTTTCTATTCTCCACTCTTCTTAGTGCCAAAAAGGACGGGAGGTTGGAGGCCGGTGATAGACCTCAAGAGGCTCAACCGATATATAGAACTCGAGAGCTTCAAAATGGAATCCCTGCAAACTATCATTCAGGTCATTCAGCCAGGAGATTGGTTGATATCTCTCGATCTACAAGATGCTTACCTGCACATCCCAATCTTCCCAACTTATCAGAGATTTCTGAGGTTCGCTGTGGGCGAGATACACCTTCAGTTCAAGGCCCTGCCATTCGGGCTCTGCACGTCTCCGCGAGTGTTCACCAAGACCTTGATAACTGTCCTAGCCCCCCTCAGGGAAAGGGGGTTGAGAGTGTACCACTATCTAGACGACATTCTCCTGTTGGCAAGCAATCCAGATCAACTCAGATCCCACAGGGAAATTCTCCTTCAGACCTTACAGGAGTTCGGCTGGCTCATAAATTTTCGAAAAAGCAACTTGTCTCCGACACAACAGATGGTTTACCTGGGAGCCATGTTCAATACCCAAGTGGGGACAGTGTCCTTACCCAGCCAGAAGATGGATATTATCATACGGAGGATGTTCACTGTAATTCGGAGTACTCATCTGACGGCCTCTCAGTGTCTGAGTCTAGTCGGCACAATGTCCTCTTGTATTCCCATGGTGCCATGGTCCCACTGGCACCTGAGGTTTTTCCAAACAGGTTTTCTGTCACAATGGAGAAAACAACACCTCTCCCAGAAAATCCAAGTGACCGCCTTAATGCGCAGAAGCTTGTTTTGGTGGACGAAGAAGGAAAATCTTGCCAACCCCCGTCACCTAGGCTCATTCAACTGGACCATCCTTACGTCCGATGCGAGTGGGCACGGATGGGGCGCCCATTGCGGGGAGGTCAAGCTTCAGGGAAGATGGTACCACTCAACCAAAGGGGTGGTATCCAATGTACTGGAACTAAGAGCGGCATTTCTAGCTCTGATTTCCTTGGCACCCCTCCTCCAAGGCCACAGAGTCCTCCTGAGATTAGACAACAAGACAGCAGTGGCATACCTGCTGAGACAAGGAGGTACTCGCAGCAGGACCCTCCTCCGAGAGGTCGAACCCATCATGCTGTGGGCAGAGAGGAACCTACGAGATCTCAGGGCCATTTACATTCCGGGCCGGCTGAACACAGTGGCAGACGCTTTATCCAGGAGGTTCGCAGACAACAACGAGTGGTCCCTACATCCACAAGTTTTTCTCCAAATCACCAACCTCTGGTACCCTCCTCAAGTGGACATGTTTGCCACTCCGGACAACTCGAAACTGCCCAGATTCTACTCTCGTCTCCCCTGCTCTCAGTCGGAAGCAGTCGATGCCCTGACATGCCCGTGGAATTTCTCGACAGCCTATGCCTTTCCTCCCCGCCCACTGATTCTGAAGTTTCTCCGGAGACTTCTCACAGAATCAGTACAAGTCCTGGCGATACTCCCTTTTTGGCCGAAGAGACCATGGTTCCCTCTAGCCATCCATCTCAGTGTGGAACCCCCCATCAGGATTCCACTTTTTCCCAACCTACTGTCCCAGCAGGGACTATTTCATCCGAACCCGCAGAGATTAGATCTGCGGGTTTGGAAACTGAAAGGCAAAGGTTTCAGGCCTTAGGGTGTACCCCTGAAGTCATCACGACACTTTTGAAAGCCAGGAAGCCCTCTACCAACGCGGTCTATTCAAAAGTGTGGAACAAATTCCTAGCGTTTGCCGCGGGGCAGGACTTCAACCCCGTCCTCCCCTCTACCTCTCAAGTCTTAGCCTTCTTACAGACAGGACTGGATTTAGGATTGGGACTAAGCTCCCTCAAAGTACAGGTAGCGGCAATCTCGGCTGCAACCAACAAGAGATGGGCCGAAGATCCTCTAGTGGTTACCTTTTTAAGAGGAGTGTTGAAAATTCGCCCTCCCGTTAGACGCTCGTTTCCACAGTGGGATCTCTCCCTGGTCCTGGAAGTTCTTTGCAACCCCCCATTTTCTCCAGTGGAACAGGCTTCTCTTTGGAATTTGTCATTACAAACTGCCTTCCTCTTGGCCATCACCTCCGGCAGACGAGTCTCCGAGCTACATGCCCTGGGAATAAGTGAGGATCACATCACCTTTTTTCCGGACAGGGTTGAACTTCGCCCTAGACAGGGGTTCATCCCCAAGGTCTCCTCCTCTTCCCATCTTCTAGAACCTTGGGCCCTTCCGGTTTTCCAAAACGCGGATGCAACTCAGCACGACCTAGACATCTCTAGAGTTCTTCGAGCCTATCTGGAAATCACAAGTTCATTCAGACAATCTGACAGTTTGTTTGTCATCCCCTTTGGGAAAAACAGGGGCAAAGAGTCCACCAAAAGGACTCTATCATCATGGATCATCAAACTCATCCAGAAAACCTATAAAGTCAAGGGGCTATCTCCACCTTCACAAGTAAGAGCTCATTCTACTAGGGCAGTCTCGGCTTCCTGGGCGGCAAGGGCCAACGTTTCCTTAGAGACGGTTTGCAGGGCCGCCTCATGGTCATCACGTCATACATTCTTCAAACATTATCGTATCGACCCAGGGTCGCTTACAACTGTAGAGTTCGGCAGAAGGACTATTCAGTCAGCCATGTCTTTGCCCAATTAAAGATTTGCATATTTAGCATTACCCACCCATTTGTCTTGCTAGTTATTTATCACTAGTATGCTGCCATGGAGGCACCAGGAAAACGGAAAATTGTTTCATACTTACCGTAATTTTCCTTTCCTGGTGCCTATCCATGGCAGCATATGCTCCCACCCTTGGTATTCTATATGACAGAGAATGATGGGACAGGGGGCTGGGCCTTTCTTTTATGCTACTCACTAGTCCTGAGGGAGGAGTAGAGGCGGGGCTCTATCACTAGTATGCTGCCATGGATAGGCACCAGGAAAGGAAAATTACGGTAAGTATGAAACAATTTTCCGTTTTTTTTTTTTTTTTTTTGAGCTTTCGATAGAGTGGAGAGGGATTAGAACCCCTGTGAGTTTTCATTTCTTTCTGTGCAACCAATAGAGAGATTCATCCTCTCTATTTGTCCTGTTTACTATTATCATTATAAGTGAAAAGTATAAGAAAATTCCAAATTTTGGGTTGTCCCCAGAAGAGTAATAGAGGAGAACTCTTCCAATGGGGTAATTTGAAGGGATTTCCTCTCACTTCCTGTTTTGGCTATGGGACAGGAAATGAGGGGAAATCTCCCCAATGGGACACAGTGGGCAAACATAAACCTTACAGCGGTTATAACCCTCCCTTACTCTATCCAAAATTAGAAAAAAAATAAAGTTTAGTCTATAGTTCTACTTTAAAGGCCCGTACACACGTACCGATCGTCGGCATGCAAACGTCGGTGGACGAAGGATCTGCCGATTGTACGCGTGTTAGTATGGTGCCTCCGACAGATGTCTGCGCACAATCCGCGGACAAAAGTCTTTCTTGCAAACATGAAAATTTTTGTATGCCGACACCAGAACGGACGATTGTTCGCCTGTCAGTACACAATTCGGCCGACACACAGCTACAAATCCCAACACGCATGATCAAACCAAATGAGTTCCCGGAAGAATTTTCTCTAGTAAACTCAACATTTTATTCAGAAAGAACTTTCGGCTCGCGGAAGTCCAAGAAATAGGTGAAATGCGGAGCACATGCTCATCTTGATAAATGTGAGAAGAAGGAAGATGCTGCTCATAATGCCATACTTTTCTAATAAAAAGGCATGTGTTCTGTTATGATGAAGATAATGTTTGTCTATTCTATCTGTTCTATCAAATTTTATAATTAAATAATTTGAACTCTTCACCATTATTTTTGTATTTTCACACCAAAGATCTAACTATTGATATGACCCTTTATTCTTGTCTGAATTAATGTCTAAAACATATTTTTCAGGTTATGCACAATATTAAACATGTTAACAAATTCAGATAGGCCATTTTTTATTTTCATTTTCTTTATTTTTTGGATCTCAGCAAAAAAAAAACCAAAGCAAACATCAATACTTTCCGTATAACTAAACATAAAAAAGGTCCATTTGGACAAAATTAAACTAGAAACTGGCAAACAGGGGTAAAATAAATAATAGGGGGTTACAAAAATTAAAGTTGCTGGTAACTGTAATCAGGTTGCCATGAGGGCAGGTTTGGATCCTGCTGGCCATATTGCCACTGGCCATGTGGCATTTGGCGAGGTGGTGGGTGTTGTGGAGGTGGAGGTGGAGGTGGAGGTGGAGGTGGAGGGCACGGGTGCTCCTGGCATGCATGGCTGTGCTCAGTAAGTATGCCGTTTTCAGCCTTTTGCAGCACATCAAGAATAATTTTTCTGGCATACTGACACTGCCTGAGGTCCACCTTATCCAAAATTTTTGCCGTCATGTTGCCGAAGGACTCATTGGCCTCCGGTTTCCGACGTAGGGCTATGGTGGCCTCCTGGATAAATTCATCGGTTATGTCATCCACGTGCTTCCTCTTTTGCCTCCGTTTGGCAGGAGGAGGTGGTGGTGGAAATAGTTCCACAGGCTCCTCAGGCTCCGCAGGCTCCCCAGGCTCCTGGCTGCAACCTGGCTCCTCCTCAGTGACACTTCCCTGTTGATGAAATGAACAATTGATTAGAATGTTATAGTGTATATAAAAATGCATGTTTGTTATATTATTGTGAACAAATAGCAGACTTTACATACAGTGGCGTATCTAGGGTCTCCAGTGCCCTTGTTGAGGAGCTGTATTTGGCAACAACCCCCCCCCCCCCCCAAGATCAATGTAAAACTGTAACCCACCCCCCAAAAAAAAAATTAAAGGGCATTAAAAGTTTCTAATTTGCCCCTTGTTTGCCCAGTGTAGAGCTCTCTAGTGGGCAATCATTGTCTCAGGTGTGAAAAAGAAAGAGAGGGTTGAGAGATAGAGAGAGGGAGAGAAAGAGGGGGTGTGAGAGAGAGAGGAGGGGGTTGCAGAGAGAGAGAGGGGCCTGAACTTGCAGAGGGCTTGATGTAGGGCATTGAGGGTGAAGCAGTGCAGGGAAACAGGAATAAGGAAGCCACCTGCCTTGCTGACCCAGAGTGAGAGACCAGAGAAATGGAAGCAAGGATGGATGTATCATTTGCAGGAGCTGTTAGTTTTGTATTAAAAAAGGTTGAGCCAGAGGAATGCTGAGGCTACAGCAGTGTTTGTTAAGACCAGAGGTGTGCTGGGGATGCAGCAGTGTTTGTAAGACCGGAGGTGTGCTGGGGATGCAGTGAGAGGCAGTCTCAGTCTCCTGGTCTTTTGGCTCAGCTGCTCTCAATGTTTTACACCTGCATGAAGCAGCTCTCAATGTTTTACACCTGCATGAATCCGCCTGCAAACTGGGGGTTCTGGGGTGTGCAGGCTGAGTGGATTGTTAAAATAAACAATAAAACAATGCCAATGTTTTTGTGACCCACCCCCCTTGGCCTGCGCCCCTGGCGGTTGCCTGTCATGCCAACCCCTTGCTATGCCCGTTTACATAAAGGGTCAATTATGGTTTAGCTTATAATTTTGTTACATGATTACATTTTAGCAGACAATATATTGTGAAATGCCATACCTGAGTAAAACTCTCCTCCAGGAAATCCTCATCCTGGCTTGGATCAACCGACACTGAGCCCTCTGCCGAAGTAGAAGGCAGTGTTGAAATTGACGGCCTGGATTCCATGGTGTCTGCCAGGAATCGCATGTTATCATAGTACCACAGCCGTGGTACATGTACATTCTGTGCACCTGCTCCAGACTGGGTGGAATCTTCTATTTTTTTTAACTCCCGCCTGTAGGCAGTGCGAATACTGTTTATTTTTTTGCGGATATACTCAAAATTTGCCCCAGGACAGACGGGCTTGTAGAAGGCCACCAAATGTTCCATGGCCTGTTTTCTGAGTTTTCTATTTTTATAATCTGCGGACTTGACTTGCCACAAACACGGCAGTTGCCTGAATTCATCAATGAAGCTGATGAGGAAATTATGGCTGGTGAAATTGTCCACCATATTGCAGGACAGTATATGCCTGCAAGACACAAAACAACACAAAACATATTAAAATAGCATGTATTTTGGCACATAATAAAGATATTCCTAATAAAAGCTGTATAGGGCCCAAAACACACACTTTCTATTAAAAGAGTCGTACCTTTGTTTGTGGGGAAAAGTCGTGATTCGCCGCTCGATCGTGCTCCAACTCTCGATATGTCCGCTAGCGAATCGTCGGCCGAACGATCTGGCGTCCTTTAAATACAGCGCAGGCGTCAACTCCTCCTCCAGTGGCGGGCTTGTGCAGGGGTGTGTACGTGCCGAAGATCAGGCCTACATGCGACACTCACACCTGAAGCAGTGGAAAAATCTTGTAATCAAGAATAATGTCTCAACAATCTGGGAGCTCAATTAGTGTGGGCCGAAGTGATTGGGCCACCCGAAAATCAAGGGCTACACCCATGTCAAAGCCAGAAATGGTGGAGATGGTCTCCATTTTAGAAAAAATGGATTATGATGGCAAGTTGGCAAATTACGATCGGCCCAATGCCAGGAAAGATGGCATCATGGACAAGGTGGTGGCCTGTTTGTTAAAAAAATTCGGTGTGGAGCGATCGAAAGATCAGATTCGGAAACGGTGGTCTGACCTCAAACACCGTGAGCAGGATCAGCTTTCCCAAATCCATCGGATTTTGAAAAAAAGTAAGTTTTATTTTTTATTTATTTTTTTAATCATGCAATATGTTTTTTATAATTTGGTGTATGTTGTATTAACATGTCTAGGTTATAATGTCTATGTAAAAAGTTAGATTACTCATTTTAGTTGTCATGTCGTGATTTGATCGATCTGTTGTTGATGTTTTAGTATATGACATTAAAAGTCAGGAAGCCATAGTTAAAAATATATGTATTGTGTTGCAACGAACGTTCTTTCCTGCACGAATCTTCTCAGCAAACATTCCTATTAATCACAGATTATTATTCAAACCTTTAAATAGGAGAAAAACGTAAACTCCGTGCCAAACAATGGGAAAGGAGGAGGAGAGGTTTGGCAGCTCCATCGGCAGTTGTGGAAGAAGAGGAGGACATGGGCCCAGATGGTGGCACAGATTCCACTAAAGGTAATTGGTTCCTATGCACTGTCAAACATTAATGTACCATATTTTTCGTAGATAACCATGTACATGTCTTCATATTTGTTACTAAAAGAGCTATCAAGCAGGGCACCATGTCCTAACAAATGTACCTCTTGTGACTTTTATGATATGGCCAATGTTTTGTATTATGTAGATGAAGACATTATGCCTGAGGTGATTCTGGTGGAGCCAACAAGTGACCAGACACCAGAGCAACAAGAAGGTTGGTAGTCACAGATTTTTGTGTAGTGGGATCATAGAAATATGTGTATTTGCAATGATTGTTTAACCTTATATTCTTGTATTCCCTTACAAATTTACATTGCAGATGTTGCATCATGCCAGGATGTGGCATCCCCAGCCATGTCAGAACCCCGATCTCCTGGCAACTTGGCAAGCAGCGTGGAAGCCACTTCCGAAACTGTGGAGGAACCAGGACCAAGTGTCCAAGAGCCAATTGTGTGCCCACGTAGGTTTTTTCAGAATGATTTTTATCAGTGTTATTTTTAGCCTCCAATTTACAACACTAGTTCCCTATGGGAGCCTCTTTATTTGAATGGAAGTCGCACCGTAAGTCGGATCAGGATGCTCTGACTTGCGGGGCCACTTGCGTTGTGAAGATTTTTGAGGGGGAACTACACCAAAAAATTGAAGAACCCACCGTGGGTGTCCACCCCAAGTTTACAACCAGGCCTTTTGTGTGTGGTATTGAGTTTGAGGGTATGCCCACAACAAAAAGACAGCGTGGGTTACCCCCAAAACCCCTACCAGACCCTTATCCAAGCATGCAGCTTGTCAGGCCAGGAAAGAGAACGAGCAAGCGGACCAAACACCCCCTGGACCACAGCAGGACACATGCCCTCAACATGGGGGGGTTTTGTTGCTTTGGGCCAGGGGGCCTCTGCACCGCACACACAAAAGCACCTTGCTCCCATGTAGAGGAGGACAAGGGCCTCATCCCCACAACCCTGTCTGGTGGTTTTGGGGGGTCATGCGACCAGGGGGTTCCTAGGACTTTGGAAGCAACCTTTAACAAAGGGTGGCCCCCAGATCCCAGACCCCAATCCCTATGTGAATGGGTATGGGGTACATAGTACCCCTACACATTAACCACATAAATGGAAGTGTATGTGAATAACGACAGGAGACGTTTATGAAATGTTCTTAAATATCTTCATCCGGTCTTCTCCACTCTGCTCTTTGGATCTTCTCCTCTCCACTCTTCTGCTGTCCAATCTTCTGCTCTTATGTTGTCTGCTCTTTTGCCCTAGGCTCTTCTTCTTCCTCCTGTCCTCCTCCGATGCTGTTGCCGTGCATTCTGCCCGTCTCTGGTCTCTGCATCTTAATATATATACATTACGACCATGCCCTCACAATGACGTCATCATGCGTTCACACCCCTAATAAATCTATAGTAAGCTCAGGAGACCGGCAGAATCATCAGCAACAGCATCGGAGGAGGACAGGAGGAAGAAGAAGAGCCTAGGGCAAAAGAGCATAAGAACAGGGTAGGTATTAACTCGAGAGGAATTTAAGATTACCTGGACACCAAATGTTTCTCTATTATTATGACCTCATGTAGGTGATTCACATTGACTCTTTTTTTTTTTACAGACCATGTTTTACATAGTTGCACATTAGCCAAATTGACCCGTGAGGCTCTCCAATGCTGCGCAGACCTGGAACAAATAAAGGAGACTGCAACGGCATTACAAATCAAAATGCGCAATTTTGTGGACATGATTGGCAAATTTTAAGCCACAATTTTCCTACGTTTTTAATGTTTGTATTGGGATGTTCCTGATGTTACAAATTTTTTATAATGTTTTATGGCATTTTAATTACACTCAGATGTTAAAGAGTGTACCCAAGTTTGGGAAAAGCACTTTACAACACCCTAACCCTAACCCTAACCCTGTGAATGTTTGATACTAAAACATTTTTACATTCAACAATGTGTGTTCAATTCTTTATTAGACTTTCGTTGGGGGGTCGAGGTCTAAAGCTGTGTAAAGAAGCACTAAATGTATGATGGCTGTCCTATTCACATATTTACATGTTAATGAAAGCATTTTGGACACTGCCATATGCGAGTTGCTGGAGGTGTCAATGAAATGTTAAAGATACCCCCAGTTTTAACGCATATCACAGTGCGATCTGACATTTCACACAGGATCGGATCACACAAGTTTGAACGACTGTGCGATCCTATCCTGATGCGGCTGAATAAATGCATCATGTGCGACTTTTGTGCGAGTGCAGTGCGAATTGAGCCATACAAACTGTATAGCTGATTTTCGCATGAACATCTGATCGCATGTAATAAAGGAGCAGTGCGCTACGATATTACATGCCATCAGATGTGCAGTGTGAATTGAGACATACACTTTGTATGGCTACATTCGCACTGAACACGCATACAAGTCGCACATGACCCTTTATTTCTGATGTATCTGGATTGGATCGCACAGTGCTTAACACTTGTGGAATACAATCCTGTGCAAAAAGTAAGTGGCGGGTCACCCTTATGCAATGCTGGAAGGCTGCAAAGTCGCAGACTTCCCGCATCGCATAAGTGTGACTCAACACTCAAGGTACTAGCAGTCCTAGGATTCAATATGGCATTGATATTGCCAGTAGCAATCAGTGTAGGGAGATCAGTGTAATCTATAGTGTATTGCTTGTTCGTTGCTCTAGTTCACTTTCCATTACCTATATATAGGGTTGAGCGAACACCTAGATGTCCGTGTTCGACGGGTTCGGCCGAACTTTAAAAAAAAGTCCGGGTCCGTGTCCCGGACTTTTACCGAACTTTTCCCGGACACCGAACCCCATTGAAGTCAATGGGGACCCGAACTTTAAGGCACTAAAATGGCTCTAAAACACCAAAGGAAAGGGCTAGAGTGCTGCAAATGGCAGCAAAACGTAATTAAGAGCATGGCAAGTGCTCTGCAAACAAATGTGGATAGGGAAATAACTTAAAACAACAAAAAAAAAACAGAAAAATAAAACAATGTTCTTCTTCATCTCTGAAGGACGAGGCCCATATGGAGTAGGAGGGAGGTTGAGGTGGTGGTGGATGTGGCGGTGACATAGGCGTGCGCACAGGGTGTGCTGGGTGTGCCTGGGCACACCCTAATCACCTAGGGCACATAGCATTGCCAGTGAGGAGATGGGAAAGATCTCCCTGGGACCTGCTCTGCTCTATTTCTCCTTGCCTACAGGTACATGGCCCCGATACATTACTCTCCCTGCTGGCAAACACATGCATGTGTATTTCAACTTTGGGGTGCACACCTTAATGCAATAGGCTGCGCACACCTATGGGCGGTGTAGGTGGAAGCGGCGGTGGAGGAGGACCAGGGCCGGATTAACAGCATCATGGGCTTGGTGCTGAGGATTTTGAAGGGCCTTAAGGGCCGTGCCTTGCCATGCACCCAGAGGAGGAAGGGTGCAGCCATGCATGCCTAATTCAACATGGGATGCTGTCTCTGAAGCCCATAAACACATCCATGCATCGCCAACTGTCCCTCCTTGTCCGGCCTTCACGCTGTGTGGGGAGGTTCTGAGGGTGCTGCCTGGGGAAGCGAGCATAGAAGCCAGACTTCTGTGTTTACAAGTGACAGAAGAGCGGTAACAGTGAATATGGCCAACCCGGGGCCTATATAAAAGGTAGGGGCCTGGAGCTGCAGCTCCAATAGCCCCTACATTAATCTGGCCCTGAGGAGGAGGACGAGGTAGCCAACACTGCTTCTTTTCAAAAATTTTAAGGTACACCCCAAAAGAGTGAGAAAGAGCAAAAATGGAACAATGGGTGGGTAAGGTCGGTATCCATTGCTATTCTGCATAAGGTACGGAAAAGTCCCGTGGGATCCATGCCTGGTTCATTTTAATGAACGTGAGCTTGTCCACATTGTCTCTGGACAGGCGGCTGCGCTTGTCTGTTATAACGCCCCCAGCCGTGCTAAATACCCGTTCAGATAATACACTGGCTGCAGGGCACGCCAGCACCTCCAAGGCGTAAAGGGCAAGCTCAAGCCATGTGCCCAATTTGGAGACCCAGAAGTTGAAGGGGGCAGACCCGTCATTCACTACATGTAGGCGTGTGCACACATACTGCTCCACCATGTTGGTAAAATGCTGCCTCCTGCTAAGACGTTCCATCTGAGCTGCTGGTGCTGCTGTTTGTTGTGGCGTGCTGACAAAGCTTTTCCACATTTCGGCCATGCTAACCCTGCCTTCTGAGGTGCTGGCGGTGCCCTGGTTGCGTTGGCGACCTCCTCCTCCTCCTCTGCCTTGTGCTTCCACTGTGGCCCCGCTGTCAGATGGGAATGCCAGCAGCATGGCGTCTACCAGCGTGCGCTTGTACTCGCGCATCTTGCGATCGCGCTCCAGTGAGTGAATTAAGGACGGTACGTTGTCCTTGTAACGGGGATCCAGCAGCGTGGCCACCCAGTAATCAGCACAAGTTAGAATGTGGGCAACTCGGCGGTCGTTGTGGAGACACTGCAGCATGTAATCGCTCATGTGTGCCAGGCTGCCCAGAGGCAACGAAAGGCTGTCCTCTGTGGGAGGTGTATCGTCCGTGTCCTCTGTATCCCCCCAGCCACGCACCAGTGATGGCCATGAGCTGGCCTGGGTGCCACCCTGCTGTGAACATGGTTCCATCTCCTCCTCCAGCTCCTCCTCCTCCTCATCCTCCTCATCCTCCAGAACTGTGCCCCTGCTGGACAATTGCGTCCCTGGCGTTTGCGTGTGCAGGAACCCACCCTCGGAGCCCCTTGCGAATGACTGCCCTGAAAGCCTTGGAAATGTTACCTCTTCATCCTCCTCCTCCTCCTCATCCTGTGCCACATCCTCTTCCATCATCGCCCGAATTGTTTTTTCAAGGAGGCATAGAAGTGGGATAGTTAAGCTGAGAACGGCGTCATTGCCACTGGCCATGTTGGTGGAGTACTCAAAACAGCGCAACAAGGCACACAGGTCTCGCATGGAGGCCCAGTTAAATTAAATAGCGGAATAGAAAATATGATCCCAAAAAAGTGTATGTATATCACACGTACACAACCACACTGGGCCCCAATTACTATTGTTTGTACCCCTAAAAGGCTAGATGAGGAGTAGGGGGAGTATGGAACAGGCAGCACCCTCAAACCTTCAGAAGTATGAGATGAACCCCAACAACTTGGAAAGGTGGATCTCTCTCACACGTACCGACACAGACTATCCCGCAATTCAATTGATCCTCAAAGGTTTTTATTGAATAGCGGAATAGGAAATATGATCAAAAAAAGTGTATGTATCTCGCACGTACACAACCACACTAGGCCCCAATTACTATTGTTTGTACCCCTAAAAGGCTAGATGAGGAGTAGGGGGGGTATGGAACAGGCAGCACCCTCAAACCTTCAGAAGTATGAGATGAACCCCAACAACTTGGAAAGGTGGATCTCTCTCACACGTACCGACACAGACTATCCCCCCAATTTAACTGATCCCCAAAGGTTTTTGATTAAATAGCGGAATAGAAAATATGATCCAAAAAAAGTGTATGTATATCACACGTACACAACCACACTAGGCCCCAATTACTATTGTTTGTACCCCTAAAAGGCTAGATGAGGAGTAGGGGGGGTATGGAACAGGCAGCACCCTCAAACCTTCAGAAGTATGAGATGAACCCCAACAACTTGGAAAGGTGGATCTCTCTCACACGTACCGACACAGACTATCCCCCAATTTAACTGATCCCCAAAGGTTTTTGATTAAATAGCGGAATAGAAAATATGATCCAAAAAAAGTGTATGTATATCACACGTACACAACCACACTGGGCCCCAATTACTATTGTTTGTACCCCTAAAAGGCTAGATGAGGAGTAGGGGGGGTATGGAACAGGCAGCACCCTCAAACCTTCAGAAGTATGAGATGAACCCCAACAACTTGGAAAGGTGGATCTCTCTCACACGTACCGACACAGACTATCCCCCAATTTAACTGATCCCCAAAGGTTTTTGATTAAATAGCGGAATAGAAAATATGATCCCAAAAAAGTGTATGTATATCACACGTACACAACCACACTGGGCCCCAATTACTATTGTTTGTACCCCTAAAAGGCTAGATGAGGAGTAGGGGGAGTATGGAACAGGCAGCACCCTCAAACCTTCAGAAGTATGAGATGAACCCCAACAACTTGGAAAGGTGGATCTCTCTCACACGTACCAACACAGACTATCCCCCAATTTAACTGATCCCCAAAGGTTTTTGATTAAATAGCGGAATAGAAAATATGATCCAAAAAAAGTGTATGTATATCACACGTACACAACCACACTAGGCCCCAATTACTATTGTTTGTACCCCTAAAAGGCTAGATGAGGAGTAGGGGGAGTATGGAACAGGCAGCACCCTCAAACCTTCAGAAGTATGAGATGAACCCCAACAACTTGGAAAGGTGGATCTCTCTCACACGTACCGACACAGACTATCCCGCAATTCAATTGATCCTCAAAGGTTTTTATTGAATAGCGGAATAGGAAATATGATCAAAAAAAGTGTATGTATCTCGCACGTACACAACCACACTAGGCCCCAATTACTATTGTTTGTACCCCTAAAAGGCTAGATGAGGAGTAGGGGGGGTATGGAACAGGCAGCACCCTCAAACCTTCAGAAGTATGAGATGAACCCCAACAACTTGGAAAGGTGGATCTCTCTCACACGTACCGACACAGACTATCCCCCAATTTAACTGATCCCCAAAGGTTTTTGATTAAATAGCGGAATAGAAAATATGATCCCAAAAAAGTGTATGTATATCACACGTACACAACCACACTGGGCCCCAATTACTATTGTTTGTACCCCTAAAAGGCTAGATGAGGAGTAGGGGGAGTATGGAACAGGCAGCACCCTCAAACCTTCAGAAGTATGAGATGAACCCCAACAACTTGGAAAGGTGGATCTCTCTCACACGTACCGACACAGACTATCCCGCAATTCAATTGATCCTCAAAGGTTTTTATTGAATAGCGGAATAGGAAATATGATCAAAAAAAGTGTATGTATCTCGCACGTACACAACCACACTAGGCCCCAATTACTATTGTTTGTACCCCTAAAAGGCTAGATGAGGAGTAGGGGGGGTATGGAACAGGCAGCACCCTCAAACCTTCAGAAGTATGAGATGAACCCCAACAACTTGGAAAGGTGGATCTCTCTCACACGTACCGACACAGACTATCCCCCAATTTAACTGATCCCCAAAGGTTTTTGATTAAATAGCGGAATAGAAAATATGATCCCAAAAAAGTGTATGTATATCACACGTACACAACCACACTAGGCCCCAATTACTATTGTTTGTACCCCTAAAAGGCTAGATGAGGAGTAGGGGGAGTATGGAACAGGCAGCACCCTCAAACCTTCAGAAGTATGAGATTGTGTTCACTGTACCCCACAAAGATTGAGTTCACTGCACCCCACAATGATTGTGTTCACTGCACCCCACAAAGATTGTGTTCACTGCACCTCACAAAGATTGTGTTCACTGTACCCCCCAAAGATTGTGTTCACTGCACCCCACAAAGATTCTGTTCACTGTACCCCACAAAGATTGTGTTCACTGCACCCCAAAAAGATTGTGTTCACTGCACCCCAAAAAGGATGTTGTTCACTGCACCCCAAAAAGGATGTTGTTCACTCCACCCCAAAAAGATTGTGTTCACTGCACCCCACAAAGATTGTGTTCACTGCACCCCAAAAAGATTGTGTTCACTGCACCCCAAAAATGATTTTGTTCACTGCACCCCAAAAAGGATTTTGTTCACTGCACCCCAAAAAGGATGTTGTTCACTCCACCCCAAAAAGATTGTGTTCACTGCACCCCAAAAAGATTGTGTTCACTGCACCCCACAAAGGATTTTGTTCACTGCACCCCAAAAAGATTGTGTTCACTGCACCCCAAAAAGGATGTTGTTCACTGCACCCCAAAAAGGATTTTGTTCACTGCACCCCAAAAAGATTGTGTTCACTGCACCCCACAAAGGATTTTGTTCACTGCACCCCACAAAGATTGTGTTCACTGCACACCAAAAAGGATTGTGTTCACTGCACCCCAAAAAGATTTTGTTCACTGCACCCCAAAAAGATTGTGTTCACTGCAGCCCAAAAAGATTGTGTTCACTGCAGCCCAAAAAGATTGTGTTCACTGCAGCCCAAAAAGATTGTGTTCACTGCAGCCCAAAAAGATTGTGTTCACTGCAGCCCAAAAAGATTGTGTTCACTGCAGCTCACACACAGAAAAATGGATGTGGATCACTGACACCTGCCTATCTCCAATCCCACACCACACAGCAATATCGATTGTAGTTTGTAGAACACAGTTTCCCTAAAATTCAGCAGACTCTGTCCCTAACAGGATTGAGAAGAGATCGTAGATCAGGATTGAGTGCAGACCCCACCCCCCACACAGCAATATCGATTGTAGTTTGTAGAAGACACTGACCCTATAATTCAGCAGACCCTATCCCTAAAATGCCTACAACTCGCCCTGCCTAAACACTCCGACCTGTCCCTCAATTCTATCCGGACACAAATGGTTTTTTCCTGCCTATCTTTCCCTAATCAGCAGCCAGCACGTTGATGTGTGCTCTGTCCCTGAATCTAAGCAGCATAATGACGCCGCTGCGGCTGCCTCGAACTTATAAAGACTTGGTCACATGCTTCAGACGGCCAATCACAGCTACTGAGACATTTGCAGGCATGGCTGGGATGGCTTAAGGCACACCAGTTAAACGATTGTTGATTGGCTGTTGAAAGCCCGCCATGAAAAGAGCGCCAAAGCATGCAAAACCCGGAAATAAAACGACCGAACACGGATTTTTACCCGAACATACAGTAAAGTGTCCGTGTCCGTGTTCGGGTACAAAAAATCCAATTATTCGGTACGAACACGAATAATACAGTCCGTGTTCGCTCAACACTACCTATATATATAACACTTTGAGATGAACAATGATCAAGTTTCACATAACACTGACATATCCTAACATTGGTGGGCAGTGAGAAGGATGTCATAAATGAACACAACATAACAGGTGTAGGTACTTTGTCAATACCCTAATGTATTATATGAAATATATAGTATGGGCAACTTCTGGACAATGAACACCAATGTAAGGTGACATTAGATGAACCTTGGATGTGACCTAGTTCTCAATGTGACAGGGTTTGTGTACATTTTGTGGGGTGCAGAAGGCCCTTGTATTTACACCACTGGCTAAAAAATAACACATGGCCATCATCACTTTGGATCAGCTGGTGAGAGACTACAGTCAAGAAACACACTGATGAATGTATTAACCCTTCCAAAGTCACACATATATAACACATGATTAACCCAAATAATTGTGTTTGGCATATGTGCCCAAATGATTATAATCCACAATACAGAATCATTGCAATTTTTGTTTAATGTGTTGAAAAATAATATATCTCTGACATTTATCTTGTGTGTCCAATCTTTAACAAGATTAATGGGTGTGTGACAGTGATTGCTGCCAGGACACAGCTCCTCTCCCCACGAAATAGTCCAGATATTCCTGGCGGATCTGATGGGCCCTGTGTGATGCCAATCCTGACCGTCCAACTTCCATTGACGGCATGGACTCCACTTGGTTAGAAGGTTGGGCCTCTCCACTTGTACCTGGCATAGCAGGGTCAGTATCCAGTTGCTGCAATACATAATTTTGTGCATTCCTGCGTAGGAAGTTGTGCAAAATGCAGCAACACAAGACCACATTATCCACTTTGTACAGTGCCAGGTTTATGGACGTCAGGAATATCCGGAACCGGTTGGCCATTATCCCGAAGGCATTCTCCACAACTCTGCGATCTCTGGACAACCGGTAGTTGTAAATCCTTTGGTCTGGGGTGAGGTTCCTCTGAGGGTAGGGCTTCATGAGATGCTCCCCAAGCGCAAAAGCCTCATCTGCGATAAACACAAAGCTCATACCCTCAACAGTTTGCTCCCTGGATGGCAGGTTCAGAGTGCCGTTCTTTAGACGACGAGCGAACTCCGTCTGATCAATAACTCCCCCATCCGAATTGCGGCCATTTTTGCCAATATCCAAAAAAATAAACTCATAGTTTGCATTAACTATGGCTAGCATGACTATACTAAAAAAACCTTTATAATTATAATAAAATGTGCCGGAATTCGGAGGGGGGACAATGCGGACGTGCTTCCCATCAATAGCACCCCCACAATTGGGAAAATTCCACTTCTCCAGAAATTGATCAGAAATCTCCAGCCATTGCTCTGCGTTTGAAGGAAACTGTGGGGAAAAAATAAAAAAAATAAAATTAGTGCTTGAGCACATCACATTATTAATTACACACACAGTTGTCTGTTAAATGCTTATGCAACTTGCTAAAAAAATATACAACAGGAAGGCAAAGGTTTGGATATGGGGATGTAACATCTACATACATTTATTTTCAAACTCCTATTGTTCTTATATTGTAAAGGGCCATACACACTAGAAGATTCTCTGAAGACTTTTTCGTGCAGATTTACCTTTTCTATGTAGTGCAAGGGCCTACCAGATTGCATAGGATTTGAAAGTGTTTGTTGGACCTCATATTATTTGGTTTTGGTAAATCGGAAGGATAAATTGTTCTGACAATCTTCTAGTGTGTATGGCCCATTATACTCACCAGCTAGAGCTGAGATTTACAAACTACGGCCCTCCAGCTGTTGCAGAACTACACATCCCATGAGGCCTTGTAATTCTCTGACATTCACAGACATGACTAGGCATGATGGAAATTGAAGTTCGTGAACAACTGGTGGGCCATAGTTTGAAGACCTCTGAACTTGAGCTTTGGTATATGCTGACTTTGAGATTTAGCATGTGGGTGGGGGATGGGTAAGTAAAACTGGGCATTTATACATCAATAAGGGCTTGTGGTCAGTGAAGGTTTTAACATCATTACATAAACATACAGAATCATAGGTGGGAATGGATGGACTGATGTATTTTAGATAAATCATTAACTAGGTACTAAAACATTGGCCAAGGAATAATTGTTTGAGGGAAAGCAATAAAATGACCCAAATTCAAAATACTGTTAACAGGCAATGCGTTTAGGGACACATAGGAGAGAATGGTGGGGTGGTTAGTGGGTAATTTTACAAATGGTTAAAGATAATCTACATCTTTACTACTATGTGCATGCGGACAGAGGGTAGTTTACAAATAATGGCCTGTGTCAATTGCTGTACATCCAAAAACATCATAATTCGGGTGAAACTAGTAATACATGTAATGTAATGTAAAAAATCAAACATACCTTGATATAGTCCTTCTGCAAGACCTTGATGATGGCAGAGCAGGTCTCAGGGATGATGATACCAAGAGCTTGGGGGGAGATGCCTGTGGTGAACTTCAGATCCTGCAGGCTTCTCCCTGTTGCAAGATACCTCAACGTCGCAATTAACCTTTGCTCAGGAGTAATTGCAAGCCGCATACAAGTATCCTGCTTCAGAATATAGGGGGACACCAGGGCAAGAAGACGGTAAAAGATGGGATCCGTCATCCTCAAATAATTCCTGAAGTCATCAGGATTATTTTCCTGGAGCTCCCTCAGCAAGGACATATGAGAAAATTGATCACGGTTAAGCAACCAATTTTTCGTCCAGGAGGTCCGCTTCTTCTTCCTATTGCTCGTACGTCGTCTCAGAGCCAAAACTCCAACACTAACGACAGCAACGGACGAATTCACGGTCGCCATAATAAATTCTCGAACGATGTATCGGAAAATAGCGAAATGTCGTCAACCAAACAAATGCTACCGAAATCAGCGCGAGATGCCCAGAAGGGTCACGGCCAAACACTCACTTCCTCTTTTGTAGCGGCGAACGTGCGTGGAACGTAGTGACGTCATTTTCTGTCGGAAGACAAATGTCCTGGGCAAGTTTAGAGCACTTTTCAACAGACAAACAACAAACACACCAGCCGCGAACATTTGTAGGACGTTCTGTCGGCCGACGATCGGTACGTGTGTACGGGGCTTAACACTCCTTGATGTGTCTTTTTAATGCAGTCAAAATGTGGTCAAAAGTGAAGTGAACCTTACTGGACAAAGTAGCAGGTTCAGTCTAAAGCCTAATGCTGGTCATACATGTAAATATTTTTAATTTTCTTCTTTTAATTCTTTCTTTGTACATTCAATAAATGGAGGAATGTCATTCCAAAATTTTTATTTGTTTTTAGCATTCAGTTTTAAAATGAATGTAATTTCTGAACGAAAACACACTGTCTGAAAATCTGACGATCGAGAAAAGTCTTCTGTTCTGCAACTTTGAATTTCGCTGTCCCTGTGGTCCAAAATAAACATCAATTTATCAATTTGACCCCCCCCCCATGATTAGAAAATCAAAACAAACATTCTTAAAATGAAAATTTCCTAATGAAAACCTATACATATATAGCCAGCATGAGTTTAGGTATAACTTAAAAAAAAAAAAAAAAAAAAAAAAATCAGCACAAGGGACTGTACTTACATTCAGTCCAAAGTGTATTTTGTGCTGGTGCTGTGTCTTCTGTACCCCGCACTGTAATCTTCTGGTCATAGGCATGCGCAGGGGGTGTGCCAGGTGTGCCTGGGCACACCCTAATCACTGCAGTGACAATTTCCCCCACTGCCTGGCCTTCCCCTTGTGTAGTCAGTGCTGCTGGCTTCCCTTCTCTCCTCTCCCCCGGCTGCTGCGGAGTGTTCCTTCAGGGCTACTGTTAGAAATCCCAGGGCCCCGTACAGCCGACCTGGCAGCCCCCCCCCAAGACAATATTTTCAATAAAAATGTATGAAAATCATTATTAGCGGACACAAACATAACAGAGAACCAATGTCAATTAGCCCATTTTTAATTGTTTTTTACATTTTAAAAAAAATGTATAATTTTTTTTTTAAATGTTAAACATTTTTACAATTATTTTATTTAAGAAGCAGGCAGAATAGGGAGGGGGATCGGTGTTGGAGAAGCAATTACAGTAACGATGCCCTGTGTCTGTGTCTCTCCCTGCAGCAGCTGAAAGCTAGCAGGAGGGGGAGAAATTGGCTTTCAGTTGCTGCAGAGAGCTGCACAGGGCTTCCTTCTGTAATTGCCCCTCTGCCCAAACGCACCGATTCCCCGTGCTGTTGGGGCCCCCCTGTGTGCCCGGGCCCCATACAGAGGGACTGGTGGTCCCCCCTATCAGCGGCCCTGTGTTCATTCATAGCTGAAGCATAGAAAAGTGTATTATTTACTAAGTAAGTAAGTGTTACTAAACCAAGGAGCCTGCATTCACTATATCTGGTCTCCCGCAGTACACAGAACATGGAAATGCAATTATTTTAGTAAATATAAACTGATAAATACCTTTTCTCATCAGCAGTATATAACAGTCTTGTGACTTCTATCAGTTCCTAGTAAAGCCTGTAGGAGGAGTTTTCATTCTCCCCTGACCCTTTGTCTGGACAGTGCTGATTGGCCCTGTGCTGATCACATGCGCTCTCCCAAGAAACAAAAATAAAACTCTCTACACACCAAACTGAGCATGTGCAGCCCATCCCCTGGCTCTGTAAATATCAGGTTATTTTCTGGAGACAGTGAAAAAAGAGGAGGATCAGAGAAGACAGGATCAAACACCCTTTATAAAAAAAATGCGGATGATTAACCCCTTAGGTTCCACAGTAAGTAAAACAAGCATGCTTTACTGCATATACACACTGATTTAACTGTTGTGGGTTTAGTAACACTTTAATTATGCTTTAGTTTGTGAATGAACAGGAGGTGCTCAGCACAGAACACTTCCTATTCATTCACTGTCCTGTGCAGCTGCGCTTCGGGGTGCACCTATACTTCTGGTGCTGTGTGGGGTTAATAGAGCTGAGAGACCTGTCACATGCACTCATGAAGAGTGGCGGCTATGCCCACCCTATTCGCCCCCTCTGCCATTCATAAAAGCTGCACTATAGCTTATATTAATGAAAAGTGCTCTATGAATGGAGCAGTCAGCCCTTTTATTCTTCCAACCGTTCTCTCAGATGTGTTGGATGCTAAAAAAAAATTGTGTTTTTGTTGCTGTTGGTGTCCCCATTAGGAGATTTATATTTCTTGCCTGCAGATCGCGATCTACCAGTAGATCTACCTAGCAGGCCAAATGACTAGTAGATCGCGGTCTGGGCTTGCTGACCCGCCATCCCAGAACCAGGCCCGGCCCTACCATGGGTCCCGCTGGGTCCATTGGACTCAGGCAGCCCTTGGAGAGGGGCAGCAAATTGACTCCCAAGATTTTTCCAGCAGTTTTGTGTGTCATCAGTTTGTGGGGCGTTACAGGAGGCATTTCCCCATCTCATACTGCCACCCGTAGTGCAAACTGATGAGTATGAGGAGGTGGAGGTTCCTCCGGGGAATGTCCCTCACGTAATCGTGGTGTGCACAATGACGTCAGACATCAGCGCACTCCATCACACGCAGGGCAGGCTGGATCTTCTAGGGCGGTGGGTGCGCCAGGCACAGGAGTGACAGGAGGACTGAGGACAGACAGTGGGTGTTTGGTGGACCGGTCCGGTGGTGAGTTATGGAAGAAGACAACAGTATAGATAATATTTTCAAGATTTTATATATAATGGATGTGGGGGCCTTTTGGTGGGCCTGATTTTTTTTTTTTTTTGGAGGGGGGGGGGCAGCATTTCATTCTTGGACCCAGGCAGCACAATGTCTTGGGCCAGCCCTGTAATGTTGGAGCTGTAGAAGGGAGCAAGAGCCGCATAAGCCAATGCCTCCTCTGTAGTGCCGCCTCCTGTACCATGTGGAGTAATTAAAAAATTTAAAAAAGGAAAAACTGCGCTTATAATGATAAGATTGTATATCAAACCCCTCATACACTATGATCAGAGCTGCAAATCTACAGTGTAATATCACCACAAAAAGTTCCAATATAGAAAAACGAGTTGTGCTGGAATTTAACAAATGTCAAAACAGGATGATATGGCAAGCAGGCTTCAAAAGCAGTAAAGATAGCAGTAAACAGTTCTTAAAGCAGTTAAGTTTGAAGAGATAGAACAAGATCAGTCACTGTATAACATATCCCATCTCCACCACCGTGTCCTGCAGATCACCAGAATGCCGTCACCACAAGTGAAACAAACTTGGCTGCTTACCAGAGATACTGGTATCACGGGAGGCCAGTAACTCTTTTGGCTGATTGCCTCGCTAGGGCCTTGTGCTGTTATTCCTATGGGTTATCAAAGCACCATACACGCCAGGCATCCAATTCAATTTTCGTGTGGCAAAGCTCAAAACAAACAGATGCTCAACATAGTGTAAAATCAAGGTGTATTTATTGTAAAAAACAGAATTGCACTTACTTAAAAAGGTCAAAATATCGCATAGTAAAGTTCCCGGCCGGCACAGAAGCTTTCACCCGCCCTTCCGGGACTGGAAATAATGATGACGTCAACGAGTCGTCCGCCCTACGCATTTCGTCATAAATGACCTGCAGCTTTCCTGAGCTAGCTGCCCTTAGCCATAGACTTCTATTATATCCTGCAGGTGTGGTGCACTTTCTGAATGCAGGAGTTTTGGCACGCTTTCAGAAAATGCACCACACCTCCCGGATATTATAGAAGTCTATGGTAAAGCGCAGCTAACCCAGGAAAGTTGCAGATGCAGGTAAACCACAGCACAACAGTGTGAAAGCAGCCTTATGGGGGCTCAGAACAGTAAGGGTTCATTTACATTTGTAGTTTGGAGGGGGTGGTAAAACCCCATAGTTAAGATGTATTTTTATCACCCCCGTCCCTAAAGGGGCAGCTGCTGAATGCAACTCATTCCCCATTGTAGCAAGCACTGCTGCTCCTCTAAAAAGAGATCCAAGTGTGTTTAACAGGTGGTCAGGAGGTGATAGGTTGCCTCCTCACCACCTGATTTAAACCCATAATTGCCATGCAATGTACACGATTGCAACACAGTAGTAGGGCAATTAGAGGTTTAAATCAGGAGGTGACACTGTGATTGGTGATCTTCTCCCATGTTGTTCAGTTAGATCTCCACCCCTTTAAGGTTGACTACCCATGGTCTAGATAACTAGACTAGGGCATTACCCCCAAAAATGGTGAAAGATAGCATAAACCTCACCCCATAGGAACAGCATTGGCAGGTGTGACGGAGCGCACACGTTTTTGCATGATTTTGCGCATCATGCTTAGGGAATTTCATTTATTTTAATGGGTTGCAAAACGTATTAAAATCGCACAAAATAAGCATTATATCCTTTTTAAAAATTAGGCCATGGAGACGAATGTACATGAGCAAGGAGCATGTGGGTGGCATTTAAAATTAATGGTACCACTGCCTGCCTGCAAGGGTCAGCACTCAGAAATTCCATTGTTTTGCACACTTCTGACAGTTTACCACCATTAAAGCTCAATGCTAGGAACTAGATGAAACCGCCGGTGAAGATAATAGCAAGGCCTTGCATTCTGAACATTGCTATTTTATTGTTTTTAAAGGAGACATGCTACTGGTATCTAGATTACCTCATCTCTCTTTAGGATACAGGTATTATAGGCTGGCCTGGGGTTCACCTTTAGTAGAAGTATTTCATTAAGCAAGTCATAGCTTTTTGGGAGATTCTTTCACCTACTGTCAGATACTGTGTGTAGTGGTGTTATTGGCTTGTTACTATAACTGTTTTTTTAACTGTTCTCCTAGTATTATTTCAACAAAGTCCTGGCGGTTTATTCAGGGCCTAGTTGATTATTACCTCCCTTAGGCTTTCCTTTTGAGTAAAGTAAATCTAAAGAGTTAAACAGATCTGCATTGTGTCAGTGTCATTTAAAGGTATACACAACATGTCTGAACCTAGAGTGTCAGGAGGGCTGGACAGTTCACAGGGTCAAAGCGGCACAGAAGAACATGCAACTACAAGCAAGGGGGCAGTGCTACATTTGGAGGATCGTCTGGGATGTTCTTTGCTGCTGCAGGCCCTAGTCAGCCCAGTCACAAGCCATTGAGAGAGAAAGAAATGGGCCCAGTAGCTGCAGCCGCCTGGGAGAGAGTTTAAGGAGCTCGGATGGAGCAAAGCACTGTTCTAGAGATCTCAGGAAGTGAGTGTACAGAGAAGGAGATCTGACAGTGGGTGAGGGCCTTAGTACCAGAGCAGAGGGCCTACATCTTGGATGTAAAGTCAGAGTTTACTCTGGACTATGTGTCTGTGTTGATGGAGTGGCAGGAAGATATATCTGCCTGTTTCCAGGAAGAAGAGGTATTCTTGACGGAAGGGGTAATTGCTCGGGTGGTTCTACTGCAAAAGAGGGAAGAGACCACAGATGAGCTATCACAACTGCAAGCCAGTTCAGTTATAATGGCATCAGTTGGTGCAGACTTCTGTGGGGCCGGTGCCCCCCTGTTTAGTTTTATACAAACATGAGTCGGCTAATTGAGAGTTTGGTGAAGAATGGTTCTAGAAATGCAAACCCTGGATATAGGAAACTCTGGTTCTTCTCAGGGCAATTGCCAACTAAGAGAAGAGGAATTCGAGACATGGATGAGTCAGGCCACTCAGACAGTAAAAGAGTGGAGTGTGCCAGAGGCTGTAAAGAGACAGCGACTTAGTAAGAGCCTCAGAGGTCCAGAGGCCGAAGTGATCCGTCATTTATGAATAGGAAAGAAGGATTGTGTAGCTGTGGATTACATAGACAATTTGTATACTGTTTTCGAAGGGTAGAGAAGCCCCTGGATCTTTTGTACAAGTTCAACCACACTTGCCTACAAAATTTCTGAATACATTTCTCGCATGGATAGGATGTTACACCAGATCATTCTCAAGAGGGGCATAAACCCCAAGGATGCTGACAAGGCTCGACTGGATCGGGTCTTGCAAGGGGCCCATCCAAATCATCCCATTGAGTTAAAGTTACTGCTAAAAGGACTACAGAAAGTCATGACTTACCCTGAACTGATGAGAGAAGTAAGGGAGGAGGAAGCTTTGTTGGAAGAGAAGAGTCAAGGGGTGCTAGAGAGCTGGTTGCAGGAGGGGGGAAGAAGGAGAAAGCTTCTGCTTGTATTGTCCATACAGAACCTAGTTTCTCGGATGAGTATAGTGAGAGCAAAGCAGACCAGGAAGGACATGAAAGCTCAGACAGCAAGAAGTCAGCTGACAACCTGAAATCTGCAGAATTGATGACTCAAGTCGCTCAAGTTCAAACTCAGATATATCATGCCATGATGTGAATGATGGAGACCCAAGGGAATATGCAGGAACAAAGATTCAACTCTGGAGGATCAGGGCTGTTTCCAACCAGGGAAAGGAGGTGTTTTGAATGTGGAAAAGTTGGGCATTTTTGCCCAACTTTTCCACATTCAAAACACTAATTGCCCCAAGAAGGAAGCCAGCCCAGGGTTGCGTGCAGAAGTGTTGAAAGCCTTACAGAAGAAGAATACTCTTTCCAAAGAAGGGGGGAAAATATCAAGGGACCTCAGTGAAGGAACCAAATGAGCGTCCTGAGACTAAACAGAGCTCCAGAGTCAGAGAAGTATTGAAGAAAAAGCAGACAAAGTCTTCTGCTTGTCCTTCTACCTCTGCGACTGTATCTAAAAACGAGTCACCTGGGTTGGGGGGAAAGAAACAGGAGGTCAATGCACCCTCTCCTAAATGAGTTAAAAAAAGGACTCTATCACCACAGAGGAAGTTAGTTAGGGCTCAGACTACGGGTACACAAGCCAGAATCATGCCAAAGAACTTAGTAGGGCCCTCTGCAATAGTTTTGCTGCAAGTGGAAGGGATTTACACTAAAGCTCTGCTTGATACTGGAGCCGAAGTGACACTATTGTACAGAGATTTCTATGACAAGCAATTGAAACATATCCCTCTGTGCAAGCTGGAAGAGCTGGAGATCTGGGGCATTGGCACCCAAAAGTTCCCTTACGATGGATACATACCCATCGAGATAACATTCAACCATTCATTGGCTGGGAAGCAAGAGACCTTTGATACACTTGCAGTTGTTTGTCCTCATCCTCCGGGAGCAGGACAAAATTCCTTGTTGATAGGAACAAACACTGACCTAGTGCAAAAGGGCTCGGTTGAGGAGGAGCTACACCCATAGCTGAGACAAACCTTTCAACGTTTAGTCCAGGAACAGAGAACAGCAGCTGAAGGAGTGAGAAGACTGGGGCAATTGGACACTCGAGAGAAGGTGTTTCAGGCTGGAGACAGAGTATGTATGAAAGTCACTGTCAACTTGTCTTGAGACCAGCCAGGTTCATTCATAGTGCTGGAAGCCAACTCATTGGGAGAAGAGACAGGGATAGATCCCTGGTCCCAGAAATCATGCCCATGAAGATGTTGTCAAAAACCAGGGGTGGGTGGGTTGGGGAGATCCTTTGGGAGCAATTAGCGGAGCTGAAGAAGTCTGGGGTCATTAGAGAATCCAGAAGCCCTTACGTGTCCCCCATTGTGGTGGTGTGCAAGAAGAATGGAACAATTCGGATGTGTATTTATTATAGAATGCTAAAAACGAAGAACCATACCTGATCAGTACACCACCCTTCAAATAGAGGATAGCTTGCAGTGTCTGTCTGGAGCGAAGTGGTTCAGTGTGTTAGATCTGAAGAGTGGAAATTACCAGATACCAATGCATCCTGATGACTGAGAAAAGATGGTCTTCATCAGTCCATTGGGATTTTTTGAGTTTTATCGCATGCCACAGGGATTGGCAGAAGCCCCAGCCACCTTTCAGAGGTTGATGGAGAACACAGTGGGAGATATGAATTTGATAGAGGTGCTTGTGTACCTGGATGATATCATCGTGTTTGGCAAGACCCTAGAGGAACACAAGGCATGAATCGAAAAGGTCTTTCAGAGGCTTCATTCAAAGGAGCTGAAATTGTCATTGGAGAAATGCTAATTTTACCAGACGTCAGTCACCTTTTTGAGGCATGTGGTCTCAGCCAATGGAGTAGCCACTGTCCCACGGAAGCTGGAAGCTGTAACCACTTGGCCTCGACCAAGGACAGTAACAGAGCTGAGGTCCTTTCTAGGATTTTGTTCCTATTATAGAAGATTTGTTAAGAACTTTGCGCAAATTAAAAGACCTTTGAACAAGTTGTTACAGAGAGAAGGGAATGAAGATTCGCAGAAGTTAAGTCCAGGGAAGCAACGACCGTTGGGGCCTAAAAGACCACGTGAGTCTATTCAGAGTTAATGGACTCGAAGTGTGAAAAGGTTTTTAGACGTCTGAAGGAGAGCCTTAGTGAAGCTCCAGTTCTGGCCTATGCTAACCCTTCCAAGCCTTACGAGTTGCACGTTGACGCTAGCTGAGATGGGCTTGGAGGAGTTTTGTATCACGAGACGGCAGAGAAGCTTCGTCCGATAGCTTATGTGAGTCAAAGTTTTACGACCTCTGAGAAGAACTACCCTGTACACAATTTCCTGGCCCTCAAGTGGGCAGTAGTAGACAAGCTGTGAGATTACTTGTATTAAGCTTAATTTGTGGTAAAATGGATAACAATACCTTGACCTACATGTTGTCTACTGCTAAGTTGGATCCCACTGGACATCGGTGGTTGACTGCACTGTCCGAATTTCAATTCAATATGAAATATCGGCCAGGAAAAGGAAATCGGGATGCAGATGCTTTATCTCCAAGACCATATGTTTCGGATGATGTAGACAGGAATTGGATACAATTGACCCCCGAAGGAGTTCAAGCAGTATGTTAGGGGGTAGAGCATCATCATAAGGGGGCCATTGGAGCTTAAGCCATGGGAGTTACCCCTGAGAAGGGATCAACAGGAAGATCCACTATGTGACCTTGTCAAGAAGGCATTGGTAGCTCGAGACTCTCAGATGCTGCTGAAAAGTTTGGTTGATGGTGCTAAATAGTTTACAAAGAATGGAAACGAATGCAGCTGGAAGATGGGATTGTATATCAGAAGTGCCTCTCTGAAGAACCAGAAACCAGAAGGTGTTCGACAATTGTTTCTTTCTGAAAAGCACAGGTTGCTCTTCATGGTGATCGTAGACACCTGGGACCGGATAGAACTCCTAAGCTAGTTAGGGATCATTTCTATTGGCCATCCATGAGAACTAAAGTTGAAAGTTATTGATGCTCTTGCATTCGGTGCATCCACAGAAAGACTTTGCCCAGCAGGGTTGCCCCAATGGGCCATCTACAAAGTCAAGGACTAATGGAACTGGTGTGCATTGATTTCCTGTGTCTAGAACCTAAACCTGAGTGGGCGCAGTAATGTCCTAGTTGTGATAGATCATGATATCACCGTTATACTCAAGCTTTCCCGATCAAGGATCAACAAGCCAGTACAGTTGCCAAGACACTGGTGGAAAAATTCTTTATTCATTACGGCTCGCCCCAGCATCTTCATTCAGATCAAGGTCGGGATTTTGAAAGTAAATTAGTAAAATGGCTGTGTGAACTGCTAAACATTCAAAAGTCCAGAACCACCCATTATCATCCTCAAGGCAATCCAAAACCAGAACGTGTCAATCGCCCTTTGTTGAACATGATGGGAACTCTACCATTAGAGAAGAACCAACACTGGGGTGATTACATTGCCACTGTAGTTCACGCTTACAATAGCACGTTGAACGACTCTACTGGGTGCCCTCCCTACTGGCTGATGTTCTGGAGGGAGGCCCCTCTGCCTGTGGACTTAGCCTTTGGAACGTCTCCAGATCGCACCTCTCAAGCCTCTTTTGAGGACATGACGATAGACTTCAAAGGAATTTGAAGACTGCTTATGAGAAAGCCCAGGAAGCATCCACTGCAAGAGAACTGTCAAGGTCTTAGCTTGCCTTCCTGTTTCAGCCATCTTGGACATGTGCAGACTGTTGTCTCTTATAAACTCTGTTTGCATCATCACTTGCCTGCTGCCTAGGCATCGCTCAGTGATAATGTTGCACACTTGACTATATATCACCTGATGGCTTGCAGTCCTTGCCCTTGTGTTTGTGCTCCACGGTGCATTTCTGCTAGCAGTCTACTCTTGTCCGTGTTCCTCCGTGCATGACCTGACTTGGCTAATGTCTTTCCTGGCTCTCGATTCTGCATCGGCAGGTTACCCCTCATTGGCAGATGATCCGGCATCGGCAGGCTACCCACTACTGGACTCGACCCCGGCTTGGATGACTATCCACTTCTAGACTCGATTCTGGCTTGGATGACTACCCGCTTCTGGATTTGACCCCGGCTGTTCCTGATTTTGCTCCTCACTTTTGCTGTGAATTTATTATTGTTGCCCTAATAAACTGCTTTTTTTTTACTTGCATCTTTGTGTGGTCTGGTTTCCTAGCACCCTGACAGGAACAAAGAAACAAAATAAATTTTGATCTCTAAGTGAGAGTTCAGGACTTGCAACCAGGATATTGAGTATTATTACACAACCTGGGAGTGGCAGGTAAAAACAATCAAACTGATCTATGGCGTTCCCAACCTTACATCGTCTGCAGAAGGCTAACTGGGCTTTCTGTGTACCAAATTCGCCCAGAGTGAAAGACCTGTCTGCCTAAAACCTGGCATCGAAACCACCTTCTGCCCAAATCTGAGGCCATTCTGGTATCTTCACCCCCTTGTTCTGATAAACCCTGCTCTTCTTCTTTAAGGCCTATAACCCGTATGACACCCAAACCTACATTCCGAGAGGATGAGGAAGAGGAGAGTGACAAAGAAGAACTGACACTTGACTGGTTGTGGGTTCCCCCACCTGAGAACATCACCAGAGTTTCTTGGCCTTTAATGGAAGATGTAGGTGCAATGTCCCCACCTGAATGGGTCGAACATCAGCCTGTTGAGATAGAGAGATTTGCACCATCCCCTGAAAGAAGGACTGGAGGGGTTAAGCCAGAACCAGCTGACAACCCTGAAGTGCAAAGTATTTGGAGAAGGAACTGCTCCCAATAGTTTGGAAGAACCAGAGCCTGGTTGTAGTTTTTGGGGCCTAGGACGTGAGTCTGAAACCATAGAAAACATGTATTCCACACTTAGACGGGAAATCCATCCACCCAAAAGACTAACATACGACACCCTTGGAGAAAAATCTGATGAACTAATTTCTACAGCTAAAAATTCTAGTCAAGTGCCAGCCTCCTCTACTGAACCTTTGATGGAGGATGACCCTGTCCCACCCCTTGACTTTTCTGGGTGGGCCATTAATCTATTGTTGGCCTGTTTTCAAAATGATTTAACTTTGACTTATAATTAGTATAGATTACTGTTGGAAAATCTCTCTATTAGTATCACGTACCTGATCAGAGGCCGAGGTGCTGAGAGGGCTTCCCTTGTGGCTAAGTGCAAGGCACCCCTGGAGGTGGAGACAGGGAATGCTGTGCCCAAAGGAACAGGGGTCGCCAGCTGCGGCAAGCTCCGGTGAATAGGTGACTGCGGTGGTTGTAGACACGTAGTGCGTGCTGAAATGCAGGATGCCTTGAAGGTGACTGGAGAAGGTAGCCAGGCGTGCGACAAGAGCGAGGTCAAGATCAAGCCAAGGGGTCAAACACAGTTCATCAAGCAGAAGAGGAGTCCGTAGGAGCAAGCCGGGGGTCATACACGGGAACAGCAGACTGAAGCAGAGTGGGTAAACAAGCCGATGGTCGGAGCCAGGAGGAGAGACAAGACAGGTGAGACAAGCCGGGTCGGTAACAGGTAATCCAAGTAAACAGGAACAGGAACTCAGGAACACAGGAAACAGGAAGCTGAAGATCATCCAGCAACTAATGGCTGGAGCAGGCTGGTTTAAATAGGCCACTGGGCGTCGCTGCATTAGTGTGGGCGGAAGATCCAGCTCTCTTGTGGGAAGTTCCCTGACAGTGCCCCCCCCCAAAGGGCAGCCTCCGGATGCCCAATTGGGCCTGCTTCTCAGGATGCTTGTTAAAAAATTCTCTAAGAAGTTTGGGGGCATGAACGTTATTTGCAGGCTCCCATGAACTTTCCTCAGGTGAATACCCTTTCCACTTAATCAGGTATTGGACCTGTCTTCCCCTCTTTCGGCAGTCTAGGATGGCCTCTACCTCATACTCAAATTCCTCACCCACCGAGATGGGAGGTGGAGGTGGATCACCCCTTCCTGAGAAAGGGCCAGAAGAGGCAGACTTGAGCAAGGAGATATGAAAAACAGGATGGATCCTGTAGGAATCCGGTAAGGAAAGTTCGAAGGCTACAGGGTTGATTTCCTTCTTGATTTTGAAAGGGCCAATGTACCTTGGACCCAACTTCCGTGATGGGCAGGGTAGTTTGAGGTTTGCCGTGGAGAGCCACACTTCATCCCCCACTTTCAAGGCTGGATTCTCCTTTCTCTTCTTGTCATATGACCTCTTATAATCTTCCTGCGCTTTACGCATGGTTGCCTGGAGGGTTAGGTAGTTCTCTTGGATAAAGGTTAATCTATCCTGAACCGCGGGTACCGTTGCTTCTGGTACAGAGTTGGGTAAAAAAGAGGGGTGAAAGCCGTAATTGGCCCAGAATGGGGATTGGTTGGTGGTAGCATGAATAGAGTTATTGTAAGCAAACTCTGCGCAGGGCAGTAAGGCCACCCAATTATCCTGTGAGAAGGAAGAAAAACAACGAAGGTATTGTTCCAACGTTTGATTTGTTCTCTCCGTTTGGCCATTGCTCTGGGGGTGATAGGCAGAAGATAGGCAAATCTTGATATCCAAAGCCTTGCAGAGGGCCCTCCAGAATCGAGAGGTGAATTGTACCCCCCTGTCCGAGACAATACTGTTTGGTACGCCATGTAGCCTTACAATCTCCTTGATGAAGATATGTGCTGTGTCCATGGCTGAGGGAGTGCCCACCATAGGCAGGAAGTGTGCCATCTTTGATAAGCGGTCTACTACTACCAGGATAGTGGAAAAACCTTCAGAAGGGGGCAGTTCTACAATAAAGTCCATAGACAACATCCTCCAAGGCTGGTCCGGAACAGGCAGAGGTCTTAGCAAGCCCCAAGTCTGCGTGAGACTTCCTTTACTTCGGGTACAGGTCGTACAAGAACTTACATAGTCTTTGCAGTCCTGTCTAAGGTTGGGCCACCAATAGGAACGTTGGATCAGTTCTAATGTCTTGCGGACTCCAAAATGGCCTGCCAGCTGGTGGTCGTGGAACGTTTTAAGAACCTGGACTCTGGCTCCCTCGGGTACAAAAATCTTATCCCTGTGCCACAAAAGACCTTCCTGCCTTCTAAGTGTGGGGATTTCGGACTCAGGGCACCGGGAGGAAACCTGTTCCAGGGTGGCCCTTAGATCAGGCTGGATAAGAAGAAAGTTCTGGGGAGACAGAATGGTGCTGGGGGTGGCAGTATTTGGGGTCTCAGGGAACATTCGTGACAGAGCATCCGCTTTACCATTCTTGGATCCTGGGCGATAGGTGAGGTGAAAATTAAACCTTGAGAAAAACAAGGCCCACCTGGCCTGTCGTGGTCTCAAGCGCTTGGCAGATCTGAGATACTCCAAGTTCTTATGGTCGGTGAATATCATAATTGGGTGCGCTGCACCCTCCAGGAGATATCTCCACTCCTCCAGAGCGACTTTGATGGCCAGCAGTTCCCGATCCCCAACATCATAGTTCCTTTCCGGCTGAGAGAGCTTTCGGGAGAAGAAAGCCACTGGATGCAATAGTGCTTTAGGGCCCAGACGTTGAGATAGGACGGCCCCTGTGGCGACTTCAGATGCATCAACCTCCAGTACGTAGGGCAGGGCGGGGTCGGGATGCTGCAGGACAGGGGCAGAAGTGAATAACGCCTTTAATTTATCAAAAGCCTCTTGAGCCTCTTGGGACCACTGGAAGCGGCAGTGTTGGAGGGTTTGCTGGGTAATCGGGGCGATAATGCCAGAAAAGTCCTTGATGAACCTCCGATAGAAATTCGCAAACCCTACGAACCTCTGAATGCCCTTTTTGTCCGTGGGAGCTGGCCACTCCAGGATGGCAGATACCTTCTGGGGGTCCATGGCTACCCCATCAATGGAAATGATCAGACCCAAAAATTGTATAGAAGTCTTTTCAAAGGAACACTTCTCTGCTTTTGCATAGAGTCCGTGTACCCTTAGTGTGGACAGCACTTTCTTGACATGGATTCTATGTAGTTCCAGGGTAGGGGAGAAGACAAGAATGTCGTCCAGGTACACAATCATGAAGTTATCCAGGTATTCTCTAAAGATATTATTCACGAAGTGCTGAAAGGTAGCTGGAGCATTACATAGACCAAAAGGCATAACCAGGTACTCAAAATGCCCAAAACGTGTTCGAAAGGCTGTTTTCCATTCATCGCCCTCGCGAATGCGTACTAGGTTGTAGGCACCGCGCAAGTCCAATTTAGTAAAGACCCGGGCGGTACGGAACCTCTGAAAGAGCTCAGGAACAAGCGGAAGAGGGTACCGGTTTTTAATTGTGATTTTATTGAGCTCTCTGTAATCCACACAGGGTCTGAGGGTATGATCTTTCTTTTCTACGAAGAAAATTCCGGCGCCAGCTGGAGAAGATGAGGGGCGGATGAATCCCTTTTTAAGGTTTTCATCAATGTACTGGCGCAACACCTCAAGCTCAGTCTCTGAAAGTGGAAAAATCCTTCCAAAGGGAACTTCTGCACCAGGTAATAGCTCGATAGGGCAGTCGTAGGGGCGATGAGGTGGTAGTATATCGGCCTTCTTTTTGTCAAAGACGTCCAGGAAATCATGGTAAACTGGAGGAACGTCCTGGCTGGAGTCGGAGACTGGCTGGACGGTCAGGCAACTGGAAGGAGACACAGGTTTGGGTATCAGACAGTGCTGAAGGCAGTAGGGGGACCCAAAGGAGATCTCCCTTCGGATCCAGTCTATCTGCGGGTTGTGTGCCTGCAACCATGGTATCCCCAGAATTATGGGGAACATGGGGGAACATAAAATATCAAACTTCAGGAACTCTTGATGGCCAGAGTCAGTAATGGTAAGAATAGGTACCGTCTCGTGAGTAACAGGCCCGGATCGAGGAGTGGTACCGTCGGCCAACTGGACCTTGAGTTTAAGTTCTTTAGTCTGAATAGGAATCCGGAAGTCCTTAGCAAGGGTTACATCCATGAAGCAACTACATGCCCCAGAGTCAATTATTGCTGGGAGTCGGACCTCCCCTTTCGCTACCTGTAGGGAGACATGGAGAACAAGATGAGTAAGGGAAGATCCTGGGACTTGCTGATACATGGAGTTGTGTGGGGAAGACTTACTGGGCCTCACAGGGCAGTTGCGGAGAAAGTGTCCGGCCTCCCCACAGTAGAGGCAGAGGTTAGCCCGCCTGCGGCGGAGTCTCTCATCAGAGGTCAGGGCAGAACGAACCATGCCAATTTGCATAGGTTCTCCTTCAGAGGAGGCTGCTGTGGCTGGAATAGGTGCAGGGACAACTGGGACCTTGGGTAGCATCCAGGAAGGCCGGAAGGACTGAACACGTTCAGATCGCCGCTCCCGCAGGCGTCTGTCCAGTTGGATGGCGAGCTGAATGAGGCCCTCCAAACTGGTGGGGCTTTCTACTCGTGCCAGCTCATCTTTGAGGGCCTCGGATAGGCCAAGTCGGTACTGGTGCCTGAGGGCGGCATCGTTCCATTCAGTATCCGCTGACCATTTGCGGAAGTCCACAGTGTAGTCTTCAGCAGGGCGCCTCCCCTGCTGTAAGGTATGGAGAGTGGCCTCTGCAGTGGCCCTGCGTTGTGGGTCATCATATAGTTGGCCCATGGCTTCAAAAAAGGTGTCCAAAGTGTTGATGACAGGACTTTTTTGTTCCAACAGGTGATGAGCCCAGGACTGCGGTTCATCGGATAGCAGAGAGATGACAAATCCCACTTTAACTGTTTCCAGGGAGAAGGTCCTTGGTTGCAGAGCCAGGTAGAGAGAACAGGCATTCTTAAAAGCCCTGAACTTCCTCCGATTGCCGGAAAAACGCTCTGGAGTGGGCACCCTGGGTTCAGGAGGAGGAGCCATCATCATAGGAGTGGGTGAGTGACGCTCCGGAGTCAGTGAGGCTGATGCAAGACCTGCAGAAGGAGGAGCTGTAGTTGCGGAAGATACTGCCAAGTTCTGTAAACGACCCTCCAACTGGAAGTACCCGTCCTGTAGGTTGGTCACTGCTTGGGTGAGGGCTGCGACTTGCTGGCACAGAGCCTCCAGCTGGGAAGCACCTCTGTCGGCCTCTGACATATTCTGGCTGGATGATACTATCACGTACCTGATCAGAGGCCGAGGTGCTGAGAGGGCTTCCCTTGTGGCTAAGTGCAAGGCACCCCTGGAGGTGGAGACAGGGAATGCTGTGCCCAAAGGAACAGGGGTCGCCAGCTGCGGCAAGCTCCGGTGAATAGGTGACTGCGGTGGTTGTAGACACGTAGTGCGTGCTGAAATGCAGGATGCCTTGAAGGTGACTGGAGAAGGTAGCCAGGCGTGCGACAAGAGCGAGGTCAAGATCAAGCCAAGGGGTCAAACACAGTTCATCAAGCAGAAGAGGAGTCCGTAGGAGCAAGCCGGGGGTCATACACGGGAACAGCAGACTGAAGCAGAGTGGGTAAACAAGCCGATGGTCGGAGCCAGGAGGAGAGACAAGACAGGTGAGACAAGCCGGGTCGGTAACAGGTAATCCAAGTAAACAGGAACAGGAACTCAGGAACACAGGAAACAGGAAGCTGAAGATCATCCAGCAACTAATGGCTGGAGCAGGCTGGTTTAAATAGGCCACTGGGCGTCGCTGCATTAGTGTGGGCGGAAGATCCAGCTCTCTTGTGGGAAGTTCCCTGACAATTAGTCAGCTATTTGCTACTGTATTTTCTGGTTAGCAAAGTTATTATTTCAATTCTTTTTGAGATATTACTTAACTACTTTAATGAAGTTATATTCTGTCTTCAGGGACCAAAGACTTTCAAGAGGGGGGAGGATGTAGCTCGGAGCGGACTACAGTTATCTGACACTGCAAACTTTTTCTCTGCTCTCAGACTGTCTCTGTGTTGCCCTAGTGTTGGTCTCGGATTTCATGCATCATACTTCTGAGACTGGAAGAGAGCATAGTGGGAACTGTAGTCTTTTGGAAAGATATTACTGCCCTGCTGAACTACACCTCCCAGCAGGACATTCACTCCAGGGGAGAATTGTGGGAGAGAATATAAAGCAATCTGCTGATCAGGCTCACGTTCTCTTGCATCCTGGGAACCATTGTGTGTGCATCGGTCCACTGCAGAGGGAGGGAGGACTGCGGCCTACTGCACGCCACCCAGCTGTCTGCAAACTCAGCCCAGGCAGGATGGACAACACTCACTACATTGTGGACATCCCTGTAGCATCGCTGATCATATCAGAGTCAGTGGGACTCACTGAATCAGCAGAGCACAGCCATCTCAGTGTCTCACAGTGTGGAGAGTTGACTTTGCTTGTTCTTCCAGGAGTTATAAGAGGCTCATCAGGATTGGTAAGAGAGCACCTGCTCAAAGTCCAGTTATCAATTGCTACAGCATCTATCAAACACTGTATACCGACACCCTACATTTGGATCAGTTAGTGGATCATCATTAATCAGAACCAGCTATCTTGCATTGCTTGTGTCAAACTGTGCTACACTTGGGAATCATTTGTTCTTTGAGCTCCAACCGCCGGTGAAGATAATAGCAAGGTCTTGCATTCTAAACATTGCTATTTTATTGTTTTTAAAGGGGACATGCTACTGGTATCTAGATTACATCATCTCTCATTAGGACACAGGTACTATAGGCTGGCCTCGGGTTCCCCTTTAGTAGAAGTATTTCATATAGCAATTCATAGCTTTCTGAGGGATTTGTTCACTTACTGTCAGATACTGTGTATATTGGTGTTTTTTGCCTGCTACTATAACTGGCTATTTAACTGCTCTCTTAGTAATAAGTCCTCACGATTTACCCAGTTGATTAATAACTCCCTTAAGCTTTCCTTTTGAGTAAAGTAAAAATAAAGAGTTAAAACAGATCTGCATTGTGTCAGTGTGTCATTTAAAGGTATATACAACATGTCTGAACCTAGAGTGTCAGGAGGGCTGGACAGTTCACAGTATCAAAGCGCCACAGAAGAACATGCAAATACAAGCTACCCCCAGGGGGGCAGTGCTACATATGTAGTTAAACCAGCATAAACCTTTTTTGTCCCAGAGTAATCCTTGAAACAATTTTCAGCTCTAAGGGAAACCATGATAAAACCAATTCATCAGGGGTCAATAGGAAAAAAGCCTCTTGCATTGGTGGTCAGTGGGGGGAATGCCCTTCTTAAAGTGGTGGTCAGAATGCCTCCCTTAGAGATAGCTAAATAAATAATTGGTGTCCTGCTGCTGGCTTTGACAAGCAGGATTGGCCTCAGAACTATGCAGGCATCATCAAATTGGAAGTCAATCATCTAGTGCTCAAGGGAACCCAAACTGCCTCTAGAGGAACCCCCGAGGGTTCCACAGAACCCTGATTGAAAATTGCTGCATTAGAGAAATCACCATCAAGAGAAAAGAGGTGCTCATCCCACTCTGGAGGACCTTTAGTTAGACCCAGTGGCTTAAAAATATCAGGGTTCCCCCGATAAAACCAATTCATTTGGGGTATATGGAAAAAATGCCTCTTACATTGGAGGCAGTGGGAGGAATGCCCTTTTTACAGTGGTAGTCAAAATGCCACCCTTACAGATAGATTATTGGAATCAATGCTGCTGGCTATGACAATGGGTGTTGGCCCCAGAGCTATGCAGGCACCATTAACTAGAAGGCCAATCAGACTTGGCACAAGGGACCGCTGGCTCACTCTAGAATGGGCATCACTAAATGGCGGTCCGCGTCTGGCTGGAGGTACTGCTCTATCTGGATCACTGCGACCACGCCATTTAACTGATGCTTTTGTCTCCCAGCCTCCGTCGCTGTCATTACAGACAAACGGGACGGCGGGAGGCGGGACAATTTTTGAACTGGGGGTGAGACCAGCACTGCCTAGAGAGAGGCAGCTGCCTAAATTAACTTTTTACATTAACCAGGAGGTGATTGGCTGCTAGGAGGCGGTCCTAGCAACTAATCACCAGCTTGCTAATTTGAAAGGTTAACCTGGGAGCTCCCACGCCCCATCCAGTGCTGCTGTGCCTCTGTCAGGATTGTTCCACCTCCTCCTCTCCGCTGTGTGTAAGGTAGGAGAGTGAAGGGAAGAAATGACATGGCTATGAACTTGTGAAGGATGGGGAGCAGGGTTATGTAAAGGGGGCAGTGCTGTGTGTGGGAGGAGGGAGGTTTATTTAAAGGGGCAGGGGGAGGGATGTGAAGGAGGCAGTGCTGTGGGGGGAATGTAAAGGTAGCAGTGGGGGGGGCGTGAATGGGGCAGTGCTGTGGGGGGAATGTGAAGGGGGCAGTGTGCTGGGGGGGATATGAAGGGGGCAGTGCTGTGGGAGTGACATGTGAAAGGGGACAATGTTGTGGGGGGTGTAAAGGGGATGTGAAAGGGGGGACAGTGTTGTGCGGGGGGATGTGAAGGGGCAGTGCTGTGGAGGATGTGAAGGGGGCAGTGCTGTGGGGTGGGTGAAGGGGGCAGTGCTGTGGGGGGGTGTAAAGGGGACAGTGCTTCGGGGGGGATGTGAAAGGGGCAGTGCTGCAGGGGGTGTGTGAAGGGGCAGAGCTGTAGAGGGATGTGAAGGGGCAGTGCTGAAGGGGGGGGGGTGGAGGGGCAGAGCTGTAGAGGGATGTGAAGGGGGCAGTGCTGTGGGGGGGGGGGGTGTAAAGGGGACAGTGCTTTGGGGGGGATGTGAAAGGGGCAGTGCTGCAGGGGGGGGTGTGAAGGGGCAGAGCTGTAGAGGGATGTGAAGGGAGAAGTGCTGTGGGGATGATATGTGAAGGGAGACAGTGCTGTGTGCGGGGGGTGGTGATGTAAAGGGGGACAGTGCTGTGCGGGGGAAGTGAAAGAGGCAGTGCTGTGGGGATGATA
Source organism: Pelophylax lessonae (assembly GCF_965119305.1). Classification (NCBI taxonomy): domain Eukaryota; kingdom Metazoa; phylum Chordata; class Amphibia; order Anura; family Ranidae; genus Pelophylax; species Pelophylax lessonae. The sequence continues at coordinate 849,979,789 of NC_138768.1, read as the reverse complement.
TGTGAAGTTTCCCACACATGAAAATTGCAGAGTACAAATACACCATGGAGTTTCAATGCGGCTGCATTTTTAAAAAGGTGCCAGGGCCTTTTCCCAGCAGAAAACGTAGACACAGCATCCCATTCACATGAATGGGTTGTCATGCCTGCACACCTGGGTGGTGTGCAGTCATAGCACAAAAATGCGATTTGGACCTCTGCTGGAAAAATGTTTTACTATTCGGACCTCCATGAATTTTAATTCAATACCCCTGCTCTAGAGGAACCCTAGGTTTCCACAGAACCCTGGCTGAGAATGGCTGCGCTAGAGGGATCACCAGCAAGAGGAAAGAACTGTTTATTCCACTATAGAGCAGCCTCAGCCAGTGGCATAACTCTATTGGGATACCCCTGATAAAAGCAATTTATTGAGGGTGAATGAGAAAAAAAAGTTTATTTTACATTGGTAGTCATTGGGAATAGATGGTCAGAATGCCACCCTTACAGGTCAACCAGCCATGGCTCAAGAAAAACCACTATCCGACTCTAGAGGAACCCTAGGGTTCTATTGAACCTTGGCTGAGAAAGGCTGATAAACAACTATATATTTAGCTGTTTTTCTAAAGATCAGGTTTTAAAACGAACAGAGGTTCTCCTTACATAAAATAATGCATAGCAAATTAGGAAGTGTTGCTGTGCATGGACCCTTTAAATTTCCCCAGAAATATTCGATTTGCTTCTGCAATCAAACTGATCTCTCCCACAGCAGAAGAGATGAAAGACTAGACAGTCAACTTGACCGCTCCTTATATACTACCCCTGCCCTTTATTCTCTGAAGGACAAGTTCAGCATTTATCATTGGCTAATGCTTTTAATTTCAGCTTCTTACGCACCCATTTGTAAGCTAATGGATTCCCAAATTACACAAATGGCCACCATTTTTTTAAACATATTTTAATTACAATGATTTTATTTTCTCTCTCTCTCTTTTTTCCATAAAGAACACAATTTGCGGGATGCAATTAGCAGCAACACGCAGACGATGCATTAGTTACTCCTTGGCTTTTATATATCCTTTTTTTTTGTGTTATTGGTATTGAAAAGGTGGTTTCGCATTAAAACCGTTGTCAGTTCTGTCCATTAAGTTGTCATCCGCTTTTAAAGGTCTGATTGAAATGTTTGTCCTGGAGGAAGGCTACAGCTGCAGCCTCAAATCACAATCTGCCATGGCAGACAAAGGACAAGGATTAGACCTGACAAGAAGCTAATATTGTTTAAGCAAAACTATGTTTTTATTACATTCATTAGTCCTGGCTAATGGAAAGGCAAATTGACACCCATTGCAGGGGGAGAGAAATTAAAACCAATTAAAAATATTTGCGGCAGAGGCATTAGTGCCAAGGTGACAATTTTTCTTCCTTTCCCCTCCCGAGCCGGCGGGGACTTAATAATTTTATATGGATATTATCCTTTTGTTTGGGTGAAAACAAAAACGGCGAGCCGGTCGGGGCGACGGCCTAATGCGTATTTTGAGTTCATTTAGTGGTTTGACATGAAAATTGGGGACTGTCACCTTATTCCTCAATTCATTGTTTTGACGCCTCTGTTCCAAGCCACTTTAAGCGCCGCATTTGTGGGAAAATGCGACATTAAAGCATAGAGGATAAAAAAAGAAAAAAGAAGAACACTTTTAAAAAAAAAAAATAAATGTGAGGTTATGCTGCTTTTAAGATTGGAGGATGAAAAGTTTAACTACGTATTGTTCTGTGCGCGTAGGGGGGATGTTAATGGCAGTAAATGTGGAGCGAGATGTCATTTTTTAAATACATTTGCATAATTCTTACATTTTGTCTCAAATTAAAATACTATTAAAATTTTTAAACAACTAAAATTAGTCATACATTACAAGACTTTGTTTTTTAGTTTAAGTAGATCCAAATTCAAGATCCCTAAAATCTGATTTTAATATGTTCATGGAATAGTAAAAGTCATTTTTAATCTTTATACATATACAGCTTTTTTAAGGCTTGCTTTATAAATTTGGGGTATATTAAAAAAATATGGGTAGCAAATTGCCCAGTAAAAAGTGCATGTACATTCCCTCTGTGCGAATAGGGCCAAAAAATAAAGTCTATGTCTAAGTGTGTGTGTTCTAGTCTACATTCTATGCATGTGTGCAGTCCCATCTTAATATTTACCTGAACCCGAGCTCAATCCAGCCATATGCACAAGAGCAGCAGCACTCCTTGGTCTCTCCCTCCTAATTGGCTCCCACTGCTGTCAATCACAGCCAGTGCGGAGTAAGCATGGGCAGGGCTGAGCTGTGCTCTGTGTGTCTTATGGACACATAAAGATAGCTTGGGAGCGAGCAAGAAGCTTGCTCGGGGGGCTCCCAGCAGGGAGAGGGGCCAGGAGAGCCAGTGGGGGACCCAAGAAAAGGAGGATAATGGCTGCTCTGTGCAAAGCCATTGCACAGAGTAGGCAAGTATGACATGTTTGTTTGTTATTTAAAAAAATAAAAACCGAGCCTTGTGTGTCACTTTAATGCTATAGGCCTGTTCTGGTTGAATATTTTTCATTGATTTAAAACAGAAAATATCACTGACCTTTAGATGGCGTTAAGTGTAAGAGAAACATTCTTTTTTTTCCAATGTAATTTTTATTGATTTTAAAGTAAACAAACATAAGAACGGTCAATAATAACAATAAGAATAACAGGATAGACATCCTAAGGCACATAGTAAGTGAACATTTGTGAGCATGAAGGTAAAGTCGCACCAGGGTTCTGCATTATCCGGAATACCATTTGAATTGCGTTCAAAGCGTTCCACTGCCTGTCAAATGAGGTGAGTGAAGGTTGGGTTCTGGCTGCTAATAGTTTTTCATAGTTGTAGTTTTAAGTTGACTTGTGCAACTACCTCAGAAGGGTTGGGGGAGTCGCTGTCCTTCCAGTGTCTGGCTATGACCAATTTATCTGCGAGTAGTATATGCGCTAAAATCGTCCGGTAGGGAGAGGGGTAGTCATTTATGTTTATGTGGAGAATGGCCAAGGCCGGGTCTGGAGGGTGTAGGAGCCCTGTGATGTCTGTCATAATTTGGAATACCTTTCGCCAATAGTCGGTGAGGCCTACGCAGGACCACGGAATGTGGTGAAGGTTTGCTGGCTGTCCACATCGTCTCCAGCATAGTGGAGAGTATGTTGGGATGAACTTTGATAGTTGGTTGGGGGTTCTATACCATCTGGCCATTACTTTTTGGGAGAGGTCCCAGTGGTTGGTGCAATGCGAGGCTTTATGAATTATTGCGAGCAATTGTAACCATTGTTAGGAAGAAAATTGTTTTTCCCAGGTCAGATTCCCATTTTAGCATTGGGGGGTCTTAGAAAAAACTGTTTTGTCATGTAGGATATTGTAAAATATTGATATTCCTTTTTTACCCTCTCCCGGTGCTGCGTAGAAGTAAGAGAAACATTCTATGATACTTGGTGGCTGTCAGAAAGGAGCGTGTCATTTTTTATTTTTTTTGTTCTTTGACTGCTGCTGGTCTCATTCCAGCATCCTGGTTTTGGCTATGATGCATCCCTGTCTGTCTGTCCACCTGCAAGGTGATTGATGTAGCCAGTCTCTGGGTGGAGAACAAACCTGATTTAAGCCAGTCAAGCCTGCAGTCTCATGCTTGTGATAGCGTGTGTAATACGTGTTCTAAGCACTCTGTTTGTCTGCCCTGCTATGTTGTTTGAATTCCTGTCAATGAGGACCTTGGATCGGGTATTGGACTATTCTCTAAACTCTGCCTGCATTTTGACTACAGATTGACCCTAACAATTCTGAACCTTGTCTGCCTTGTACCTGGACTTTCATTGAATTACTCTGCCTGTCTGCCAGCCCCAAGTACCTGTTTGCTTTGCTTAGTTCGCGCATCTCCCGGCGTGGTGGCCAGGCACTATAGCATTGTGTATAAGTCCTGGGGGCCACAGAGTACCGTGGCCTGCTTGCCTTATGGGAAAGGGGGCTGCTATAGATGAAGAACACACAAGCCACCTATAGTGTCTGACCAACTGCATTAGGGGTAAGCGTGACAGTGGCCAAATGCAGGGTTTTTAAATTTAAAGTGGTTCTAAATCCTTTTGGTTTTTTTACCCTAATGCATTCTCTCCATTAAAGGAGAAGTATGGCCAAAGCTATTTTGGCTTTACTTCACCTGGGTATGACAGGAGCGCAGTTTGTTCACCCCTCCTAAAGCCCTCTGTCCGCTGACGTTGTGGGGATCCTGTCACTCAACCAGTTCAGGCTCTGGATTGATCCCGACTCTACAGTCGGGATCCACTCAAATGCCATGGCTGGCGGCTTGCTCAGTGTCTCAGCAAGACAGTGGGAGACTGAGCCAGCTGCTCCCGCCCACTTCACAGCCTGGTGCTCCAGGGAGTGCAGGAGAGGCAAAGCAGAGAGCCGGTAACTGAAAATCACCGGCTCTCTGCCCAGTGAAGATCGAGAACTTTATAATCAGTGGTCTTTGATCGCCCAGTTCTCAGACTAAGAAGTGGCAGGGGACAGATTCAGTATCGAACCGATGCTGCATCCACCTAGGTGAGTATAAATATTTATTTTTCAAAAACCATGTTTCTCTTTTAAAGTAAAAAACATTCTGTGTCCAGGATCCCCCAGCCCCCCTTATATTTACCTGAGCCTGATCTTGATTCAGTGCTGTGCCTGAGAGCTGTTGTTGCCTGTGGTAAGTGGGTTTTCTGCTGTGTCACTTGCACTGCTTAGTGGATGCTGCCCAGCAGTAGTGGTGCTGTCTGAGAGGTAAGGGTTAAAGCATATCCTCCAACCATCCCAGATTCGCCAGGACCGTCCCGGGATTTGATGTAAGTCCCGGCGTCCCAGCGAATCAAAGCTGAGTCCCAAGGTGGAGCCCAGTGCTGGAGGAGGTGGTGCCGGACATTATCCACTGGAGTGGGATCAAGGATCGGGTCTTCTCCCCCTCCCAGCCCAACCTCTGCTGCTCTAGGGCTAACTCCCTACCCTCAGCACCCCTGGTAGTAGCCTCAGCAGCATCGCCAGTACCCCAGAGCCCGGCTCCACTCTGCGCCACCTCCGGGATCACCTTCTAGCCCTGTACAAAACCACTACACAGGGCAGGTAAGTATATAACATGCTTGTTATTTTAATAGAAAAAAAAATAAAAAAGACTTTACAATCCCTTTAACACTGCTATTCAGGTTTTCCCAGGCTTTTCTGAGAATTACCAAAAACATATATAAGGGGAAACTGTATCCATGTCCGTGGTCTTTATGGAAAGGGAAGGAGAGTGCTGCTGGGAATGTAATTACCATTTTGCTACTTTTACCACCCCTTGTTGGAGGCCAGTCGGGGTTCCAAGGGAAATGGACATTGCTGCTAAATGGCCAACTGGACTTCCTCAACCGTTTATGATATGAACACCTCCTAGAGCACAAAGGAGTACCTAGGATACACTAAAATGGCACTTAGAGGACTTTGTATAGGAATGTGTATTAAAGATGTTTCTGAGAACTGTTCATTTGTCACATTTAACTAATTCAGGCGCACTGGCTGTGCTGTGATTACTCACAGCACAAGTCGATCAGCGGGTGCCAGCCAATGATTGACCGCTGGCACCTGCTGATTGGCGAAGAGGTTGACAATACAGAGCTCTGTCCTGTTAGTGGGGATGTGCCTGTTTTTGTTTCCCTGCAAACCCCATTCCTTAGTAAAAACAACACACAGTGAGTGCACCAATCACTGTTAGGCACACATTTAACCCTTTCATCACCCTAGATGTTAACCCCTTCCCAGCCTGTGTCATTAGTACAGTGACAGTGCATATTTTTAGCACTGATCACTGTATTAGTGTCACTGGTTCCCACAAAGTGTCAAAAGTCACTGATCACCACCATTACTAGTATGAAAAAAACAAAACAAATTAAAGTCCTAGTATACAGTGGGTACGGAAAGTATTCAGACCCCCTTAAATTTTTCACTCTTTGTTATATTGCAGCCATTTGCTAAAATCGTTTAGGTTCATTCTTCTTCCTCATGGATGTACACATAGCACCCCATACTGACAGAAAAACACAGAATTGTTGACATTGTTGCAGATTTATTAAAAAAGAAAAACTGAAATATCACATGGTCCTAAGTATTCAGACCCTTTGCTGTGACACTCATATATTTAACTCAGGGCACAAACACCAGGAGAAGGGCTCTAGGACCCAGCAGCGCTATCAGCACTTTGGCAGGAGAAGGACTTTAGGACCCAGCAGCACTACCAGCAATTTACCTGGGCCTATTTAAGGAAGCCTGCCAGTGATTTTAGTTGCTGGTTGATCTTCAGCTCCTCCAGTGTGTTATCCCTGTAATATTCCAGTTCCTGTGTCCTGTTACCAACCAGGCTTGTCCTTGACCTGTCTCCTGATTGCTTCCTGTGTTTGACCTCGGCTATCCACCTGACCACGCTTGCTCTGATATCCACCTGGCTCCTGATCTTGGCTATCCACCCGACCACGTTCCAGTCTCAGCATTATCCAAGTCCTGCAAACACCTCACGGGCGCCACCTGTCTGCTGATTCCACTCCAGCACTCCAGCTGTACTCTGGATCCTCCTGCATACAGTCCAGCAGGCGACCCGTGCTACTTTGGGCCTGACCTCTCCTGTTCTCATCCTCAGGGGGGTCTGGAACTTAGCCGCAAAGGAAGCCCTCTCTCTCCATTGGCCTCTAGCACCAGGTACGTGATAGTATCAACCAGCCAAGATGTCTGAGGCCGAGAGAGGTGCTTCCGCATTAGAGGCCCTATGTCAGCAGATTACAGTTCTTACACAAGCAGTCCAGAGATTACAAGATGGCTACTTTCAGCTGGAAGGACGCCTTCACCCTCTCAGTTGTTCTGCTACAGCCGCACCTGCTATGGGTTTACCCCCTCCGGAGCCCAGAGTTCCCACTCCCGATCGCTTTTCAGGTGACCGACGGAAATTCAGAGCTTTCAAAAATGCTTGTGACCTTTACTTTGCCCTGCAACCAAGGACTTTTTCTCTTGAGACTGTCAAGGTGGGTTTCATCATTTCACGCTTATCTGATGAGCCACAGTCCTGGGCTCATAATCTCCTTGAGCAAAAGAACTCAGTCCTGGATTCAGTTTTCACCTTCTTTGAAGCTATGGCTACCTTATATGATGATCCACAACGGACTGCCACCGCAGAGTCGGCCCTTCATGCTCTTGTACAAGGCAGACGACCTGTGGAGGATTACATTGTGAAATTTCGCAAGTGGTCAGCTGATACTGGGTGGAATGATGCCACCCTAAAATACCAGTTCCGGCAAGGCTTATCTGAGTCTCTCAAGGACGAGTTGGCTAGGATTGAGGCTCCCGCCTCACTAGAAAGTCTCATCCAAGTCTCTATCCAACTAGACCGACGGCTGCGTGAGCGATGGTCCGAACGCACTCAGACCCTACGACCCACATGGATAATGCCAAAGGTCCCAGGACCAACACTCCCAGCCTCTATTCCCCAGTCCATGAATATGGGGAACCCATGCAAACTGGCCTACTCCGCCCTGCTTTAACCCCTGAAGAGAGAGCACGCAGACGACAGGATAACTTGTGTCTCTACTGTGGGACTTCGGGCCACTTCCTTCGCAGTTGTCCTGTTCGCCCAAGGAAGTCCAGCCTTCCACGCCCCTCTTACCTTCAGTTGTCTGGGACTATATCCACTCATTTAATTCTCCCCATCTCTCTGCAGGTGGATGAAAAGGAAGTTAAGCTGCCGGCGATCATTGACTCTGGAGCCTGTAGTTGCTTCCTGGATATCAACCTAGCCAAGAACTTGCACATACCCCTGAAACTGAAGGAACAAAGACTTGATGTACATTTAGCAGATGGCACTGCTCCTAGCTCTGGACCAGTCACTCAGGAGACTATCCCCGTCCTTGCCACAACAGAAGCAGGCCATCGGGAATTCCTCCGCTTTGATGTCATCAGGTCTCCTATTTTCCCAGCTATCCTAGGGATACCCTGGCTACGGGCCCACAACCCGCAAATTGACTGGCCCAAGGGAGAAATCATCTTCTCGTCTTCCTATTGTCAGCAACACTGTGGCGTCCCCACGCCTGTCAACTCTTCAGTGTGTCTCTCCGTTCAACCTACACCGGATCCCTGTCATGCTGTTCCTTCAGCCTACCTTGACTTCCGTGATGTGTTTGACAAAAAAGGTGCCGATGCCTTGCCCCCACATCGGTCCTACGACTGCCCAATTGAGTTGCTACCTGGAGCAGAAGTCCCCTTTGGGCGCATCTTTCCGTTATCCGAAGTGGAGCTGGAGGCCCTCCGACAATATATAGATGAAAACCTTGCCAAAGGATTCATCCGCCCTTCATCATCACCTGCTGGAGCTGGCATTTTCTTTGTAGAGAAGAAGGATTGTCTCTCAGACCATGCATTGACTATAGGGACCTTAATAAAATTACTATCAAGAACAGATACCCACTCCCTCTCGTCCCTGAGTTATTCCAAAGATTCCGAACAGCCCAGGTTTTCACGAAGTTGGACTTGCGGGGGGCCTATAACCTGCTTCGTATTAGGGAAGGTGATGAGTGGAAGACTGCCTTCCGAACACGCTTTGGTCACTTTGAGTACCTTGTGATGCCCTTCGGGCTATGTAATGCCCCCGCCACATTCCAACATTTTGTGAATGATATTTTCAGAGAATACCTTGACCTGTTCTTAATCGTCTATCTGGACGACATACTCATTTTCTCAGCCTCGCTTGAACTCCATCGAGAGCACGTCAGAAAAGTGTTAAAGACCTTAAGAACCCATGGCTTATATGCTAAAGCAGAAAAGTGTGAGTTCGAGAAACAATCTATCCAGTTCTTAGGACTCATAATCTCCACGAAAGGGATTTCCATGGATCCTCAGAAGGTATCAGCAATCTTGGAGTGGCCTGCACCTTCTGACAAGAAAGGGGTCCAGAGGTTTGTGGGCTTCGCTAATTTTTATAGGAAATTTATTCGGAATTTCTCAACTATTATTGCCCCGATCACCCAGCTCACTCGCCTGCACTCACGCTTCTCCTGGAACCAAGATTCTCAAGCGGCTTTCGAAAAACTGAAGGCTCTCTTCACCTCTGCTCCAGTATTGCAACACCCTGACCCAGCTCTTCCCTTTGTCCTTGAGGTGGACGCATCCGAAGTAGCTACGGGAGCCGTGCTCTCGCAGCGTCAGGGCCCAAAGGCCCTGCTCCACCCAGTAGCCTATTGCTCCAGGAAGCTGAATCAGGCCGAAAGAAACTATGACGTGGGTGACAGAGAACTCCTGGCAATTAAAGTCGCTCTCGAAGAATGGAGGTACCTCCTGGAGGGCGCTAACCATCCAATTATGATCCTCAGCATCAGGGCCCAAAGGCCCTGCTCCACCCAGTAGCCTATTGCTCCAGGAAGCTGAATCAGGCCGAAAGAAACTATGACGTGGGTGACAGAGAACTCCTGGCAATTAAAGTCGCTCTCGAAGAATGGAGGTACCTCCTGGAGGGCGCTAACCATCCAATTATGATCTTCACAGATCACAAAAATTTGGAATATTTAAGATCTGCAAAACGCCTAAGACCTCGACAAGCCAGGTGGGCCTTATTCTTTTCGAGATTTAATTTCCACTTGACATACCGCCCAGGTTCCAAAAATGGGAAAGCCGATGCCCTGTCCAGGATGTTCCCTGAATCTGCTGAATGTGCACCTCCAAGCACTATCTTATCTGCCCAAAATTTTTTGCTGATCCAACCCAACCTAAAGGCATCCATTGAACAAGCTTCTGTATCGTGCCCCGAATCCGAACATGACTCGTTAAGGAGGCAGGGTGGATTACTTTGGCACCAGGACAAAATCTTTGTACCTCAAGAAGCTAGGTCTCTGGTTCTCAGGGCATTCCACGACCACCAACTTGCAGGGCACTTTGGGGCCCGTAAAACTAACAAGCTCATTCAGCGGTCCTTTTGGTGGCCTAACCTCAGTTAGGACTGTAGATCCTACGTCAAGTCATGCACCATATGTCTACGTAGCAAAAGCGACAAAGTCAAAGCCTGGGGGTTATTAAGACCCTTGCCTATCCCTAATCGCCCCTGGGAAATGATTTCTATGGATTTTATTGTTGATCTTCCTCCCTCTGAAAGATTCACGACCATCCTTGTTGTGGTAGACCGATTATCAAAAATGGCCCACTTCATACCAATGATTGGTACTCCCTCTGCAGCGGAAACCACTCACATGTTTATCAAGGAGATCATCAGACTTCATGGACTACCAAAGAACATTGTTTCGGATCGGGGGGTGCAATTCACCTCTACGTTTTGGAGAGCCCTTTGTAAAGCCTTGGAAGTGGAACTCTGCTTATCATCTGCCTACCATCCCCAAAGTAATGGGCAAACGGAGCGTACTAACCAAACCCTCGAGCAATACCTCCGCTGCTTTTCAGCTTTTTCCCAAGATGACTGGGCATCCCTGCTTCCGCTGGCGGAATTTGCCTATAATAACTCTGTCCATTCAGCTACAAATCAGTCCCCATTCTGGGCTAATTATGGATTCCACCCTGCTGCCCTGCCTGAAATTATGCCTGAAACTTCTGTACCCACCTTGCAGGACAGACTTGTTTTCATTCAAAACAATTATCAGGTCCTCCGGGAGTCCATACAGAAAGCCCAAGTGGATTACAAAAAACACTTTGATCGGAAACGGAGGGGAAATCCTTCCTTCAAGGTTGGGGACAAAGTGTGGCTGTCTACTGCCAACCTGAAATTGGCCTGCCCTTCACGGAAGCTAGGGCCAAGGTATATTGGGCCCTTTCAGATCAAACGGGAAATTAACCCAGTGGCTTACGAACTATCTTTGCCTGACTCATATAGGATCCATCCGGTTTTTCACACCTCCTTGCTTAAACCAACTGTTCCAGATCCATTTCCAGGGAGAGTGGAGCCACCTCCACCGCCAGTGACGATTGGTGAGGACACAGAATTCGAGGTGGAAGCAATCCTGGACTGCAGGAAGAGAGGGAGACAAACCCAATTCTTAATTAAATGAAAAGGGTATCCACCCGAAGAAAGCTCATGGGAACCCGAAGCCAATGTACATGCCCCCAGACTCCTCCAAGAGTTTAAGGACAAATACCCAGAGAAAATTTCTCAAATAGGCATCCGGAGGCTGCCTGTCAGGGGGGGGCACTGTCAGGGCACAAACACCAGGAGAAGGGCTCTAGAACCCAGCAGCGCTATCAGCACTTTTGCAGGAGAAGGACTTTAGGACCCAGCAGCACTACCAGCAATTTACCTGGGCCTATTTAAGGAAGCCTGCCAGTGATTTTAGTTGCTGGTTGATTTTCAGCTCCTCCAGTGTGTTATCCCTGTGATATTCCAGTTCCTGTCTCCTGTTACCAACCCGGCTTGTCCTTGACCTGTCTCCTGATTGCTTCCTGTGTTTGACCTCGGCTATCCACCTGACCACGCTTGCTCTGATATCCACCTGGCTCCTGATCTCGGCTATCCACCTGACCACGCTTGCTCTGATATCCACCTGGCTCCTGATCTTGGCTATCCACCCGACCACGTTCCAGTCTCAGCATTATCCAAGTCCTGCAAACACCTCACGGGCGCCACCTGTCTGCTGATTCCACTCCAGCACTCCAGCTGTACTCTGGATCCTTCTGCACACAGTCCAGCAGGTGACCCGTGCTACTTTGGGCCTGACCTCTCCTGTTCTCATCCTCAGGGGGGTCTGGAACTTAGCCGCAAGGGAAGCCCTCTCTCTCCATTGGCCTCTAGCACCAGGTACGTGATACCAGCTGTGTTTGATTATACTGATTGGACTTGATTAGGAAAGCCACACACCTGTCTATATAAGACCTTCCAGATCACAATGCATGTCAGAGCAAATGAGAATCATGAGGTCAAAGGAACTGCCTGAAGAGCTCAGAGACAGAATTGTGGCAAGGCACAGATCTGGCCAAGGTTACAAAAAGATTTCTGCTGCACTTAAGGTTCCTAAGAGCACAGTGGCCTCCATAATCCTCAAATGGAAGACGTTTGGGACGACCAGAACCCTTCCTAGAGCTGGCCGTCCGGCCAAACTGAGCTATCGGGGAAGAAGAGCCTTGGTGAGAGAGGTAAAGAAGAACCCAAAGATCACTGTGGCTGAGCTCCAGAGATGCAGTCAGGAGATGAGAGAAAGTTGTAGAAAGTCAACCATCACTGCAGCCCTCCACCAGTCGGGGCTTTATGGCAGAGTGGCCCGACGGAAGCCTCTCCTCAGTGTAAGACACATGAAAGCCTGCATGGAGTTTGCTAAAAAACACCTGAAGGACTCCAAGATGGTGAGAAATAAGATTCTCTGGTCTGATGAGACCAAAATAGAACTTTTTGGCCTTAATTCTAAGCGGTATGTGTGGAGAAAACCAGGCACTGCTCATCACCTGTCCAATACAGTCCCAACAGTGAAGCATGGTGGTGGCAGCATCATGCTGTGGGGGTGTTTTTCAGCTGCAGGGACAGGACGACTGGTTGCAATCGAGGGAAAGATGAATGCGGCCAAGTACAGGGATATCCTGGACAAAAACCTTCTCCAGAGTGCTCTGGACCTCAGACTGGGCCGAAGGTTTACCTTCCAACAAGACAATGACCCTAAGCACACAGCTAAAATAAGGAAGGAGTGGCTTCACAACAACTCCGTGACTGTTCTTGAATGGCCCAGCCAGAGCCCTGACTTAAACCCAATTGAGCATCTCTGGAGAGACCTAAAAATGGCTGTCCACCAACGTTTACCATCCAACCTGACAGATTTGGAGAGGATCTGCAAGGAGGAATGGCAGAGGATCCCCAAATCCAGGTGTGAAAGACTTGTTGCATCTTTCCCAAAAAGACTCCTGGCTGTATTAGATCAAAAGGGGGCTTCTACTAAATACTGAGCAAAGGGTCTGAATACTTAGGACCATGTGATATTTCAGTTTTTCTTTTTTAATAAATCTGCAACAATGTCAACAATTCTGTGTTTTTCTGTCAGTATGGGGTGCTATGTGTACATTCATGAGGAAGAAGAATGAACTTAAATGATTTTAGCAAATGGCTGCAATATAACAAAGAGTGAAAAATTTAAGGGGGTCTGAATACTTTCCGTACCCACTGTATATACTTTGCGCAAACCAATCAATATACGCTTATTGGGATTCAAAAATATGTAGCAGAATACATATTGGCCTAAATTTATGAAGAAATTAGATTTATTTATTTATTTTATTGGATATGTTTTATAGCAGAAAAAACTTCTGGTATTTATTTTTTTTGTTTATATCACAAAGAATAAAAAACCTAGTGGTGATCAAATGCCACCAAAAGAAAGCTCTATTCTACTCTAAAATTATATAAATGTAATTTGTGTACAGCATTACATGACCACGCAATTGTCAGTTAAAGTAACCAAAAGCAAATAATGGCCTGGTCTTCGTCTAAAAAAATTTTGAAAACCATTTATCATTTTCCTTACACTTCACAATTATGTGTCACCCCGTGTCGGTCTATCACATAAAATCCCAATAAAATACATTTACGTTTTTGGTTGTAACATGACAAAATGTTGAATACTTTTTCAAGGCACTGTACTTATTGGGATTTTTATTTATTTTTTTTTCACCTCTGACATTTACCATGTAGGCATTTTGGCCTAAATTTGTGAAGAAGTATGATTTTTTTAAATTTTTATTGGATATGTTTTATTGCAGAAAGATAAATAATTAATTGTTGGTCCTTTTTTGTTTATGTAAAAGAATGCTCTATTTGTGTGGGTACAGTGTTGCGTGATTGTGCAACTGTCAGTAAAAGTAGCGCAGAGCCAAATAGCAAAAAAATGGGGGTAAATCTTCTGGAGGGCAAGTGGTTAAAAAGATCAGCCTTTATTTATTCATGTAAAATCTTTATCACCAAAAAGGAAACAAAAATGTTTGCCGCAACTGAAGAGGTGAGCTGGAACCTGGCTTCAATTTGTTAGTGTTTTTAAATCTGCTAATACATTTAACACTAACACTACACTACTACATATAACACTACCCCCCCCCCCCCCCCAGACTGGCAATGCTGCTGTCTGCTCTGCCTCCTGTTCTCATTCATCCAGAATGGCATCTAATACAGGAGGTGTGTTACTGCCGAGATCACTAGTTGATTACAGTGGGAAAAAGCCAAAGAAAAGAAAACTAATGCAGCCACTAAATCTAATGACTGGTAAGCTACAATATATTACAGTTGTGCTTTTGGTTTAATTTAGCTTTAAGTTAATCTGCCTGGTCTGATGTCACTAAAGGGGTGTATGCATGGTGTATCAAATAACTAGGGCTTAAATAGGGATACATGAGTAGAGGAGTATGGAGTTTTATCCATGTCTAATAGGCAGAAAGCTATCGAAGGGAAGTTGCAGAACCATTGCTAATGAGAACCTGAACAGCGCCAGGTGCATAAGAAGCCAGCCAGACAGGAAATGGGAGACATAGCCCAGGTGATGGGTGCCCTCGTAGTGAAGTATCATATGAGCTTGACTCCTTCCCTAGCAATAAGTACCCCACACACTGGGCCCCATATCACAGCATGGAGCACCCTAGGAATCAGGCATGAATGACACAGTGGAATTAAGGAGTGAGGCCTCGGGGGTTAACAGAAACTCATATGTAACAGTGCTCATTGTAACTGAATGTGCAGGTTTACTAATGCATTATCATAGTCAATCTTTATTGCAAGAAGTTCTTTTTTTCTGCCACAAGATGGAGCTTTATGAACTTGGATTAATTATCAGTTAAGAATATTGCATTTTGGGAGTTGTGGTTCCAGCCAAAAAGAACTCCAATATTAAACCAACCCAAAAGGACTTCAAAAACCAGTCTGCTGTTGTATGGGAGGGGTTATATAAATTAGAAAACCCGAGAAGCAAGAGGTGAGTCTGGGAAAGGAGACTGGTGTGTGAGGAAGTGCAGGCCCTGTCTGGGAGAGAGACAGGGAGAAGGATACAGGAGAAGACTGTGCCTTACGGTATAGACAGTGCCTGTCAGTTCTTACTAAAGAGTTAAATAAGCACATGGAGTAGAGTCATTTCTACTATAGAGTGCCACTTTAACACTTTACCAGTGTGGTCGATGGCCTTAGTCTCTAGTCCAGGAGTTAGCACTCACTACATCCAGGTTTCCCGATTGGGCGTATTAACCACTTTAAGATGGGGCCTATTTTTGACACTTGGTGTTTACAAGCTAAAATAAGTTTCTTTTGCTAGAAAACTACTTAGAACCCCCAAACACTATATATATATTTTTTTTAGCAGAGACCCTAGAGAATAAAATGGAGATATTGCAATATTTTTTATCACACCGTATTTGGGCAGCGGTCTTCCAAAAAATTCACTTTTTTTAATTAAAAATAAGAAAACAGTAAAAATAGCCCAATTTTTTTCCATAATGTGAAAGATGATGTTACGCCGAGTAAATAGATACACAACATGTCATGCTTCAAAATTGCGTACGCTTGCGGAATGGCAACAAACTTTGGTACTTAAAAATCCCCATAGGCGACATTTTAAAAATTCTTACAGGTTACAAGCTTAGAGTTACGGAGGAGGTCTAGGGCTCAAATTATTGCTCTTACTCTAACGATCGCGGTGATACCTCACATGTGTGGTTTGAACACCGTTTACATATGTGGGCGGGACTTTCGTATGCGTTCGCTTCTGCATGCGAGCTAACGGGGACAGGGTGCTTTAATTTTTTTTTTCCTATTTATTTTATTTATTATATTTTATTTTTACACAGTTAAAAACAAAAAAAAAATGATAAATTTTATTCCTATTACAAGGAATATAAACATCTCTTGTAATAGAAATAGGCATGACATGTCCTCTTTATTGTTAGATGTGGGGTCAAAAAGACCTCAGACCTCACAACTACACCAAAAAAGAAAAAAAAAAAAGGGTTGAAAAAAATCGGTCCTTTAAACTGGTTGCTAGGCAACCAGTTTAAAGGACCGATATGGTCTTGGAGTCACTCTAGTCCTCCAAGACCATAGAGTCGAGTGAGGGCCATCTTGCCCTCACTCGATTTCCTGTCTCTGTGGATTCGGGACCGGATCAATTTCCCCACTGCCGGCGGGTCCGGAGTGTTAGACTGGAAATAAGTGCTCTTCTGTTTATTATGCAGCATTTCGGAGTATCTCATGTCCTTACCCATCTCCTGTTTAAAGTTATTCAACCAATACATTTAAATAAGACAACCCCTAGAGTAAGTTTTGTGCATGGACTGGTGCTTGTGGTGGTAGGCAGCCTTTGTACTACTGGAGAAAAACAAGCTATTACCAGCAGCCCCTTCTTGGGTAGTACTACACATAATAGTGTAGCACTGTCCCCATAGGGCTTGCTGTGTAATGACTTCTTGGGCCTCCTCTGGTTACCTGCAGACAGCCACTAGGGGTCAGTTCACTCATCCATCCTTACTCCCAGTTTCTCGTTGCCTAATAAACAGTCTTTGTTTTTGTTTTTTTTTTTTAATATTTATTGTGGAACTTGGATTGGAGAAGGGAACAGTGGGATACTCCAACTTGAACTATTCACAGAAGATAAGGACAGCTCTCACTTGGCCTCACCAGGTTATTTGTGGAAGCAGACACACTTGTATGGAAGAATTGAGTCTTCTTGCACTCTCTAGCAGCAGACTTGATGAAACGACATTATCTTCAGGACACTCTCTAGCATCCCCTTGACTGACACCCGTCCACTGACTCTTCCAACAGAAGGGGTGGTACTCTCAGAACAGGCCCCATGACACAGATCTGTACTCACTGTAGGCAGAAACAGTGTCTCCTTTCCAGTCAGCTCTGCAGGACATCTGGGCTTAGCTTCTCTCTGACTCTCAGGCCCTCAGGTCGACCACCTGAGGCCGCATGGCAACTTCTACTGAGAATAGGCAGCTACCCCCTCCCTCCGGGACCCCACTCTCCAGTCGAAAAGACCCAGAGTACATGTGCCCTTGGCATTTATACATCATCCCAGCATGCACCGAGGCACTTTCCTCTGCCAATCACCAGAGCTGTGCTGAATGTCTGTGCACTCATTTGTCAGGGTTTCCTCCCACTGTCCAATATGCCTCCCTATTGGACCAGTATGAAACACTTCAGACAAACTGGACTGCACCTGAGCACCATCAGCAGACCTCACTAGCAGATCCTGCTCTCTGGTAGGCAGAGAACAATATAAATTTACCTGGCAATAACTCTGGAAAGCAGAAAAATCAAAAAACAATATTCTCTCTTTTAGCACCTTTCTAGGAGGGTGCTACAATAGTAATACACAGCTTATAATTACACAAAGTAAAGGGAGATATGAAAGAGGTAGGTATGATAGCCCAGGCCTATTGAAGCCTAATTCATGGGAATTGGATACATTTGATGGATGTGTGGAGTCACATAAAATCACTGATGCAATTGTGCAAAGGCAGCCCTCTAAAAGAAACATTCCATTTTAGTGTAAGAAGCATTCTACAAGGGGGAAACCTTGGCGGTATAAGGTGATAGGATGAGGTGGGGGAGAGAGGAACATTATGGCTGCAGTTGAGGACAGGGTTAGATGCTGTTCTATGGGTGGGGAATAGACTAAGTATATGGAGGAAAAGGGAAGGGAAAAGAAGGGCTGGGTAAGTGGGTCTGGGGGGAAGAAAAAGAAAGGGGGGGGGGAGAGACTGCGTTGAGGTGTAGGAGGGATAGATTGTGTGGATGGTTAGGTGTTGTGAAACAGGTTCTGGGGTAAAGACCTTGACACCATTCAACCTTGGGTCCCTCTTGTTTGGATAAGGATCTAGTATAGAATTCTGGGGAACCCAAGCTGTTTTACATTTTTGTTTGTGTAGTATGCCCTCTAAAATTCATAAAATACCTCAGGAGTCTGATATTACTTTTGGAGGGGACCCCGTGACATTTTTTCTTGTTTTATTATTTCATGTCAGCCACCACCCCTGCCCCTTTGTTTACATTCACCTGTCAGCTGGAATACCTGGCTTACAGCTACTGTATATGGGCCAGGCAGGGATACATCACTGATTGTTAAAATGTCATTGGCTGTTTTTATTAAATATGCTTGTTTTTGCTTGCATACCAGGTGAGGGCAGTGGCCATTTGTTTGTGCTGTTAGAATACTGGTGAGGGGATGCATTGGACACCTTTGCCCTGCTGCCATTGAGCTGGGTGACCAGTGCTCCCCTGTGCCTTTAACGAGGAGTGGGCTCCATCCAGGCTTGCCTGCCCTCTATCTATTAGAATGCATGTGATTCTACTATGGAGGCTCTCACAAATTTATAGAGTTAGAACTGCATATAATACTGGGGTACCGTGAAGTGGCTCTGTAGCTTATGCATGTATTTGCAAATGTGTGCAAACTAAACCTCTGTTTTTAACATAATCTGTTAGACAGGACAATTCGGTTGGTTGCAAGCTTATTGGCAAGTTGAGCTGGGAATTTTCTTTGGTTTTGTTTGATGTGCGCGGCCCTTCTATGTGCTCCTTGCTGCAAAGGCCAGTTATAGCTGGGGGCAGTGCCCATTTGTTTTATTCCCACATACCAGTAATGCCTTGTGGATTTTTGCATTTAAATGACTCAGATAAACCAGTGGTACAATTCTGTATCATTGCAGGCAAACTTGACTACATGCACTGTGCTGAGTTGGCCAGGTGGTGCCATTCTCTGCCACATATAGTCATGTAACTAGTAGGGATGATCGAACGGTTCGGGTCGACCATCGGTTCGACCCGAACATTGGCTGTTCGAAATTCGGCCGAATTCCGAACTTTTTGCGGTAAAAGTTTGGAATTCGGCAACCAGAACCACCCAAAATGCAATGGGACAGGAACTGGGCTTTAAAAGCCCGTGATTGGACCAGAAACGACAGGAAAAGCCAATTGAGGGGGCAGGAGAATGCTAGGAATGTGATTGGAGTGACTAGGGGGTCCAGAGGCCAATCAGTAGTGAATACGCCCCCCAAGTATATAACATAACCCCACCAAATCTCTAGCACTGTAATACAGGGGCTGTGGAAGAGAGTGGAAGCAGTTCTGTTACTCCTGCTGCAAAAGTGTCATTTAGCAATTATTAGTGTGAGGAAAGGGATATCTAGTGTAGTTAGGGTACTATATACCACTATAGTTAGATTCAAAAATCTAGTTTCTGTAGGGAAAGTGTTAAGTATCAGGGTGACCGTAATGTCGTTTAGGGTGAACTGACTCTGACTGCTATGCCAGGGGGACCGAACTCATCCATGTCAGGGTGACCGCCAGAAGAAAAAGATCATTTGTCTTAGAATTATTAATAGAGCAGGGTTGTGGCTCCGCTCCTTTCACACCTGGGCGTTTTTGTTTCAGGCGTTTATTGGGCTTTTTTGTGGACGTCTTTGGAGGCAGGCATGACATCTGAACTTCTGTGTAGGGGTATATATACACACACACATATATGTATATATACACATACACACATATAGGTTTTAAAAGGAGCGTAACCCGATCCATGCGCTAATTAAATAATTTGCAGGGATAGGGTTTCCCGCTCTTTTCACACCTATATGTGTGCATGTGTATATATACATATATGTGTGTGTGTATATATATATACCCCTACACAGAAGTTCAGATGTCATGCCTGCCTCCAAAGACGCCCAAAAAATGCCCAATAAACGCCTGCAACAAAAACGCCCAGGTGTGAAAGGAGCGGAGCCACATCCCTGCTCTACTAAAAATTCTAAGAAAAATTATCTTTTTTTTCTGGTTCTGGACATGCTACAGAGCTGAAACTTCACAGATACACCTTTTAGACCCCCCAGACACTAAATCCAAAGAAATCTCATTTTTTTTTCAATCATTTTTTCAATAATTGGCTCTCTATCAAAAACGACAATTTTTACGAAATTTTTTTTGTGTGATTAATAGTCCCTGGGGCATGACCCAGAACCATAGGCACTTTTTAGGGGCATTTATTGGGTTTTAGGGCTTCAAAATGGTGTTTTTTGATTACCGAAGTTCAGGTTCCATTGATTTCAATGGGGTTCTGGAATCCGGACCCGAACTTTTGGGAAGTTCGGGTGTTCTGGTCGAACCAAACTTTTCAAAAGTTCGATCACCCCTAGTAACTAGCTGGAATAGTGGTAATATAGCTTAAACACTGCATATCATGAACAATTGCATTGTTATTTTTCAGTAAAATACAAATCATACAAAGCATTTTCTGAATGGTGGCTGTGCCCAGCAGCCAAATTCCTGTGTTCACAATGCAGCAGGGCAGCCTCTTGGCATGGGACCCAAAAGCTAGTGGAGGAGCCTACTACAATGATTTCCAGCTTCTAGAGGGATCCCACAGCTATTATATTTGCACAGTAACATTGGTCCCATCTAAAACATTGGAACCTATGGCAAAACTGAGGAACAGAAGATGTGCCCGCCTGTGGCCACTCTGTTAGCAGAAATGTGAGAGGAAGCTCAGGAAGCTGACTTTTATACTAATGTAAGCGGGCAGGCGCGCTATGAGATCACATACAGGGCAGTGCAAGGTCACGGCAACATGATGTTATCTGCAGTACACAGGCTGCAGCCTCACATACAAATCACGGAGAAGCCTGGCCAAGATGCTCCACATTACATGTGACTTTGAGAAGCTGACTGTTGTGATTCAAGGATGGCCGCCCGCTACTACCACAACGGCGGTCTCATCCGAGCATGTCTTGATGGGCAGAACTGAAATGGAACGGATTGAGCAGATGGGCCAGTGGTTCAAATAGTGTTCGTGCAACACATAAAATTAAATGTGATCCAGCATCTGACGCCAAGGGACATTCGGTAGCTCAAACTATTGTACGAGTGGTGGTTATGTGAGGCCAAGCAGTTGCATCTGTTAACCTCAGATGACTTGTAAGTTTTCGCTCCTGTCCTCCCAGCTACGGAGCCATGCTGCTGCCAAATCCTGACCTCTGTGTGACCAGAGAGCTTTTACAAGTTAGAAATGTTTTTGGAACTATAGGTGTTTACAGTTTAGCTAATATATATGGTATATATTATTATTATACCTGGATTTATATAGCGCCAACAGTTTACATAGTGCTTTACAATGTAAAAAGAGAGAATATTATAACAATACAGTTCAATATAGAAGGGATAAGTGGGCTCTGCTCAAGGAACTTGCAATCTAAAGGGAGGGGGAGGTGGTACAAAAGGTAATAGCTGCATGGGGGGGGTGATCTGATGGAGGTGACTCAGGTACAGCTCTTAGGTGGAGGTGGGGTAGGTTTCCTAAATAAGTGAGTTTTCAAGGATTCACTAAAGGTGGACAGGGTAGGGGCTGGCTGGACATAATGGGGCAAGGAGTAAACCCCTGGAAAAACAAAAAAACAAAAAAATCTGTAAGACAACGGCATAATGAGCAAGTTTGCATCGTCGGAGCCACGATAACGCTTTATGGCACGGGCGTTTACGGCCGGACCTTCAGAGAACATGCCCCGATAATGTCATTGGCTGCATGCACTCTGAATATCTCCTAAGCTGTACATGTTTAGGAGATATTCACAGTACTGGTAAGCCTTATTATAAGATTACCTGTAGGTAAACAGAGTTTACAAACACTTTAAGCAGTTAGCAGTTCACAGTAAGGAGCATTCTTCCCACTGATCACCAATGTAAGGAGCATTCTTCCCACTGATCACCAATGTAAGGAGCATTCTTCCCACTGATCACCAATGAAAGGAGCATTCTTCCCACTGACCCCCAATGTAAGGAGCATTCTTCCCACTGACCACCAATGTATGGAGCATTCTTCCCACTGCCCACCAATGTAAGGAGCATTCTTCCCACTGACCACCAATGTAAGGGACATTCTTCCCACTGATCACCAATGTAAGGAATATTCTTCCCACTAGCCATCAATGTAAGGGACATTCTTCCCACTGACCACCGATGTAAGGAACATTCTTCCCACTGATCACCAATGTAAGGAACATTCTTCCCACTGACCACCAATGTAAGGGCCATTCTTCCCACTGACCTCCAATATAAGGGACAGTCTTCCCACTGACCACCAATGTAAGGAACATTCTTCCCACTGATCACCAATGTAAGGAACATTCTTCCCACTGACCACCAATGTAAGGGCCATTCTTCCCACTGACCTCCAATATAAGGGACAGTCTTCACACTGACCACCAATGTAAGGAGAATTCCTCCCACCGATCACCAATGTAAGGAGCATTCTTCCCAATTTTTGTTTATTAAAAGTCTTGCAATCAATAAGCATAAAATCAATATACATAAATAAATATATACATATTTACATGAAAAGGGAAAAAAAATACATAGCAAATTCTGCTCTCAAACAAAGACTGCCTTTACAGCAAAAACAAAACTCACATCATGAACAAATCATTACCGGGGAAAATAATCTTAGTAAGACTCACACCACCACACCAGACATCCAACCTGCGAGGTCAAGAAACAAAACCACCCCCATTATGAATGCAGCCCTTCTTTAAAAAGAAGATATTAACTAACAAAACCTAAGGGCGTGAAAGAAATAGCATAGGAAAAGAGCTCCTTACCCAGAGATGGACAGTTCACCAAAGGCAGGTCTGATATTCCTCCACGCCCTTATCCAGACCGCTCAAGGCTCCCTGCCCTTCTCAAGACCCCAAATCTTTCCAACCTCACCCAGAATATCGTACACCACCACCTCAACAGGGAGGACTTTCTTCCGCAGGGTAATCTGGCACCGTGCATTCCATGTGAATTAACGGACAACTATACTAACTAACTATACTGGAGCAAAAAGTGGTCCATAGACTCCACTTTACCAACACACTCCGCTCTAGGACAATCCCGATCATCCACAGGGCGATGCTACAGGTTCCCTCTCACATAGAGCCTTCCATGGAAAGCGAGCCAGGCTTGATCCCTAAACTTCAAAGGGATTCTTCCCAAGTTAATTAAACGCAACCCCTCCCTCATTACGGGGCCTGGGCAATCCCTTAAGGTCAGCGACACACTGAAAGCAGAGCCCAAAATCCTCTTCTCCAGAAGCTTCCTGGGGAGGGACTTGATATCCCCCACTGTCACCTGCCACTGCCGAAGTATTTTCAGACACGAGGCAACATAAGCTGTAAGCTTGCCATGTCGGACTCTCAGACTTTTCACTGGCCCGCCATCTTCCCAGCATCGCAGAAAAGGCCTAAACCAAGATTGAAAAATACCCACCCATCCCGGCGGGGTCTCTGCTAACATATTACCAAGATTGTATTTTAAAAAGAGCAGAGAAAAGAAAACTATAGGGTTGACCATTCCTAGACCACCCTCCCGCCTGGACAGGTAAGTTACATTGCGTTTGATCAAGTTCAGCCTTTTTCCCCATAACAGTTGGAAAAAGCAGCTATACACCCTTGCATAGAGAGATTCTGGCAAGATACAGACAAAGCTGACATATAAAAAGATTGGGATCAGGAAAGTTTTAATCAAGTCAACCCTTTCCCTCAAGGAAAGTTTTCATTTCTTCCAGCCTGCCACTTTGGCATTGGCATTCAACAATCTGCTTTCCCAATTTCGATGACCATAGTCACCAGGACCAAATTTGATGCCCAACACTGTAATTTCCTGCTGGGGCTCTGGGAAGGCATCCGGAAGTTCGATGCGTTCACCCTCTTCACCCATCCAGAAAACTTCACTCTTTTCATGATTGATTTTAGAGCCAGAAGCCTCCGTGTACTGCTCTATCACAGAGACCACCTCCTGCGCCTCCTCCATCCCAGAGATAATAACAACAGACACATCATCGGCATAGGCCATGACCTTCAAAGGTGGAACACCAGCAATGCCCAAAGGCACCCCGCACAACGATCCACCCTCTAACCTTTTTATGAAGGGGTCAACTGCGAATACATATAGCAGGGGGCTCAAAGGACACCCCTGGCGCACACCAGAGCCAACCTCAAAAGGCCGTCCAACCCAACCATTAACAAGTGGGAAGCTCTCAGCCCCTTTATATAATGTTTTCAGCCAATCTATAAACCTCCCCTGCAGGCCGTATCTACCAAGTAGCAAATACAGGTACTCATGATTGACTCAACCAAAAGCCTTCGCCTGAGCCAGTGCCAGCAAGTACTTTCTCCATCCAGCAGCCCTGCATCGCTCCAAAGCCTCCCGGTCAGCTAAAACCGCTGAAAAGGTACTTCTGCCTTGGACCGAGCAGTGCTGATGATTGGACAACAAATCGCCTGCTACTGACGACAAGCGCCAAAAAAGAATCTTCGCCAAGATCTTTCTATCAACATTGAGAAGACTGATGGGACGCCAGTTCTCAATTATTGAGGGGTCTTTATCTTTTGACAGAAGAATCACAGTGGATTGCCTCATGGAGGGAGGGAGAGAACCCTCTTCAAAACAGCTGTTATAAACCTCCGCTAAAAAGGGAGCCAGAATGGACTTAAAACACTTGTAAAATTCAGCTGTCAACCCATCTGGCCCAGGCAATTTTTTGGTAGCCAGCTTCTCTATAGCACAAATTACCTCATCCACTGAAATTGGTTCTGTCAAATCCATCAAAGGCAATGTACCATTTCCCAATCCTGGAGTAGAATCCATAAAGCTTTCCATCCTGTCTTGACTAAGGTCCTTTCTTCCCAGAAGGTCTGCGTAATATGACCTGAAGATCTCCAGGATCCCTGATCTGGACTTCACCAGGGAACCCGTACTATCCCTCAGACCTATGACCGTCTAAACTGCTATACCCTGCTTACAGTTCTGGCAAGGATCAGGCAAGTGATATTTCCCATAATCTCTCTCCAGAACCAAGGAGGCATGCCGGTCGTATTGACACTTCCTAAGAAGAAGCTTTACCTCAAAGATCTCCCCTGGATGTCCTCCATACGAGACAAGATGATCAAGCTTCCTCCGCAAATGCTGGTAGGCAATATACATACCAAGCTGCTTCTTCTTACTTATGGCCTTGAAAAGTCCAATCGCCCTTTGTTTCACAAGCTCCAACCACTCTGACTTACTGCTGAAAAAGTCCAGAATAGAAACCTGTGCCTGAAAAAAATCCTCAAAGGATTGTCTTACCTCTACATCTTCCAGGAGAGCCGAATTCAGTTTCCAGGTACTCCTTCCCCTGGGTGGAGTGTCCGAGGCATTCAGAGTCACAGACAGCATACAGTGGTCAGAGAATTCCCCCACCCCCAACTCAGGAGCTAAGAAAGCAGAGTTCTCCTTTAAAAAAAAAACTATCTATCCTACTCTGACTATTCCCTCTCTGAAACGTGAATCCCATGCTGCCAGGGCAGTGCTTAATGTGCACATCTACTAGGCCTGCTTGTCTAACCATATCTCTAAGAAAAATGCTTTCATAGCCCAGCCTGTCTATGGAGCCTCTTCTGTCTTCAGGCCTAATTATGGTGTTAAAGTCACCTCCAAAGACAACCTGCTGGGATGTAAAAAGGAAGGGCTTGATCTTTGTGAGGAGGCCTTTCCTGTCCCATTTTGACTGCGGTCTATAGATATTGATCAGGCGCAGGTCCTGCCCCCTAACAGAGACATCTAAGACCATGCATCTCCCCATTTCTACCTCAATTACCCGCTGGCACATTAACATATCGGTTTTAAAAAGAACTGCAACTCCGCTGCAAGGCTCAGCCGCAAGAGACCAAAGGGACTGCATCTCCACTCCCTTTTTGCTAGATGGACATCGGCCAAAGTATTGAGCCAGGTCTCTTGCAAAAATAAAATCTCAGCATCAAACTCACTGAGCAAAAATAAGGCAATATCACGAGCTCTTGTAGATTTCATGCTGGCGACATTAACAGTCGCCACCTTTATCGAAGCGGGAACTGCCATCAGGATAATTGGGGTAGTCATTTTGAAAACCTCTACCACGCTCTCATCACCCGAAACAGCTCTTTTTACACTATGTGACTCCCCCTCATCCATAGATGATAAAGAAATAGATAAATCTGACACCAACTCCTCCCCTGATAAAACAGAAAATGTGTTGCCAATGACTGCTTTACTGGTCTTCCTCTTTTTCTTTTTCTTCCTCCTTATCCTCTCCCACCCTTCATCATCTGAATCCTCCACAACAGAGGGTGAGACATGGGACATGGACACCCCTCCCCCAACCCCATCGACCCCAACACCATCCAGCACCCCTGCACTCTCTTGGCCATGTTTGCGGTGTCCCGAGGGACAGGGACTAGAGGTGAAGTAGGCAGAGGGGGAAGATCCACTAAACCCACGCCCCCAGCAGCTTCCGCTAGCCTGGAGGAGCAACGCACAGTAGATGTAGGAACAACCACAGGAGGGACAGACACAGGGACCACATCGCTAGGGGAAACAGAATCTGACACAACAGACACAGGAGGGGCAACAACAGTTTTCTCCCTAACTTCAGCTGCTTCATCTTCTTTATCAAGCCTCTGCAGCTCAGTCTCCAATCCTGGCAAGTTATGCAGTGCCTCTGGGCACTGGCTATATGGATGACCCAGCTGCTGGCACAAATTGCACTGAATCTGGGTGCATTCTCTGGCCAAATGGCCTAAATCCTGGCACGGTGAGCACTTCTTGAGGCTACAGGACGATGCAAAGTTGCCTTTATACAAACATTTATTACACACCTTAGGCTGATCTTTGTAGAAAATGGTCAGCCTATCCCTTCCCAGAAAGGCTGAGCAGGGAAGGTGCTGAACTACATTGCCCAGCACCCCCAATTTTAGTGACACTGTCCAGGCCCCTATCCATATCCCATGCTCATCAAGGACCTTCCGCAGTGGAGTGAGGACCTCGCCATATCAGCGTAGCCATACTATTAAATCAGCCTCTGGTATGGACTCATTACGCACCAAGATTGTCACCGACTTTATCAAAGGCTGCCTTGAAATCACCTTTGGCACTAAACCACTCCACTGCTGAAGGCCCTTGCACCTCCTATACCTCTCCCAAAAGAGATCCTAACTGTCAGGTTTCACAAAAGACAAATCCTATTCATAACTGCCTACCAGGCAAATCAAAGCAAAAATATCGCAAGTTTTAAACCCCATTTCCAAAACCAACTCAGCCACCCTCCCCCTTACTGGTGGGGTTCCCTCCCCCTCCCACCTCAACTGAACCACATTCCTCCTCCTATACCCACTAACCAGCCCCCCACCAAACCTCCCTGAATTGTGACTAACAGAATTCCCACCACCCACCGTGGTGCGACTCCCCAAAACTGAAGCATAGCTTCCTATATTCCTCCCAGCAGAAAATCCATCAGTTTGTTTTAAACTATCTGACACAGACTTAGCAGATAAGGATTGCACAGATTCGGGATTAGTCTGTACAACCAATGAATCCTTCTTCTGCTGAGCAGGGGGAGAAATTTCATTTTTATTTTTCCCAACAATATTAACCCCTTCACCACTAGGGATGATCGAACGGTTCGGGTCGACCATTGGTTCGACCCGAACATTGACTGTTCGAGGTTCGGCCGAATTCCGAACTGTTTGCTGAAAAAGTTTGGAATTCGGCAACCAGAACCGACCAAAATGCAAGGGGACAGGAACTGGGCTTTAAAAGCCCCTGATTGGACCAGAACCATCAGTAAAAGCCAATTGAGGGGGCAGGAGAATGCTAGGAATGTGATTGGAGTGACTAGGGGGTCCAGAGGCCAATCATTAGTGAATACGCCCCCCAGTATATAAGATAGCCCCGCCAAATCTCTACCATTTTAATACAGGGCTATGGAAGAGAGTGAAAGCAGTTCTGTTACTTCTGCTCTCAAAGTGTCATTTAGCAATTATTAGTGCGAGGAAAGGGATATCTAGTGTAGTTAGGGTACTATTTTCCACTATAGCTAGATTTAATAATCTAGTTTCTGTAGGGAAAGTGTTAAGTGTAAGGGGACCGTAGTGTAGTGTAGGGTTAACTGACTCTGACTGCTATGGCAGGGTGACAAAACCCTTCCATTTCAGGGTGACCGCTATAGAGAAAAGATCGTTTCTCTTAGAACACTTATAGAACCGGATAGTGGCTTCGCCCCTGTCACCCTGCTTTTTGTTGCAGGCGTTTATAGGGCTTTTTTGAGGACATGTTTGGAGTCAGGCATGACATCTGAACTTCTGTGTAGGGGTATATATACACACACACACACACATGTATGTATATACACACATACACTCATATAGGTGTGAAAGTAGCAGAAACCTATGCTTGCGCTAATGAAATAATTAACACCCATATGGCTTCTCTGCTATAACACCTATATATGTGTATAAATACATATAAGTGTGTGTGTATATATACCCCTATACAGAATTTCAGATGTTTTGCCTGCCTCCAAAGACCCCCAAAAAATGCCCAAAAAAAATGCCTGCTGCAAAAACACACCTGGGCGTTTTTGTAGCTGGCGTTTTTTTGGGCATTTTTTGGGTGTCTTTGGAGGCAGGCATAACATCTGTACTTCTGTGTAGGGGTATATATACACACACACACATGTATGTATATATACACATACACATATATAGGTGTGAAAGTCGCAGAAACCTATGCTTGCGCTAATGAAATAATTAACACCCATATGGCTTCTCTGCTATAACACCTATATATGTGTATGTGTATAAATACATATAAGTGTGTGTGTATATATACCCCTATACAGAAGTTCAGATGTTATGCCTGCCTCCAAAAAAACCCCGCCTGCAACAAGACACCTGGGCGTTTTTTTTTTGGCGCAGGCGTTTTTTTGGGCATTTTTTGGGGGTCTTTGGAGGCAGGCAAAACATCTGAAATTCTGTATAGGGGTATATATACACACACACTTATATGTATTTATACACATACACACATATAGGTGTTATAGGAGCGGAGACATATGCCTGTTAATTATTTCATTAGCGCAAGCATAGGTTTCTGCTACTTTCACACCTATATATGTGTATGTGTATATATACATACATGTGTGTGTGTATATATACCCCTACACAGAAGTACAGATGTTATGTCTGCCTCCAAAGACCCCCAAAAAAAACACCTGCGCCAAAAAAAAATGCCCAGGTGTGTTGTTGCAGGCGTTTTTTTTGGGCATTTTTTGGGGGTCTTTGGAGGCAGGCATAACATCTGAACTTCAGTATAGTGGTATATATACACATACACTTATATGTATTTATACACATACACATATATAGGTGTTATAGAAGAGAAGCCATATGGGTGTTAATTATTTCATTAGCGCAAACATAGGTTTCTGCTACTTTCAGACCTATATATGTGTATGTGTATATATACATACATGTGTGTGTGTATATATACCCCTACACAGAAGTAGATGTTATGAATGCCTCCAAAGATGCCCAAAAAATGCCCAAAAAAACGCCAGCTACAAAAACGCCCAGGTGTGTTTTTGCAGCAGGCGTTTTTTTTGGGGCATTTTTTGGGGGTCTTTGGAGGCAGGCAAAACATCTGAAATTCTGTATAGGGGTATATATACACACACACTTATATGTATTTATACACATACACATATATAGGTGTTATAGCAGAGAAGCCATATGGGTGTTAATTATTTCATTAGCGCAAGCATAGCGTTCTGCTACTTTCACACCTATATATGTGTATGTGTATATATACATACATGTGTGTGTGTGTGTATATACCCCTACACAGAAGTTCTGATGTTATGCCTGCCTCCAAAGACCCCAAAAAATGCCCAAAAAAACACCTGCTACTAAACCGGCAAGGTGTGAAAATAGCGGAGCCACTATCTTGTTCTATATTAATTCTAATAAAAACAAACTTTTTTTTTCTGGTTCTGGACATGCTACAGAGCTGAAACTTCACAGTACACTTTCTAGACCCCCCAGACACTAAATCCAAAGAAATCTCATTTTTTTTTCAATAATTTTTTCAATAATTGGCTCTCTATCAAAAATGACAATTTTTAAGAACTTTTTTTGTGTGATTAATAGTCCATGGGGCATGACCCAGAACCCTAGGCACTTTTTAGGGGCATTTATTTGGGTTTTAGGGCTTCAAAATTGTGTTTTTTGATTACCGAAGTTCGGGTCCCATTGATTTCAATGGGGTTCTGAAATCCGGGCCGAACTTTCGGGAAGTTCGGGTGTTCTGGTCGAACCAAACTTTTGAAAAGTTTGATCATCCCTATTCACCACCCCCCACCACCACCACGTTTATTGCTTTATCATTATTGTCATTTGTAATGCTTGCTGGCACATTCATAATTTTTGTTGTGTTCACAGCAGAATCCATAGTTGCTGCTGCACTGCTAAGAGTTTCCGCTGTCATCTTCTCTTCCACTGGGACAGGATTTTCAGCTGAGGAAATTTAATTCTGTTTTAACACAGCAGCAGGTAAAGCATTGCAGGAGATTTCCATGGTTGCTTCCACTCCATTTGCAGCACCATGCTGATCCCCTCCCCCACCAGCAATCAGCTGGTCAATCAGCCCTGGAACAATGGGAAACTCAGCTGAAGCAAACTCTTTTGAGTTTGCAGCCATTTTGCTTGCAGAGGGACTACTGGTCTCAGCAGGAGCAGAAAAATCCATGCCTGGGGTGTTAGATGCAGGTCCATCCACATTTCTCTGACGATCTGGTGACTTCTCTGTCAGGAATTTTCCCTGCATGTCTGTACTGGGTTTCTCCACAGCAGTAACTCCAATATGCAGCTCCTTCTCACCTGGGACACCATCCACTACAGCAGGTGGGGCAGACATGTTGGATGGCAGCATGGTGTACTGCGATTTCTCCACTAGTACTGGCTTTGCTGGCTTGAATCTCCTCTGCTCATCCTCAGGGACTTCTGATGGATCATCAGTAAAGGCGAACCTGTCTGCTCTCAGGGGTGACTCCATCTCCTGGATGAAGGTCAGGGTGCCATGTTAACTCTCATTCCCCTGGCTGGTTGCCGCTGGCGATTCCCAGGCCTGACATGGGGGGAGAGGTGCAGAGGCAGATGGAGCCTGGTCATCCATTAACTGAGGCTGCTGATCCACAGAACTTGCTGATGGCTGGCTGGCAAATCACCTCTCGTTGTCAAACTTTTCCTTAAACACTCCACTTCTGTCTTTAAGTTTTTCCAATATTAAAGATTGTTTCTTTACCTTTTCTTCCAATTCCTGAAACTCCGGCTTCATGGCTGTGCGATTTTTACTCCAGGCCTGGCAATACTTGGCTCTGAAGGATTTGTGTTCAACCTTTAAAACTTTAAGTTTTTCTTCTGCTCTCCCAATCGCCCTAAAATGATTGATAATCTTCTGGCTGAAGATATCCGCATTCTCACCAGGGCCTGGACCCACAGACAGGTCCTCCACCTCTAACAGCATACCAGGGATGTGGTGGTTTTGGTTGGCAATAGGTGTTAACTCTGTCAGTCACCCAATTCCATTATGTCTGTATCAGGTCCTCCACCTCCTCCTCACTAGGCCCCATGTCATCAGGGGGATCCCTCCCAGGGTCTCCCCCAGGATCAGGCATTGTTCCTGGGCCAAGCTAGCAGGCAAGGCCCAGGCTTGAAAAACGCTGGTTCTCAGAGAGAGCTCCTTCATTGTGTCCTCCTCCTTCTTTACACTGATCACCAATGTAAGGAACATTCTTCCCACTGATCACCAATGTAAGGAGTATTCTTCCCATTAGCCATCAATGTAAGGGACATTCTTCCCACTGACCACCAATGTAAGGAGCATTCTTCCCACTGACCACCAATGTAAGGACAATTCTTCCCACTAACCACAAATGCAAGGACCATTCTTCCCACTGATCACTAGTGATGGACGAACATCGGCCGGGGCAGTTCGCGAACGCCAGCCGCAAATTTTCTCAAAAGTCCGCGAACCGCGAGTTCGCGGCGGGCCCCATTGAGTTTAATGGGAGGCGAACTTTAAAAATCTTTAGGTCATATTTGCAGCCACAAAACACAAACTAGCTGTGCACAAATAGCCCCAGCACATGGACAATGTCATAACAGAAGTATTGCAATTGAAAAAGTTGCCCTAAATGTTTTTTTTTTTTTTTTTTAACAGCAAAAAATATATATATTTTTTTTCATAAATCAGCCAGAACTGACAGCAGCCGATAAATACATTGTCTAATACATATAGGGTCCATTCACACATCTGTGACAACCACTGGATACCTGCCCCTATAGTAAAAAGACTGTAATAGACCCTAAAACGGCATTGGGGCACCTTAAATTACTTTTGTGGACATTGACATAGCGATTTGTGTGAGATCAAAATTAGCGATTTGTGTGTGACTGCAGCCGATCTCTTACTGCCCCTAAAGCAACCACAGGATACCTGGCCCCTATAGTAAAGAGACTGTAATAGACCCTAAAACGACATTGGAGCACCTTAAATGACTTTTGTGGACATTGACAAAGCGATTTGTGTGAGATCAAAATTAGCGATTTGTGTGTGACTGCAGCCGATCTCTAACTGTCCCTAAAGCAACCATAGGATACCTGGCCCTAATGTTAAAGAGACTGTAATAGACCCTAAAACGACTTTGGAGCATTTTAAATGACTTTTGTGGACATTGACAAAGCGATTTCTGTGCGACTGCAGCCGATCTCTAACTGCCCCTACAGCAACCACAGGATACCTCTCCCTAAGCTCAAAAGATACTAGACCTATACCGAAATACCAGCCCTGGAAAGGACTTTTGTGGACATTGACAGAGCGATTTGTGACTGCAGTCGATCTCTAACTGCCCCTAAAGCAACCACAGGATACCTCTCCCTAACCTGAAAAGAGACTGTAGAAGGCCTATACCGAAATTCCAGCCCTGAAAAGGACCTTTGTGGATCTTCACAGCGCTATATGTGTCTAGCAAACTCTCCCTAATGAGCACAGCAGACCTCTCCCTACACTGGCAGAAAGCGGAATGTGAAATGGCCGCCAGATTGGGTCTATTTATAGGGTAGGGGGACTGTCCATGTGCTGGAATGTTTCAATTGGCTGTCCCGTTCCACCTGACGGCTGTGTCATGGGTCAAAGTTCTTCTGAATGAAAAAGAAAATGGCGGCGATTTCTTTGGATTTAGTGTCTGGGGGGTCTAAAAAAGTGTACCTGTGAAGATAATTTTTCTTAGAATTTTTATTAGCGCAGGGATGGGGTTCCGCTACTTTCACACCTGGGCATTTTTGTTTCAGGCGTTTATTGGGCATTTTTTGGGTGTCTTTGGAGGCAGGCATGACATCTGAACTTCTGTATAGGGGTATATATACACACATATATATATATATATATATATATATATATATATATATATATATATATATATACACACATACACACATATAGGTGTGAAAGTAGCGGAACCCCATCCCTGCGCTAATGAAAGTATTTGCAGGGATGGGGTTCCGCTCCTATCACACCTATATGTGTGTATGTGTATATATACATATATGTGTGTGTATATATACCCCTATACAGAAGTTCAGATGTTATGCCTGCCTCCAAAGACGCCCAAAAAATGCCCAATAAACACCTGCAACAACACACCTGAGCGGTTTTTGTTGCAGGCGTTTATTGAGCATTTTTTGGGCGTCTTTGGAGGCAGGTATAACATCTGAACTTCTGTATAGGGATATATATACACACACACATATATATACACATACACACATATAGGTGTGATAGGAGCGGAACCCCATCCCATTTCATTAGCGCAGGGATAGGATTCCGCTACTTTCACACCTATATGTGTGTATGTGTATATATACATATGTGTGTGTGTATATATACCCCTATACAAAAGTTCAGATGTCATGCCTGCCTCCAAAGAGGTCCACAAAAAAGCCCAATAAACGCCTGAAACAAAAACGCCCAGGTGTGACAGGAGCGGAGCCCCATCCCTGCTCTACTAATAATTCTAAGAAAAATGATCTTTTTCTTATGGCGGTCACCCTCACATGGATGAATTCGGTCACCCTGGCATACAAGGAGCGGAGCCCCATCCCTGCTCTACTATTAATTCTAAGAAAAATTATCTTTTTCTTATGGCGGTCACCCTGACATGGATGAGTTCTTTCACCCTGGCATAGCAGTCACAGTCAGTTCACCCTACACTACACTACGGTCACCTTGACACTTAACACTTTCCCTGCAGAAACTAGATTATTGAATCTAACTATAGTGGTATATAGTACCCTAACTACACTGCATATCCCTTTCCTCACACTAATAATTGCTAAATGACACTTTTGCAGCAGGAGTAACAGAACTGCTTCCACTCTCTTCCACAGCCCCTGTATTACAGTGCTAGAGATTTGGCGGGGCTATGTTATATACTGGGGGGCGTATTCACTACTGATTGGCCTCTGGACCCCCTAGTCACTCCAATCCCATTCCTAGCATCCTCCTGCCCCCTCAATTGGCTTTTACTGATGATTCTGGTCCAATCACTGGCTTTTAAAGCCCAGTTCCTGTCCCATTGCATTTTGGGCGGTTCTGGTTGACGAATTCCGAACTTTTTCCACAAAAAGTTCGGAATTCGGCCGAATTTTGAACAGTCAATGTTCGGGTCGAACCGATGGTCTACCCGAACTATTCGATCATCCCTACTGTACAGAAAGGAGAGCTGTGGGAGGGGCAAAGTATGCTCCACTCACTACAGGTCAACTGCAGACAAGACCAGTCACCTGCACAAGAAGAGAGCAGCAGTGAGTGGGTTTTATTACAGAAAGCTCCTCCGCCAATATAAAACTTCTCACTGGATTACTGCACAGATCTGGAAGAAAACCTTTCATTTTTAAAATGTACAAAACTGTACTTTTGCCACACGTTGTGACACATCAGAAATGTAATGCAGGGGCACTGAAATGTAGAAAGGTAGGGGCAGTACTTCGGGCTGAACAGATGTGCTGCCTTCGTATGTGTTGAAAATCAACAAGCTGACAGAAGAAGAGAGAGCAGAGAGATGACCTAATCAGTCTATTATTGCTCCTTCACTGTCCAATCAGAAGCTGTGGAAAGGAAGGTGACCTAGCAGCTTCCTTTTTTCAATAGACAAACGTCATAAAGACAACTGTGTTGTTTGGCAGAGCTATGTAACTCTCAAGACTGGATGGACAGCAATGCAAATCCTTTGGCAGGTAAGACAATTCACATATGACTATGGCAGCTTTAACTGTTTACCTGGAGTTCAGCTTCACTTCAACCTTAGGGCAAGCTGCACAAATGAAAACAAGAATTGCCAACTGCAATGTTTGCAATGAGTTGAGGTGCATTAAAGCATTCCAGGAATTCAGCTACTTTGTAAAAACTCCAGACATACCATGAGTAAATTCTATCAAGGTGCCTGATGCAACCTAGACTTACATTTGACAGGTTTGTTGTTCTCCAGGAAGATAACTTCCACAGCTGAGCTCCAAACACTGCTCACTGTTGTCTCAGTTTCTTCAGGAGCAGAGTTGCTGGAACTGCTATGCCTGCCCCTCCCCCCTGCCCATTCACAGAAGCCTTTTGTAATAAGTGAACTCATTCACAAAATACAAGGGCTTCTGTGAATGGGCAGCAGAGGGGAGGGGTGGACATAGTTGTGTGTGTGTGTGCTTCTCTCCTCTCACAGCAGAGTGTATCCTCCAGGAGTGCAATAAACCGGTCACATACAAGTATGTATAGAGATTAGTATTAGAGACATGCACCTAAATGGACCTAACTTTTAGTGTGCCTGCACTTTTTGCAAGGTAGCTGAAATACTGGAATTCAGCTTTTAAACTGCCAAAAAGTCTCCCTGTTTTAACCACTTGCTGTCTGGGGAAATTTAAACATTTTTCACAGACATGTTAAAGTCAGCATATTGACTGTGAACCCCCAAACATTCTATATTTTCTGAACCTAAATGTATTTAAGTGCACACAACATAATAACCACTTTTTGGTACAAAATAAAAGATGACGTTGAATGGAGTAAATAGATACAAAGCACGTCAAGATATAAATTGTGCACGCCTGTAAAATGGCAACAATTGATGGTGCCTAAAATTGTCCATAAGTAGAAACATAGAAACATAGAATGTGTCGGCAGATAAGAACCATTTGGCCCATCTAGTCTGCCCAATATATCTGAATCCTATGGATAGTCCCTGGCCCTATCTTATATGAAGGATAGCCTTATGCCTATCCCATGCATGCTTAACCTCCCTGGCGGTATGATTATGTCAGGAATTACATACCAAAAGCGGTACAATTGTTTTCATGGAAATTTGGCGTTATGTATTATAGGCCTACAATTCTTAGTAATTACTGACTTAAACCTGACCAAAACAAGAGTCTAGTAGACATCCCAGATGTGATAAATTTGAAACACAAACGCGTGAATTATAATCGAATCAATAATATTATTTTATTATTTAATATATAATAAAATTATATTATTGATTAGATTATAATTCATGCATTATATATTATATATAGATATATGTGTGTGTGTATATATATATACACACACACACACACACACACACACACACACACACACATATATATATATATATATATATATATATATATATATATATATATATATAATAATATATAATGCATGAATTATAATTGAATCAATAATATAATTTTTATATATATAAAAATAAATATATATATATATATATATATATATATATATATATATACACACATATATATATATATATATATATATATATATATATATATATATTAAACACCGGTATATATATATATATATATATATATATATATATATATGCATATATATATATATAATATAAAATGTGTTTTGTGTAACGTTTTTTTTTTTTTTTTTTTTTTTGAATTTCCCTCCCTAGTTCCGCTCCCATGCAGCATTGCTGCTGCAGGGAACGGAACTAGGAAGTGATCACACCGACGGAGGACTGAGGAGCGGCGGGACTCTCGGCTGGCGATCTCAGCAATGAGAGATCATCGCTGGATCGCCAGGACAAGGTAAGAGAACACCGCTGCGCTCTCTGCACATCCACCCTGAGCGTGACTCGGGGTTACCGATCCTGCAATGAAAAATCCACCCCGAGTCACGCTCGGGATTACCACCTAGGTGGTTAAACTCCTTCACTGTATTTGCAGCTACCACTTCTGCAGGAAGGTTATTCCATGCATCCACTACTCTCTCAGTAAAGTAATACTTCCTCATATTACTTTTAAACCTTTGCCCCTCTAATTTAAAACTGTGTCCTCTTGTGGTAGTTTTTCTTCTTTTAAATATGCTCTCCTCCTTTACCGAGTTGATTCCCTTTATGTATTTAAAAGTTTCTATCATATCCCCTCTGTCTCTTCTTTCTTCCAAGCTATACATGTTAAGGTCCTTTAACCTTTCCTGGTAAGTTTTTTCCTGCAATCCATGTACTAGTTTAGTAGCTCTTCTCTGAACTCTCTCTAGAGTATCTATATCCTTCTGGAGATATGGCCTCCAGTACTGCGCACAATACTCCAAGTGAGGTCTCACCAGTGTTCTGTACAGCGGCATAAGCACTTCTCTCTTTCTACTGCTTATACCTCTCCCTATACATCCAAGCATTCTGCTGGCATTTCGTGCTGCTCTATTACATTGTCTTCCCACCTTTAAGTCTTCTGAAATAATTACTCCTAAATCCCTTTCCTCAGATACTGAGGTCAGGACTATGTCAAATATTCTATATTCTGCCCTTGGGTATTTACGCCCCAGGTGCATTATCTTGCACTTATCCACATTAAATTTCAGTTGCCAGAGTTCTGACCATTCTTCTAGTTTTCCTAAATCCTTTTCCATTTGGCGTTTCCCTCCAGGAACATCAACCCTGTTACATATCTTTGTGTCATCGGCAAAAAGACAAACCTTACCATCGAGGCCTTTTGTAATATCACTTATGAAGATATTAAACAAAATTGGTCCCAGTACAGATCCCTGAGGTACCCCACTGGTAACATGACCTTGTTCTGAATGTTCTCCATTGACTACAACCCTCTGTTGTCTGTCACTCAGCCACTGCCTAATCCACTCAACAATATGGGAGTCCATGCTCAATGACTGCAGTTTATTGATAAGTCTTCTATGTGGGACAGTGTCAAAAGCCTTACTAAAATCTAAATATGCAATGTCTACTGCACCTCCACCGTCTATTATTTTAGTCACCCAGTCAAAAAAATCTATAAGATTTGTTTGACATGATCTCCCTGAAGTAAACCCATTTTTCATCTTGCAATCCATGGGATTGAAGATGTTCCACAATCCTATCCTTTAATAGGGCTTCCATTAATTTGCCTATTATTGATGTCAGACTCACTGGTCTATAGTTGCTCGATTCCTCCCTACTACCTTTCTTGTGAATGGGCACGACATTTGCCAATTTCCAATCTTCCGGGACGACTCCTGTTACTAAAGATTGGTTAAATAAATCTGTTAATGGTTTTGCCAGCTCACCACTAAGCTCTTTTAATAATTTTGGGTGTATCTCATCAGGACCCTGTGACTTATTTGTCTTCACTTTAAGTGATGCTTTAAAAGCCTTTACAAGTTATTAGTTTAGCGTAAATTGCAAAAAATATTTTGCTCTCATTCCGACGTTCATGGGGATACCTTACGTATGAGGTGTAATCACTGTTCACATATGTGTGCCAGACCTACGTGCGTAATTGCATGTATGCGTGGGGGGGAAGGTGATTTTTTTTTTATTTTTTATATCATTTTTATTAAATTTTTACACTTTTTTCATTTTTTTATACAACATATTTAACTTTATTGCTATCACAAGGGGGTAAACAAGTCCACTCGTGACAGCTTTGGGCAATGACAGGCACTCTTTATGGAGATATTAGAGGTATATTAGACCCCTGATGTCTCCCCTGGCCTTCCAAGCAGCAGGTTGTGTTTGATAAGCTGCTTTCTTGTAACAGCCAGGAAATGATATCCCTGGAACCTGAAGTGACCAAATCCTCATCGCTCCTGGGACCATTTGTCACAGAGGAGACGGAGGAATAAATGTTCCTCTACCTCCTCTGTAAGCAGCCATTTCGGCCATATACTGTGGTCCCAAAATAAACCACCGCAGGCAGTGTAAGGGGGAAGAGGGGGCGGGGTAGTCCTTCCCAGGGGTGTAAAAGGGATCGGGCAGCTTTAGAGCTGCCATGATCACTTTTACCTGTCTGCGGAAAAAAAAAAAACTAAGATCATGGCTGTGATCCTAATATAACCACTTGCTGTCCAAGATGTTTATATGCATACGCTGCATTGCAAGTGGCTAAAGCACCTAAAACCTAATAGAGAGAAACAGAAGATATGCCAGACCGTGGCTTCTCTGTTAGCAGAAACGTGAGCGGAAGCTCAGCTAGCTGACTTTTATTCTAATGTGAGTGGACAGGCATGTTATGAGATCACCTACATGGCAGTGCAAGGTCACAGCGACATGATGTTATCTGCAGCAGTACACAGGCTGCAACCGAACATCCAAATCACGGAGAAGCCTTTCCAAGATGCTCCACATTGGATGTGACTTTAAGAAGCTGACTGTTGTGACCCAAGGATGACCGCACTCTACTACCACCTTGGCGGTCTCATCCAAGCCTGTCTTGATGGGCAGAACTGAAATGGAACGGATGGAGCAGATGGGCGAGCAGTTCAGATAGCGTTCGTGCAATACATGAAATCCATGTGCTGCGGCTTTCGATGCCCAGGGACATTTGGTAGCTCAGATTGTTGTACAAGTGGTTATGTGAGGCCAAGCAGTTACAGCCCTTAACCTCAGATGACTTGTGAGTTTTCGCTCCTGTCCTCCCAGCTACGGAGCCATACTGCTGCCAAATCCTGACTTCTGTGTGACCAGAGATCTCCTACAAGACAAGAAGCTTATAACAAAACTGTATGCATTTCTTGTTAAATGGGTGCGTGTATATACAGTATCTCACAAAAGTGAGTACACCCCTCACATTTTTGTAAATATTTTATTCTATCTTTTCATGTGACAACACTGAAGAAATTACACTTTGCTACAATGTAAAGTAGTGAGTATAACAGCTTGTATAACAGTGTAAATTTCCTGTCCCCTCAAAATAACTCAACACACAGCCATTAACCACTTAAGGACCACCCGCCGCAGATATACTGCGGCAGGCTGGCCCTCTTGCACGACCCGACTTAGCCCCTACGTCGGTTGCGCACCCGGAGCTAGGGGGCGAGCATGCACCACCAGCGGCGCGCTCCCGTCCTTACTCGGCAGCAGGGACTCTGATGCACAGGGCCGGCAGCTCCGATTGCCGCCTGGCACCCGAGATCGCTCCCCGTTGAGAGAGAAGAACGGTCAGCTATTGTAAACACAACTGACCGTTCTTCTCTCTGGAATGATCACAGAGCACCTGTGATCCTTCTATATTGGATCACAGGTCTCTGTGATCATTTCAAAAGCCCCTCCCCCATGCAGTTAGAATCACTCCCCTAGGCTTACATTTAACCCCTTGATCACCCACTGTGTTAACCCATTCCCTGTCAGTGTCATTATTATAGTAACAGTGCATATTTTTAGCAGTGATTACTGTAGTAGTGTCACTGGTCCCCCCAAAAGTGTCAAAAATGTCAATTAGGGGTCCGATCTGTCCGCTGCAATGTTGCAGTCCTGCTAAAAATCGATGATCACCGCCATTACTAGTAAAAAAAAAAAAAAACAATAAAAATGACACAAATCTTTCCCCTAGTTAGTAGACGCGATAACTTTTGCACAAACCAATCAAAATCCGCTTATTGCAATTTTTTTTACCAAAAATATGTAGCAAAAAACAAATTGGCCTAAAATGTTAAAAAATTTGATTTAAAATTTTTTTTTTGGGAATGTTATATAGCAGAATGTGAAAAATATTGTTTTTTTTTTCAGAATTGTCGCTCTTTTTTTGTTTATAGCGCAAAAAATAAAAATTGCACAGGTGATCAAATACCACCAAAAGAAAGCTCTATTTGTGGGAAAAAAAGGGCATCAATTTTATTTAGGTACAGCGTCACACGACCGCTTAAAATAATATTAAAATAACGCAGTGCCGAATGGCAAAAAATGGCCTGGTCATTAAGGGGGCGAATCCTTCCGGTCCAGAAGTGGTTAATGTCTAAACCGCTGGCAACAAAAGTGAGTACACCCCTAAGTGAAAATGTTCAAATTGGACCCAAAATGTCAATATTTTGTGTGGCCACCATTATTTTACAGCACTGCCTTAACCCTCTTGGGCATGGAATTCACCAGAGCTTCACAGGTTGCCACTGGAGTCCTCTTCCACTCCTCCATGATGACATCACAGAGCTGGTGGATGTTATAGATGAACACAAGGTGGCACATAATTGTGAAGTGGAAGGAAAATGATAAATGGTTTTCAAAATGTTTTACAAATACATCTCTGAAAAAGTGTGGTGTGCATTTGTATTCAGCCTCCTTTACTCCGATACCCCTAACTAAAATCTAGTGGAACCAATTGCCTTAAGAAGTCACCTAATTAGTAAATAGAGTCCACCTGTGTGTAATTTAATCTCAGTATAAAAACAGCTGTTCTGTGAAGCCCTCAGAGGTTTGTTAGAGAACCTTAAACAGACAGCATCATGAAGGCAAAGGAACACACCAGACAGGTCAGGGATGAAGTTGTGGAGGAGTTTAAAGCAGGGTTAGGTTATAAAAAAATATCCCAAGCTTTGAACATCTCACATCTCAATCCATCATCCGAAAATGGAAGAGTATGGCACACCTGCAAACCTACCAAGACATGGCCGTCCACCTAAACTGACAGGCCGGGCAAGGAGAGCATTAATCAGAGAAGCAGCCAAGAGGCCCATGGGAACTCTGGAGGCGCTGCTGAGATCCACAGCTCAGGTGAGAGAATCTGTCCACAGGACAACTATTAGTCAGCACTCCACAAATCTGCCCTTTATGGAAGAGTGACAAGAAGAAAGCCATTGTTGAAAGAAAGCCATAAGAATTCCTGTTTGCAGTTTGCGAGAAGCCATGTGGGGGACGCAGCAAACATGTGGAAGAAGGTGCTCTGGTCAGATGAGACCAAAATCGAACTTTTTGGCCTCAAAGCAAAACACTAGGTGTGGCGGAAAACAAACACTGCACATCACCCTGAACACCATCCCCACCATGAAACATGGTGGTGACAGTATCATGTTGTGGAGATGCTTTTCTTCAGCAGGGACAGGGGAGCTGGTCAGAGTTGATGGGAAGATGGATGGAGCAAAATACAGGGCAATCTTAGAAGAAAACCTGTTAAAGTCTGCAAAAGACCTGAGACTGGGGCGGAGGTTCACCTTCCAGCAGGACAACGACCCTAAACATACAGCCAGAGCTACAATGGAATTGTTTAGATCAAAGCATATTCATGTGTTAGAATGGTCCAGTCAGAGTCCAGACCTAAATCCAATTGAGAATCTGCAGCAAGACTTGAAAACTGCTGTTCCCAGATGCTCTCCATCCAATCTGACAGAGCTTAAGATATTTTGCAAAGAAGAATGGGCAAAAATGTCCCTCTCTAGATGTTTAAAGCTGGTAGTGATATCCCCAAAAAGACTTGCAGCTGTAATTACAGCAAAAGGTGTTTCTACAAAGTATTGACTCAGGGGGGCTGAATACAACTTTTTTGGTTGTAACATGACAAAATGTGAAAAAAATGTCAAGGGGTATGAATAATTTTTCAAGGCACTATATTCTCATCAGCCACTTTATTAGGTACACCTTGCTAGTACAAGGTTGGACCCCCTTTTGCCTTCAGAATTGCCTTCATTTTTCATAGCTTTGATTCAACAAGGTGTTGGAAACATTTCTCAGAGATTGTGGTCCATATTGACATGAGAGCATCACATAGTTGCTGCAGATTTGTTGGCTGCCCATCCATGATGCAAATCTCTTGTTCCACCACATCCCAAAGGTGCTCTATTGGATTGCGATCTGGTGACTGTGGAAGCCATTGGAGTACAGTGACCTCATTGCTGTGTTTAATAAACCAGTGGTGAGATGATTGGAGCTTTGTGACATGGTGCATTATCCTGCTGGAAGGAGCCATCAGAAGATGGGGACACTGTTGTCATAAAGGGATGGACATGGTCAGCAACAATACTCAGGTAGGCTGTGGGGTATAAACGATGCTCAATTTGTACTAAGGGACCCAAAGTGTGCCAAGAAAATATCCCCCACACCATTACACCACTACCAGCCTCAACCGTTGATACAAGGCAGGATGGATCCATGCTTTCATGTTTACGCCATCTGAATGTTGCAGCTGAAATTGAGACTCATCAGACCAGGCAACGTTTTTCCAATCTTCTGTTGTCCAATTTTGGTGAGCCTGTGCGAATTGTGGCCTCAGTTTCCTGTTCATAGCTGACAGGAATGGCACCCAGTGTGGTCTTCTGCTGATGTATGTCTTGTGCATTCGGCAGGGCCAGATTAACGTAGGGGCTAATGGAGCTGCAGCTCCAGGCCCCTACCTTAATATAGG
Source organism: Pelophylax lessonae (assembly GCF_965119305.1). NCBI lineage: Eukaryota > Metazoa > Chordata > Amphibia > Anura > Ranidae > Pelophylax > Pelophylax lessonae. The sequence goes on along the minus strand of NC_138768.1, from coordinate 849,936,287 downwards.
CCCCGGGTTGGCCATATTCACTGTTACCGCTCTTCTGTCACTTGTAAACACAGAAGTCTGGCTTCTATGCTCGCTTCCCCAGGCAGCACCCTCAGAACCTCCCCACAAAGCAACAAAGGCCGGACAAGGAGGGACAGTTGCCGATGCATGGATATGTTTATGGGCTTCAGAGAAAGCATCCCATGTGGAATTAGGCATGCATGGCTGCACCCTTCCTCCTCTGGGTGCATGCCAAGGCACGGCCCTTAAGGCCCTTCAAAATACTCAGCACCAAGCCCATGATGCTCTTAATCCGGTCCTGGCATTCGGGGATAGTACTCTGCATACCTTGGTTGTAACAAGTGGTTATTTGAGAGTTACTGTTGCCTTTTTATTATCTCAAACCAGTCTGCCCATTCTCTTCTGACTGCTGACATCAACAAGGCATTTTCCTCCACACAACTGCCCCTCACTGGATATTTTCCCTTTTTCTCACCATTCTCTGTAAACCCGAGAGATGGTTGTGTGTGAAAATCCCAGCAGATCAGCAGTTTTTGAAATACTCAGACCAGCCCCTCTGGCACCAACATCCATGCCACGTTCAAAGTCACCTAAATACCCTTTCTTCCCCATTCTGATGCTCGGTTTGAACTTCAGTAAGTTGTCTTCACCATGTCTAGATGCCTAAGAACATTGTGTTGCTACCTTGTGATTGGCTGATTAGCAATTTGTGTTACTAACAAATTGAACAGGTGTACCTAATAAAGTAGCCCATGAGTAAATTTTATTCACAGTCAGCATACCTTCAGTTGTAAATGCAAAGAACACTGAGCAGAGATGTGACAGTGACCACTTCCCATACACCACTGTGTGCTCCAAGATGTTCCAAATCATTTTTTTTGCACAGCTCTGCTCTAAAGTATACAACTAGCTTGATGTGCTCTGTATTGAAGAACAGGTCCCCCTGGAAATAACCTTTGTGTAGCTCTGGCCTGCAACGCTAGCAGAGAGGAGCGGCTGCAATTTCATTGTGCCTGCTGTTGCCCTTGTTCATGTTTTCACAGGGATATAGTGGACAAATATTTCTGTATCTGATCAGTCACAGAGACTATTCATAGGCACAACTGTAAGAAGAGACTGCTATTATGGAACTGTATACAGCCAGTGGTAAGTCTGCACTCTACTCAATAGGAATATACAGAGGAAGATGTTTTGGACAGCTAGGAACACTGGAAGGAATGGAGGATTGGTTGGGGTGCAGCAGAGGAAGAGGATGTAGACCGCTAGGTACACTGGAAGGAATGGAGGATTGTGGGAGGTGTAGCAGAGGAAGAGGATGTAGACAGCTAGGAACACTGGGAGGAATAGAGGATTGTTGGGGGAGGGGGGGGGGAGGGGTGGGGGTGTAGCAGAAGAATAGGATGTGTACTGCTAGGAACATTAGGAGGAATCGAGGATTGTGGGAGGTGTAACAGAGGAAGAGGATGTGTACTGCTAGGAACACTGGGAGGAATGGGGGATTATGGGAGGCATAGTTCTTTACAGACTGAGCTGACTTGGTAGGCTGATCACAGAAACTACAGATCCCATTAGACATGTGCTGTTTGTTTCATTCCGAATAAATATTGGGCCGAATTTTTCATTATTTGGAGATTCGGATATATTCGAATACCCGAATTGCAGTATAAACAAAGTTTACTGAATGCTCCGAATAACAAAACTAAATTCGTCCAAATTTCGGAAATTCTAATTGAAATTCGAATCAAGTTTTACATCGAATTCCACTCTAATTAGAACTGTAAACATATTTTTCAAATCAAAGACTGTGTGTGTTAGATTGCTATTTTGAAATAATGCTGTTTTTGTTAAGCCATTTAATGAAGATTTTTCTTTTGCTTGTTCACTTTGTCACAATCGAATCGAAAAAAAAAAAAATCGAAAGTTTTCAATTTGATAAATTAAAAAATGTATCAATTCAAACGCTTAGAATCAAAAAAAATCAGTGAATTAAAAAAAAAAATTCAAAAAAGACAAATTCAGAATACGAATCCCAAATAGGAATTGAACAAATCGACCGAGTTTAACAAAATAAAAAAAACTAGATTAACAAATCTAAAACTAAACTAAACACCTTTTTTCCCCATGCCCATGTCTAGATCCTATATTAACCAGAGCTCTAGGCACAGGAATAGGAGTGTTGTTCTGGAGCTGAAGAGAAGGAGAATGTGAAGGACATTTAGAGGGACTGACTGTGCTTCAGGCTGCCAGTAAACGTTCACCACTGCACCTGAGAGGGAGAGAGCAGCAATGTTATCCTGGAACACTGGGGAGAGTCACGGAGCCTGCTGCTTGATCAAAGGGAAGGACACCTTGGACACTGACCAGTTTGGCTGCCAACAGGAAACCAAGGGATTTAGCTTGCTACCACAGGAGTTGAGAGACCGTGAGCCAAAACCCCACTACATTGACAAAAGAGAAACAGATACTACAGAGCTAGTGCCTTTATCAATGCTTAACATTGTCCTGAATGCTCCGTCATAAAAGTTGGACCCCAACGAGTTGGCCAGCAGAAGAGAGAGTATATTACATACTGCTGAACTGTTATGGTGGCTACTGTTTACTCATTTGCAGTATATTTATTGCTATTGTGTAACTGTTTGCTGTGTCATTACTGTTGTTCATGTTTCTCTTTTGCCACCAGGGTACTGCGTATACGTCTGCAATAATTATTCCCTACCCAGCCAGACTATTTGCAGAATCGGGGGCACATGAACAGGGGACCTGAGAAACAGCGGCTCCTTCAGGGGTAAGCACTACATTTGTTTGGTAGATGCTGGTGAGTTAAAACTGACCATTTAGTGTATTGCTTGGGATGGGGTTCCCATGTCTGCACACTTACTGTTCACATTTTAAGCACAGCCAGATCCTCAATCACCATTGTAGGAACACCAGAGCTGGCCTAATACACATCTTCAGTCTTCTGATTGGCCAATGAAGGAGCAGCAGTAGACTAATGAGTTATCACTGTGCTCTCTTCAGTCCTCCTCATATATTTTAGAAGGACCCCTAATGTCCTGGTTGTTAAGCCATGTCCTGGACCTACAGAGGTTCTCTTGATCAGCAGCTTAACAGAAACAGTGTGACAGAACTCCATATTGTCCCACAAGTTCATAGTAGGGACACATGACAGGTTCATTTCTTAAGCCCTAGGAGTACTACCCACTTAAATTTAGAGTTCTCTATTGCTATCCGTGATTCCAAGTTCAATTTACAAGCAATCACAACCGTAGCTGCGGCTAGCGCACAGGGGTGCCTAATCACCTTGGCTGGTGTCCTGGAGGAACCTCACAGTCACCACCTCTAACCAATTCCTATAAATATAATAAGTTGAACAATTAAATAAGTGAACAGTTAAAAATTTACTTCAAATAAAACATCCAAAATAAATATGAAATCCAAAATAAATATGAAATAAAACGCCAATGTGCCAGTGAACAAAAATATAGTTACATTAAATGAGAACAAAATGTAAACATACACCTACAAAACATAACATACACCTACAAATAAACAAAAGATGTAAAGTCCATGCATGTTATTGCACACACCAGTGCAAAAATAGTGCATAAAGGGAGTCCATATAAACTCCAGTCATAAATATAGATGAGTGGAACTGTGTTCATCCACCACCAAAGTTAATTATTCCTCACCACAGACAGAATGCCCGCTTACCAGATGCTATGACCATATAGGTCCTATGTGCCTTTGGGTAATGCCCAGCCAGGGCCTTGAGTCACCACATCTGTAGTGGGTCAGTAAACCTCCTAAGGGATTTCCAAATGTGGTCACGCTATCCATCTTCTCAAATAGTGCCACTCCCCATAAAACACAGCAAGGAATCCAACATATTGTAAAACTGTATATGAGGTTTATTGCATAAAACAAATTGCACTTACATCATATTGGAAGATAGCAGTATTAAAAAGCCGGCCAGCTGCACAATTTTGCCCATCCTTCCAGGTTATTCAAGTGTGGTGATGTCAGCACGTCTCCAACCCGACGTGTTTCATCACAGATGACGTAGTCTTTTTTTTTTTTTTTACACCTATACTAATTACCCTGTAAAAGGCCACCTTACGAAAAGGGAGAGCGCCGACACTTTCGGATAGAAAAAATAAATAAAAGAACAACAGAGGGCGCAATCTAAGTGCAGTGTTTCTTTATTTTAACCACTTCCGGACCGCCCCGCTGCAGTTTTACTTCGATACTTTGACATTCAATACTGGGAATATGGCAGCAGATAGCAATTTTCGGGTGGTCCTCTTTCACATAAAAGTGGTCCCAGCAGCAGATTCACTGCAGAATCTACTAGTATGCCTCTTACAAGAGTGAAAAATGCCCCTTATATTGGTGGTGATAAGTGGGAAGGTCAGTGAGACACTACTCAAGGAACACCTAGCCACCTCTGGAGGAACCCTGGTTGAGAATGGCTGATATAGAGGCATCAGGACCTCCTGCTGGTGATCCCTCTAGTGTTATAAAGATCTATATAGAGGAATGAGGACCTTCTTCCTCCTGCTGGTGATCCCTCTAGTGATATAAAGATCTATATAGAGGAATCAGGACCTCCTTCCTCCTTCTGGTGATCCCTCTAGTGATAACTAAAGATCTATATAGAGTAATCAGGGCCTCCTTACTCCTGCTGGTGATCCCTCTAGTGATATTAAGACCTATATAGAGGAATCAGGACCCCCTTCCTCTTGCTGGTCAGTGGCTGCCGGTGTATTGAGGGTGCAGGGGCGCCGCCCCCCATCCATGTGTCCGGCCCCCTAATCTGCATGCAGGGCACCAGACGCATGGAGCTTAATTTTTTTTTTTTAAATCACCTGATTAGAGCCAGAGGCTCTAATAGGGTGATGCAAAGGGTGGAGCCGGGGCGCAGAGCAGTGCGCCCCGAGCCCACCCATTGTGTGACAATAGCGAATGAAAATTCGCTATTGTCACACCGATCCTCCTCCTGGCCAATCAGGAATCGTGTCCGATACGCGCTTCCTGATTGGCCGCAAGGCAAACCCCATGCCATTGGCCAAGGAGGAGGCGGGAGCAGGAGGATTGGAGGAGACGCGCCGCCGGGACTGAAGAGAAGCCGCGCCGGGACACTGAGGAGAAGCCGCCCGTCGCTGCTGCTCCAGGCAAGTAAGGGGGCACGCACGCTGATCTCTGCATTGGGGGAATGTATGCTGGTCACTGCATTGGGGTAATGTATGCTGGTCACTGCATTGAAGGGGGCACACATGCTGATCTTTGGATTGGGGGAATGTACGCTGGACACTGCATTGGGGTAATGTATGCTGGTCACTGCATTGGGGGAATGTATGCTGGTCACTGCATTTGGGTAATGTATGCTGGTCACTGCATTGGGGGCATGTATGCTGGTCACTGCATTGGGGGCATGTATGCTGGTCACTGCATTGGGGGAATGTATGCAGGTCACTGCATTGGGGGCATGTATGCTGGTCACTGCATTGGGGGCATGTATGCTGGTCACTGCATTGGGGGCATGTATGCTGGTCACTGCATTGGGGGCATGTATGCTGGTCACTGCATTGGGGGCATGTATGCTGGTCACTGCATTGGGGTAAAGTATGCTGGTCACTGCATTGGGGTAAAGTATGCTGGTCACTGCATTGGGGGCATGTATGCTAGTCCCTGCATTGGGGGCATGTATGCTGGTCACTGCATTGGGGGAATGTATGCTGGTCACTGCATTGGGGGAATGTATGCTGGTCACTGCATTGGGGGAATGTATGCTGGTCACTGCATTGGGGTAATGTATGCTGGTCACTGCATTGAGGGCATGTATGCTGGTCATTGCATTGGGGGCATGTATGCTGGTCACTGCATTGGGGGAATGTATGCTGGTCACTGCATTGGGGGAATGTATGCTGGTCACTGCATTGGGGTAATGTATGCTGGTCACTGCATTGGGGGCATGTATGCTGGTCACTGCATTGGGGGCATGTATGCTGGTCACTGCATTGGGGGCATGTATGCTGGTCACTGCATTGGGGAATGTATGCTGGTCACTGCATTGGGGGAATGTATGCTGGTCACTGCATTGAAGGGGGCACGCACGCTGATCTCTGCATTGAAGGGGGCATGTACGCTGGTCACTGCATTGAAGAGGGCATGTACGCTGGTCACTGCATTGAAGAGGGCCTGTACGCTGGTCTCTGCATTGAAGGGGGCATATACGCTGGTCACTGCATTGAAAGGGGGAATGTACGCTGGTCACTGCATTGAAAGGGGGCACGCTGGTCACTGCATTGAAAGGGGGCACACTGGTCACTGTGCATTGAAAGGGGGCACGCTGGTCTCTGTGCATTGAAAGGGGGCACACTGGTCTCTCTGCATTGAAATGGGGCACGCTGGTCACTCTGCATTGAAAGGGGGCACGCTGGTCTCTCTGCATTGAAAGGGGGCACACTATACCTTAATTACTGAAGGCCCCTTTCACACTTTTGCGACCTCAAAGTCACGCAATTTTTTACAGCGTTTTTTTGCCGCAAAGCAATGCCTATTACATTTTTCTGTTTGCGCCCCCCCCCACAAATTTTGAGCACCAGCCGCCACTGCAAGGATCCCTCTAGTGATAGTAAGACCTATATAGAGGAATCAGGACCCCCTTCCTCCTGCTGGTGATCCCTCTAATGATATAAAGATCCATATAGAGGAATCAGGACCTCCTTCCTCCTTCTGGTGACCCCTCTAGTGATATTAGGACATATATAGAGGAATCAGGACCCCCTTCCTCCTTCTGGTGATCCCTCTAGTGATATTAAGACCCATATAGAGGAATCAGGACCCCCTTTCTCCTGCTGGTGATCCCTCCAATGATATAAAGACCTATATAGAGGAATCAGGACCTCCTTCCTCCTGCTGGTGATCCCCTTAGTGATATAAAGATCTATATAGAGGAATCAGGATCTCCCCCCTCTTGCTGATGACCCTCCTAGTGATGCACCCCACAATTCTATCATCTTTCCCATGACTTGGCCACACAATTCTCCCCAGGAGCAATTATTTGTCTGCTCCATTCAGTCACAGGGTGTGAAAGAATACCCCAATGCAGGATAAAAGCCGCCAGAGTTGAGGCGTTATGGGCTCCCTATGTGACATGGCTGCTCAGCAAGTCACATGTTCCCTCATACACTAAAGTATTGAGTATATCCTTAAACGTTTGGCACTGGACAGAGTTTCAGGGGAACTAAGGAAAGTAGGTATATGCTGAACTTATATGGAGGATTAAGGAAAACCTGTTGCTTTACCTAAATAATTTGCTTTGAAGGGCGTTTCCACTTTTGCAGCCAAATTGAGAGAACACCTACCTTATATTATTACATGATCCCATTACATAGTTACATAGATAGTCTGGTTGAAAAAAGACACAAGTCCGTCCAGTTCAACTAATAAAAGGAAAAAAAATCCCATATACACAATCCTATACCTGCAGTTGATCAAGAGGAAGACAAATAAAAAAAAAAAAAAAAAAAAACAACAGCAAAGCATGATCTAATTTGCTTTACCTATAAATATTAGTACCCATTTATATTATGTACATTTAGGAAAGAATACAGTCCTTTTTTAACCATTTCAATACAGGGCACTTTCACCCCCTCCTGCCTAGGCCAATTTTCAGCTTTTAGCTCTGTCGTATTTTGAATGACAATTGCGCGGTCATGCAACACTGAACCCAAACTACATTTTTATATTTTTTTCCTCACAAATAGAGCTTTCTTTTGGTCATATTTGATCACCTCTGTTTTTTTATTTTTTGCTAAACAAATAAAAAAAGACAGAAAATTAAAAAAAAAAAAAAAAAAAAAAAGATTTTCTTTGTTTTGGCTATAAAATTTTGTAAATAAGTAAGTTTTCTCCTTCACTGACGAGCACTGATGAGGCTGCACTGAAGGCAGTGGCGGCCTGTGCATAGGGGGCGCCAGAGCGCCGCCCCCCCTACCCCCTAAAAAAAAAAGGAAAAAAAAATTACAAAAATAACAAATAAAGTTTTGAAAAAAAAAAAATTGTGTTCGCAGGCCTATGCACTGGGCCTGGTGGCTATGGGGGGGGGGGTTTACGACCCAGAAGAGGCGACGATTGGCTGCCTTCTGGGGGCGAAACCTGGGCGCAGGAAAAAGCGCTGAACCACCCCCACCTTCGTGATATCCTGGCTGTGATTGGTCCAGTCTCCAGCCTGGACCAATCATCATCCAGGACATCGCTGCCTCGCAATGGAGGCGGTGCCGGTGCGTGCGTTAGTCACGCACCGTCACCACCCGATCTCCTTCCCGCCGCCCGGACCGGAAGACAGAAGACTGAAGAGGAGGACGTCCACGGCGCTGCTCGTCTCGGTTCCCGGAATCCCGCCATCCCGCCGCCGTCAGAAGGTAAGTGATTGAAGCCGACCTGTGCCCTCACCTGTGCCATGCCTGTACCATCACCTGTGCCATCACCTGTGCCATGCCTAGGCCATCACCTGTGCCATCACCTGTGCCATCACCTGTGCCATGCCTATACCATCACCTGTGCCATGCCTATACCATCACCTGTGCCATCACCTGTGCCATGCCTATACCATCACCTGTGCCATCACCTGTGCCATGCCTGTGCCATCACCTGTGCCATCACCTGTGCCATGCCTATACCATCACCTGTGCCATGCCTGTGCCATGATTATACCATCACCTGTGCCATGCCTATGCCATCACCTGTGCCATGCCTATACCATCACCTGTGCCATGCCTATACCATTACCTGTGCCATACCTGTGCCATCACCTGTGCCATGCCTATACCATCACCTGTGCCATGCCTGTACCATCACCTGTGCCATGCCTATACCATCACATGTGCCATGCCTATACCATCACCTGTGTCATGCCTGTACCATGACCTCAAAGTCATGCAATTTTTTACAGCGTTTTTTGCCGCAAAGCAATACCTATTACATTTTTCTTTTTGCGCCCCCCCAAAAATTTTGAGCACTGATGAGCATTAATGATGAGGCACTATTATGCAGCGCCAATAGGGGCACTGATGGTCACTGACAGGTGGCACGGTTATGCAGCACTGATGGGCACTGATAGGTGGCAGTGACATGTGGCACTGATTGTCACAGGCAGGTGGCACTGTTATGCAGCACTGATGGGCACTGATTGCCATCCCTAATGGGCACTAAATGGCATTGGCATTTTTTTTTTTTCTTGTCACAGTTTACTTCTGCTTTAAGTTGCTTGTGATTCCTCATTGTGGCCTCATTGTGGCCAATAAATTTCACTGGTATTAATGGTCATATTATGAGATTTCACAAACAAAACTAAGTTATGAATATTTACATATCCATATTCAACCTCCTACTGTGGCCCCTGCAGGTTTAGGCCACCGGTGCATGCTAGAGAAGGATATAAATACAGTATTTGGGACAGGCCCTGTGCTCTCTCTCTTCCCCCAGGCTGAGGCCTAGGGAGGTGCTGCTGGATGAAGCTCTGCTGTAGGGCCCAATAGCCTGTTTTGGGGCCTAACATGTGCTGAAGTGGTCTGAAAGCTGTCCTGCCTGCTCTGGAGGAAGCTGTGCCAATGAGGAGACCCAGGGAAGGCCCCTTGCTGGAGAGAGTCTGGAAGAAGGCTGGTCTCTCAGAAAGGCCTGGTGACTCACCTGGGGGACTCACTGAAATTTGGGATTTACAGTGTTGCTAGGTCGGCTCAAAGGTTCTGACACCATTAAGCTGGACATTGATCTAAATGGGGAGTCTGTAAGTGATCTGCTGTGGTATCTGGGACCCCTAACCCTCACCTCCATAACCATTTGCAATAAAACTTTAAAAGACTAAAGTGACAGCCCTCCAGAATCCTCTCTCCGTCCCCGTTTTGGATGAAATTCTAGCCTGCCCTCGGCATTTGGAGGTGTTATCCTGCCTTTGACATTGTCAGAGGCATGCTACATCTAATTTCTGCTTGCAGCAAGGAGTTGAAGGGGGGGGGGGGGGGGGTCTGCTTCAAACTCCTTACCCGTACTCACAACCAATTTTTCAAAGCATCCTAGGTCTTGTTGCGTGATGACATGGGTCCTCTTCTTTTTCTTCCTCCTCTAGAAATGGGCAGCTCCTGAATGTTGCCGAGAACATCAACACATAATGATGTAATAAGCTCTTTGTAATAAGCTCTTTGCAGCATTCTCCTGTGAGCCCAGCTTGGCAAGGTAATGCACCCCCAGTCTGGGCTCACAGGAAGGTGGTTCGATGACAAGAGGCATCATTTGACCAAGGAGAAGGCTAGAATGAGGAGCAGTAAGTATGCAGGGGACAGCACCTGAGGTAGGATGGGTATTGGAGTGAGCTGGACAATGGTTAAACAGGGGTTCAGCTTTGAGCCAGTCTTCTCAAGCAAGGTTGATAACCCTCTCATGCACTAGTTAGGATCTACATAATGTCCTGCCAGTCAATGACTGGCTTTGCAGGCTGGGGCTTGTAGTTCATTGAGGCTTAGAGGAACTTAGGACCAGCAGAAAGGCATTGTCTACATGTGGCTGAAGATCCCTGGGGGTAGACTCGAGTTCACGTGGAGGCTAGCTGCATGGTTATATAACCAGGAATATTAATACTTAAGGAATACGCAGATCAAGCCTGTCATAACATTCCCAGCAAATGGTGCAATCGGCAGTGACAGGATAAACCACATCCCATCATATAATGTTTACTTACAGCTCCATTGAGGGTGCAATTAAAAGCAAAAGATAGAAGAAACACACGTTGAAGCTAAAGCTGGATGGCATTGTGCAGAGACGGGCTAATCTGCAGTAAGAAAACACCGCTATAAAACAAACTCTGGTCTATCTGCAGCAAAAAATTCTGAGTTGTTTTTAGATTTTACCTGGGAGTTATTTCCAGTATGACTTTCCATATTTACTTCTTTACTCTATAGATCAACCATTCTCAACCAGGGTTCCTCCAGAGATTACCAGGGGTTCCTTGAACTGATTGATGTACCCATCATTTAATGGGTATTGACCTCTTATTTGATGGTGTCTGCCTAGTAACTGGGGCCAATGCCACCTGGCAAAGTCAGCTTCAGGGTGGTACTCTGATTAGCACTGTAAAGGGGGCATTCTTCCCACTGACCACCAATATAAGGGACATTTTTCCCACTGACCACCAATGTAAGGGACATTCTTCCCACTGATCACCAATGTAAGGAGCATTCTGCCCACCGACCACCAATGTAAGGAGCATTCTTCCCACTGACCACCAAAGTAAGGGGCATTCTTCCCACTGACCACCAATGTAAGGAGACATTCTTCCCACTGACCACCAATGTAAGGAACATTCTTCCCACTGATCACCAATATAAGGGACATTCTTCCCACTGACCACCAATGTAAGGAACATTCTTCCCACTGACCACCAATCTAAGGGACATTCTTCCCACAGATCACCAATGTAAGGAGCATTCTTCCCAATTTTTGTTTATTAAAAGTCTTGCAATCAATAATCATAAAATCAATATACATAAATAAATATATACATATTTACATGAAAATGGAAAAAAAAATACATAGCAAGTTCTGCTCTCAAATAAAGAATGGCTTTACAGCAAAAACAAAACTCACATCATGAAACACATCATTACCGGGAAAAATAATCTTAATAAGACTCACACCCCCACACCAGACATCAAACCTGCGAGGTCAAGAAACAAAAACCACTCCCATTATGCATGCAGCCCTTCTTCAAAAATGAAGATATTAACTAACAAAAGCTAAAGGCGTGAAAGAAATAGCATAGGAAAAAAGCTTTTCACCCAGAGATGGACAGTTCACCAAAAGCAGGTCTGATATTCCTCCACGCCCTTATCCAGACCGCTCGAGGCTCCCTGCCCTTCTCAAGACCCCGAATCTTCCCAACCTCACCCAGAATATCGTACACCACCACCTCGACAGGGAGGACTTTCTTCCGCAGGGTAATCTGGCACCGTGCATTCCACGTGAAGTAACGGACAACTATACTAACTAGAAAAAGTGTATCCAAATCAAAATCCCAGCGAGTCGGGAATGCCCCGTACATCCACTCCGCATAACTCATGCGATAGAGAAAGGGGATGCCTAGAGCCCTCCCCACCCTTTTATACACCTCTATGTTAAAGGGACACTGGAGCAAAAAGTGGTCCATAGACTCCACTTTACCAACACACTCTGCTCTAGGACAATCCCGATCATCCACAGGGCGATGCTTCAGGTTCCCTCTCACATAGAGCCTTCCATGGAAAGCGAGCCAGGCTTGATCCCTAAACTTCAAAGGGATTCTTCCTAAGTTAATTAAACGCAACCCCTCCCTCATTACAGGGCCTGGGCAATCCCTTAAGGTCAGCGACACACTGAAAGCAGAGCCCAAAATCCTCTTCTCCAGAAGCTTTCTGGGGAGGTACTTGATATCCCCCACTGTCACCTGCCACTGCCTAAGTATTTTCAGACACGGGGCAACATAAGCCGGAAGCTTGCCATGTCAGACTCTCAGACTTTTCACTGGCCCGCCATCTTCCCAGCATCGCAGAAAAGGCCTAAACCAAGATTGAAAAATACCCACCCATCCCGGCGGGGTCTCTGCTAACATATTACCAAGATTATACTTTAAAAAAAGCAGAGAAAAGAAAACTATAGGGTTGACCATTCCTAGACCACCCTCCCGCCTGGACAGGTAAGTTACATTGCGTTTGATCAGGTTCAGCCTATTTCCCCATAACAGTTGGAAAAAGCAGCTGTACACCCTTGCATAGAGAGATTCCGGCAAGATACAGACAAAGCTGACATATAAAAAGATTGGGATCAGGTAAGTTTTAATCAAGTCAACCCTTTCCCTCAAGGAAAGTTTCCATTTCTTCCAGCTTGCCACCTTGGCATTGGCATTCAACAACCTGCTTTCCCAATTTCGATGACCATAGTCACCAGGACCAAATTTGATGCCCAACACTTTAATTTCCTGCTGGGGCTCTGGGAAGGCATCCGGAAGTTCGAAGCTTTCACCCTCCTCACCCATCCAGAAAACTTCACTCTTTTCATGATTGATTTTAGAGCCAGAAGCCTCAGTGTACTGCTCTATCACAGAGACCACCTCCTGCGCCTCCTCCATCCCAGAGATAATAACAGACACATCATCGGCATAGGCCACGACCTTCAAAGGCGGCACACCAGCAATGCCCAAAGGCACCCCACACAACGATCCACTCTCTAACCTTCTTATGAAGGGGTCGATTGCGAATACATATAGCAGGGGGCTCAAAGGACACCCCTGGCGCACCCCAGAGCCAACCTCAAAAGGCCGTCCAACCCAACCATTAACAAGTGGGAAGCTCTCAGCCCCTTTATATAATGTTTTCAGCCAATCAATAAACCTCCCCTGCAGGCCGTATCTACCAAGTAGCAAATACAGGTACTCATGAATGACTCGATCAAAAGCCTTCGCCTGATCCAATGCCAGCAAGTACTTTCTCCATCCAGCAGCCCTGCATCGCTCCAAAGCCTCCCGGACAGCTAAAATTGCTGAAAAGGTACTTCTGCCCTGGACCGAGCAGTGCTGATGATTGGACAACAAATCGCCTGCTACTGACGACAAGCGCCAAAAAAGAATCTTCGCCAAGATCTTTCTATCAACATTGAGAAGACTGATGGGGCGCCAGTTCTCAATTATTGAGGGGTCTTTACCTTTTGACAGAAGAATCACAGCGGATTGCCTCATGGAGGGAGGGAGGGAACCCTCATCTAAACAGCTGTTATAAACCTCCGTTAAAAAGGGAGCCAGAATGGACTTAAAACACTTGTAAAATTCAGCTGTCAACCCATCTGGCCCAGGCGACTTTTTGGTAGCCAGCTTCTCTATAGCACGAACTACCTCATCCGCTGAAATTGGTTCTGTCAAATCCATCAAAGGCAATGTATCATTTCCCAATCCTGGAGTAGAATCCAGAAAGCTTTCCATCCTATCCCGACTAAGGTCCTTTCTTCCCAGAAGGTCTGCGTAATATGACCTGAAGATCTCCAGGATCCCTGATCTGGACTTCACCAGGGAACCCGTACTATCCCTCAGACCTATGACCGTCTTAACTGCTATGCCTTGCTTACAGTTCTGGTAAGGATCAGGCGAGTGATATTTCCCATAATCTCTCTCCAGAACCAAGGAGGCATGCCGGTCGTATTGACACTTCCTAAGAAGAAGCTTTACCTCCGAGATCTCCCCTGGATCTCCTCCATACGAGACAAGACGATCAAGCTTCCTCCGCAAATGCTGGTAGGCAATATACATACCAAGCTGCTTCTTCTTACTTATGGCCTTGAAAAGTCCAATCGCCCTTTGTTTCACAAGCTCCCACCACTCTGACTTACTGCTGCAAAAGTCCAGAATAGAAACCTGTGCCTGAAAAAAATCCTCAAAGAATTGTCTTACCTCTACATCTTCCAGGAGAGCCGAATTCAGTTTCCAGGTACCCCTTCCCCTGGGTGGAGTGTCCGAGGCATTCAGAGTCACAGACAGCATACAGTGGTCAGAGAACTCCACCACCCTCAACTCAGGAGCAGAGAAAGCAAAGTTCTCCTTTAAAAAAACCTATCTATCCTACTCTGACTATTCCCTCTCTGAAACGTGAATCCCGTGCTGCCAGGGCAGTGCTTAATGTGCACATCTACCAGGCCTGCTTGTCTAACCATATCTCTAAGAAAAACGCTATCATAACCCAGCCTGTCTATGGAGACCCTCCTGTCTTCAGGCCTAATTATGGTGTTAAAGTCACCTCCAAAGACAACCTGCTGGGATGTAAAAAGGAAGGGCTTGATCTTTGTGAAGAGGCATTTCCTGTCCCATTTTGACTGCGGTCCATAGATATTGATCAGGCGCAGGTCCTGCCCCCTAACAGAGACGTCTAAGACCATGCATCTCCCCATTTCTACCTCAATTATCCGCCGGCACGTTACCATATCGGTTTTAAAAAGAACCGCTACTCCGCTGCAAGGCTCAGCCGCAAGAGACCAAAAGGAGGGACCGCATCTCCACTCCCTTTTTGCTAGATGGACATCGGCCAAAGTATTGAGCCAGGTCTCTTGCAAAAATAAAATCTCAGCATCAAACTCACTGAGCAAAAATAAGGCAATATCACGAGCTCTTGCAGATTTCACGCTGGCGACATTAATGGTCGCCACCTTTATCAGAGCGGGCACTGCCATCAGGATGATTGGGGTAGTCGTTTCTTAACCTCCACCACACTCTCATCACCCGAAACAGCTCTCTTTACACTATGTGACTCCCCCTCATCCATAGATGATAAACAAATAGATAAATCTGACACCAACTCCTCCCCTGATAAAACCGAAAATGTGTTGCCAAGAGGAACCCCTCCTGGCTCTAACTGTAAGGAAGAAACGACCGCTTTACTGGTCTTCCTCTTCTTCTTTTTCTTCCTCTTTGTCCTCTCCCACCCCTCCTCATCCGAATCCTCCACAACAGAGGGTGAGACATGGGACATGGACACCCCTCCCTCAACCCCATCGACCCCACCACCATCCAGCACCCCTGCACCCTCTTGGCCGCGTTTGCAGTGTCGAGAGACAGGGACTGGAGGTGGAGTAGGCCGAGGGGGAAGATCCACTATACCCGCCCCCCCAGCAGCTTCCGCTAGTCTGGAGGATCTACGCACAGTAGATGTAGGAACAACCACAGGAGGGACAGACTCAGGGACCACATCACCAGGGGAAACAAAATCTGACACAACAGACACAGGAAGGACAGACTCAGGGACCACATCACCAGGGGAAACAGAATCTGACACAACAGACACAGGAGGGGCAGCAACAATTTCCTCTCTAACTTCAGCTGCTTCATCTTCTTTATCAAGCCTCTGCAGCTCAGTCTCCAATCCTGGCAAGTTATGCAGTGCCTCTGGGCACTGGCTATATGGATGACCCAGCTGCTGGCACAAATTGCACCGAATCTGGGTGCATTCTCTGGCCAAATGGCCTAAATCCTGGCACAGTGAGCACTTCTTGTGGGTGCAGGACGATGCAAAGTGGCCTTTATCACCACATTTATTGCACACCTTAGGCTGACCTTGGTAGAAAATGGTCAGCCTATCCCTACCCAGAAAGGCTGATCAGGGAAGGTGCTGAACTACATCGCCCAGCACCCCCAATTTTAGTGACACTGTCCAGGCCCCTGTCCATATCCCATGCTCATCAAGGACCTTCCGCAGTGGAGTGAGGACCTCGCCATATCGGCGTAGCCATACTAATAAATCAGCCTCTGGTATGGATTCGTTACGCACCAAAATGGTCACTGATTTTATCAGAGGCTGCCTTGAAATCACTTTTGGCACCAAACCACTCCACTGCTGAAGGCCCTTGCACCTCCTAAATCTCTCCCAGAAGAGATCCAAACTTTCAGGTTTTACAAACGACAAATCAAATTCATAACTCCCCACCGGGCAAATTAAAGCAAAAATATCACAGGCTTTAAACCCCATTTCCAAAATCAACTCAGCCACCCTCCCCCTTACTGGTGGAGTTCCATCCCCCACCCACCTTAACTGTACCACATTCCTCCTCCTATACCCACCAAACCTCCCTGAATTTTGACCAATAACAGAATTCCCACCACCCACCCAGGTGTGACTCCCCAAAGCTGAAGCATAGCTTCCCACATTCCTCCCAGCAGAAAATTCATCATTTTTTTTTAAATTATCTGACACACACTTAGCAGATAACGATTGCACAGATTCGGGATTGATCTGTGCAATCAAATCTTTCCTCTGCTGAGCAGGAGGAGAAATGTCATTTTTATTTTTCCCAGCATTACTAACCCCTTCACCACCACCCACCACATTCATTGCTTTAACATTAATGTCATTTTTTATACTTGCTGGGATATTTATTATTGCTGTTGTCTTCACAGCAGAATCCATAGCTGCTGCTGCACTGGTAAGAACTCCAGCTGTCATCTTCTCTTCCACTAGGACAGGGTTTTCAGCTGTGGAAATAGCATTCTGTTTTAACACAGCAACAGGTGAAACATTGCAGGAGACTTCCATAGCTGCTTCCACTTCACTTCCAACACTATGTTGATCCCCTCCCCCACCAGCACTCAGCTGGTCAATCAGCACTGGAAGACTGGGAGGCTCAGGTGAACATGAAGCAGGCTCTTTGGAGCTGGCAGCCATTTTGCTTGCCGTGGGACTACTGGTCTCATCCAGACCAGCAAAATCCATGCCTGGGGTGTTTAATGCAGGTCCATCCACATTCATCTGATGGTCCGGGGATTCCACGGTCAGGGATTTTCCTTGCATGTCTGTCGGTTTCTCCACAGCGGTAACTCCAATAGGTAGCTGTATGCAGAGCTCCTTCTCACCTGGGACACCATCCACTACAGCAGATGGGGCAGACATGTTGGAAGGCAGCATGGTGTACTGGGATTTCTCCACCATTATTGGCTTTGCTGGCTTGTATCTCCTCTGCCCATCCTCAGGGATTTCTGATGGATCATCAGAAAAGACAAACTTGTCTGCTTTCAGGGGTGACTCCATCTGCTGGATGAATGTCAGGGATCCATGTCCACTCTCAACCCCCTGGCTGGTTGCCGCTGGTGATTCCCAGTTCTGGCATGGGGGGAGAGGTGCAGAGGCAGATGGAGCCTGGTCATCCATTAACTGAGGCTGCTGATCCACAGAACTTGCTGATGCTTGGCTGGTAAAACGCCTCTCATTGTCAAACTTTTCTTTAAATGCTCCACTTCTGTCTTTCAGCCTTTCCAATAATAAAGATTGTTCCTTTACCTTTTCTTCCAATTCCTGTAACTCAGGCTTCATGGCTGTGCGATTTTTACTCCAGGCCTGGAAATACTTGGTTTTGAAGGATTTGTGTTCAGCCTTCAAAACTTTAAGTTTTTCTTCCGCTCTCCCAATCGCCCTAAAACGATTGATAACCTTCTGGCTGAAGACATCCGCATTCTCACCGGGGCCTGGACCCACAGACAGGTCCTCCACCTCCTCCTCACTAGGCCCCGTGTCATCAGGGGGATCCCTCCCAGGGCCTCCCCCAGGATCAGGCATTGTTCCTGGGCCAAGCTAGCAAGCAAGGCCCAGGCTTGAAAAGGGCTGGTTCTCACAGAGAGCTCTTTGGGTGTGTCCTCCTCCTTCTTCCCACTGACCACCAATGTAAGGAGCATTCTTCCCACTGATCACCAATGTAAGGGGCATTCTTCCCACTGACCCCCAATGTAAGGAGCATTCTTCCCAATTTTGTTTATTAAAAGTCTTGCAATCAATAAGCATAAAATCAATATACATAAATAAATATATACATATTTACATGAAAAGGGGGGAAAAAAAAAATACATAGCAAATTCTGCTCTCAAATAAAGACTGCCTTTACAGCAAAAACAAAACTCACATCATGAAACACATCATTACCGGAAAAAATTATCTTAATAAGACTCACACCACCACACCAGACATCAAACCTGCGAGGTCAAGAAACAAAACCACTCCCATTATGCATGCAGCCCTTCTTCAAAAATGAAGATATTAACTAACAAAAGCTAAGGGCGTGAAAGAAATAGCATAGGAAAAAAGCTTTTCACCCAGAGATGGACAGTTCACCAAAAGCAGGTCTGATATTCCTCCACGCCCTTATCCAGACCGCTCGAGGCTCCCTGCCCTTCTCAAGACCCCGAATCTTCCCAACCTCACCCAGAATATCGTACACCACCACCTCGACAGGGAGGACTTTCTTCCGCAGGGTAATCTGGCACCGTGCATTCCACGTGAAGTAACGGACAACTATACTAACTAGAAAAAGTGTATCCAAATCAAAATCCCAGCGAGTCGGGAATGCCCCGTACACCCACTCCGCATAACTCATGCGATAGAGAAAGGGGATGCCTAGAGCCCTCCCCACCCTTTTATACACCTCTATGTTAAAGGGACACTGGAGCAAAAAGTGGTCCATAGACTCCACTTTACCAACACACTCCGCTCTAGGACAATCCCGATCATCCACAGGGCGATGCTTCAGGTTCCCTCTCACATAGAGCCTTCCATGGAAAGCGAGCCAGGCTTGATCCCTAAACTTCAAAGGGATTCTTCCTAAGTTAATTAAACGCAACCCCTCCCTCATTACGGGGCCTGGGCAATCCCTTAAGGTCAGCGACACACTGAAAGCAGAGCCCAAAATCCTCTTCTCCAGAAGCTTTCTGGGGAGGGACTTGATATCCCCCACTGTCACCTGCCACTGCCTAAGTATTTTCAGACACGGGGCAACATAAGCCGGAAGCTTGCCATGTCGGACTCTCAGACTTTTCACTGGCCCGCCATCTTCCCAGCATCGCAGAAAAGGCCTAAACCAAGATTGAAAAATACCCACCCATCCCGGCGGGGTCTCTGCTAACATATTACCAAGATTATACTTTAAAAAAAGCAGAGAAAAGAAAACTATAGGGTTGACCATTCCTAGACCACCCTCCCGCCTGGACAGGTAAGTTACATTGCGTTTGATCAGGTTCAGCCTATTTCCCCATAACAGTTGGAAAAAGCAGCTGTACACCCTTGCATAGAGAGATTCTGGCAAGATACAGACAAAGCTGACATATAAAAAGATTGGGATCAGGTAAGTTTTAATCAAGTCAACCCTTTCCCTCAAGGAAAGTTTCCATTTCTTCCAGCTTGCCACCTTGGCATTGGCATTCAACAACCTGCTTTCCCAATTTCGATGACCATAGTCACCAGGACCAAATTTGATGCCCAACACTTTAATTTCCTGCTGGGGCTCTGGGAAGGCATCCGGAAGTTCGAAGCTTTCACCCTCCTCACCCATCCAGAAAACTTCACTCTTTTCATGATTGATTTTAGAGCCAGAAGCCTCAGTGTACTGCTCTATCACAGAGACCACCTCCTGCGCCTCCTCCATCCCAGAGATAATAACAGACACATCATCGGCATAGGCCACGACCTTCAAAGGCGGCACACCAGCAATGCCCAAAGGCACCCCACACAACGATCCACTCTCTAACCTTCTTATGAAGGGGTCGATTGCGAATACATATAGCAGGGGGCTCAAAGGACACCCCTGGCGCACCCCAGAGCCAACCTCAAAAGGCCGTCCAACCCAACCATTAACAAGTGGGAAGCTCTCAGCCCCTTTATATAATGTTTTCAGCCAATCAATAAACCTCCCCTGCAGGCCGTATCTACCAAGTAGCAAATACAGGTACTCATGAATGACTCGATCAAAAGCCTTCGCCTGATCCAATGCCAGCAAGTACTTTCTCCATCCAGCAGCCCTGCATCGCTCCAAAGCCTCCCGGACAGCTAAAATTGCTGAAAAGGTACTTCTGCCCTGGACCGAGCAGTGCTGATGATTGGACAACAAATCGCCTGCTACTGACGACAAGCGCCAAAAAAGAATCTTCGCCAAGATCTTTCTATCAACATTGAGAAGACTGATGGGGCGCCAGTTCTCAATTATTGAGGGGTCTTTACCTTTTGACAGAAGAATCACAGCGGATTGCCTCATGGAGGGAGGGAGGGAACCCTCATCTAAACAGCTGTTATAAACCTCCGTTAAAAAGGGAGCCAGAATGGACTTAAAACACTTGTAAAATTCAGCTGTCAACCCATCTGGCCCAGGCGACTTTTTGGTAGCCAGCTTCTCTATAGCACGAACTACCTCATCCGCTGAAATTGGTTCTGTCAAATCCATCAAAGGCAATGTATCATTTCCCAATCCTGGAGTAGAATCCAGAAAGCTTTCCATCCTATCCCGACTAAGGTCCTTTCTTCCCAGAAGGTCTGCGTAATATGACCTGAAGATCTCCAGGATCCCTGATCTGGACTTCACCAGGGAACCCGTACTATCCCTCAGACCTATGACCGTCTTAACTGCTATGCCTTGCTTACAGTTCTGGTAAGGATCAGGCGAGTGATATTTCCCATAATCTCTCTCCAGAACCAAGGAGGCATGCCGGTCGTATTGACACTTCCTAAGAAGAAGCTTTACCTCCGAGATCTCCCCTGGATCTCCTCCATACGAGACAAGACGATCAAGCTTCCTCCGCAAATGCTGGTAGGCAATATACATACCAAGCTGCTTCTTCTTACTTATGGCCTTGAAAAGTCCAATCGCCCTTTGTTTCACAAGCTCCCACCACTCTGACTTACTGCTGCAAAAGTCCAGAATAGAAACCTGTGCCTGAAAAAAATCCTCAAAGAATTGTCTTACCTCTACATCTTCCAGGAGAGCCGAATTCAGTTTCCAGGTACCCCTTCCCCTGGGTGGAGTGTCCGAGGCATTCAGAGTCACAGACAGCATACAGTGGTCAGAGAACTCCACCACCCTCAACTCAGGAGCAGAGAAAGCAAAGTTCTCCTTTAAAAAAACCTATCTATCCTACTCTGACTATTCCCTCTCTGAAACGTGAATCCCGTGCTGCCAGGGCAGTGCTTAATGTGCACATCTACCAGGCCTGCTTGTCTAACCATATCTCTAAGAAAAACGCTATCATAACCCAGCCTGTCTATGGAGACCCTCCTGTCTTCAGGCCTAATTATGGTGTTAAAGTCACCTCCAAAGACAACCTGCTGGGATGTAAAAAGGAAGGGCTTGATCTTTGTGAAGAGGCATTTCCTGTCCCATTTTGACTGCGGTCCATAGATATTGATCAGGCGCAGGTCCTGCCCCCTAACAGAGACGTCTAAGACCATGCATCTCCCCATTTCTACCTCAATTATCCGCCGGCACGTTACCATATCGGTTTTAAAAAGAACCGCTACTCCGCTGCAAGGCTCAGCCGCAAGAGACCAAAAGGAGGGACCGCATCTCCACTCCCTTTTTGCTAGATGGACATCGGCCAAAGTATTGAGCCAGGTCTCTTGCAAAAATAAAATCTCAGCATCAAACTCACTGAGCAAAAATAAGGCAATATCACGAGCTCTTGCAGATTTCACGCTGGCGACATTAATGGTCGCCACCTTTATCAGAGCGGGCACTGCCATCAGGATGATTGGGGTAGTCGTTTCTTAACCTCCACCACACTCTCATCACCCGAAACAGCTCTCTTTACACTATGTGACTCCCCCTCATCCATAGATGATAAACAAATAGATAAATCTGACACCAACTCCTCCCCTGATAAAACCGAAAATGTGTTGCCAAGAGGAACCCCTCCTGGCTCTAACTGTAAGGAAGAAACGACCGCTTTACTGGTCTTCCTCTTCTTCTTTTTCTTCCTCTTTGTCCTCTCCCACCCCTCCTCATCCGAATCCTCCACAACAGAGGGTGAGACATGGGACATGGACACCCCTCCCTCAACCCCATCGACCCCACCACCATCCAGCACCCCTGCACCCTCTTGGCCGCGTTTGCAGTGTCGAGAGACAGGGACTGGAGGTGGAGTAGGCCGAGGGGGAAGATCCACTATACCCGCCCCCCCAGCAGCTTCCGCTAGTCTGGAGGATCTACGCACAGTAGATGTAGGAACAACCACAGGAGGGACAGACTCAGGGACCACATCACCAGGGGAAACAAAATCTGACACAACAGACACAGGAAGGACAGACTCAGGGACCACATCACCAGGGGAAACAGAATCTGACACAACAGACACAGGAGGGGCAGCAACAATTTCCTCTCTAACTTCAGCTGCTTCATCTTCTTTATCAAGCCTCTGCAGCTCAGTCTCCAATCCTGGCAAGTTATGCAGTGCCTCTGGGCACTGGCTATATGGATGACCCAGCTGCTGGCACAAATTGCACCGAATCTGGGTGCATTCTCTGGCCAAATGGCCTAAATCCTGGCACAGTGAGCACTTCTTGTGGGTGCAGGACGATGCAAAGTGGCCTTTATCACCACATTTATTGCACACCTTAGGCTGACCTTGGTAGAAAATGGTCAGCCTATCCCTACCCAGAAAGGCTGATCAGGGAAGGTGCTGAACTACATCGCCCAGCACCCCCAATTTTAGTGACACTGTCCAGGCCCCTGTCCATATCCCATGCTCATCAAGGACCTTCCGCAGTGGAGTGAGGACCTCGCCATATCGGCGTAGCCATACTAATAAATCAGCCTCTGGTATGGATTCGTTACGCACCAAAATGGTCACTGATTTTATCAGAGGCTGCCTTGAAATCACTTTTGGCACCAAACCACTCCACTGCTGAAGGCCCTTGCACCTCCTAAATCTCTCCCAGAAGAGATCCAAACTTTCAGGTTTTACAAACGACAAATCAAATTCATAACTCCCCACCGGGCAAATTAAAGCAAAAATATCACAGGCTTTAAACCCCATTTCCAAAATCAACTCAGCCACCCTCCCCCTTACTGGTGGAGTTCCATCCCCCACCCACCTTAACTGTACCACATTCCTCCTCCTATACCCACCAAACCTCCCTGAATTTTGACCAATAACAGAATTCCCACCACCCACCCAGGTGTGACTCCCCAAAGCTGAAGCATAGCTTCCCACATTCCTCCCAGCAGAAAATTCATCATTTTTTTTTAAATTATCTGACACACACTTAGCAGATAACGATTGCACAGATTCGGGATTGATCTGTGCAATCAAATCTTTCCTCTGCTGAGCAGGAGGAGAAATGTCATTTTTATTTTTCCCAGCATTACTAACCCCTTCACCACCACCCACCACATTCATTGCTTTAACATTAATGTCATTTTTTATACTTGCTGGGATATTTATTATTGCTGTTGTCTTCACAGCAGAATCCATAGCTGCTGCTGCACTGGTAAGAACTCCAGCTGTCATCTTCTCTTCCACTAGGACAGGGTTTTCAGCTGTGGAAATAGCATTCTGTTTTAACACAGCAACAGGTGAAACATTGCAGGAGACTTCCATAGCTGCTTCCACTTCACTTCCAACACTATGTTGATCCCCTCCCCCACCAGCACTCAGCTGGTCAATCAGCACTGGAAGACTGGGAGGCTCAGGTGAACATGAAGCAGGCTCTTTGGAGCTGGCAGCCATTTTGCTTGCCGTGGGACTACTGGTCTCATCCAGACCAGCAAAATCCATGCCTGGGGTGTTTAATGCAGGTCCATCCACATTCATCTGATGGTCCGGGGATTCCACGGTCAGGGATTTTCCTTGCATGTCTGTCGGTTTCTCCACAGCGGTAACTCCAATAGGTAGCTGTATGCAGAGCTCCTTCTCACCTGGGACACCATCCACTACAGCAGATGGGGCAGACATGTTGGAAGGCAGCATGGTGTACTGGGATTTCTCCACCATTATTGGCTTTGCTGGCTTGTATCTCCTCTGCCCATCCTCAGGGATTTCTGATGGATCATCAGAAAAGACAAACTTGTCTGCTTTCAGGGGTGACTCCATCTGCTGGATGAATGTCAGGGATCCATGTCCACTCTCAACCCCCTGGCTGGTTGCCGCTGGTGATTCCCAGTTCTGGCATGGGGGGAGAGGTGCAGAGGCAGATGGAGCCTGGTCATCCATTAACTGAGGCTGCTGATCCACAGAACTTGCTGATGCTTGGCTGGTAAAACGCCTCTCATTGTCAAACTTTTCTTTAAATGCTCCACTTCTGTCTTTCAGCCTTTCCAATAATAAAGATTGTTCCTTTACCTTTTCTTCCAATTCCTGTAACTCAGGCTTCATGGCTGTGCGATTTTTACTCCAGGCCTGGAAATACTTGGTTTTGAAGGATTTGTGTTCAGCCTTCAAAACTTTAAGTTTTTCTTCCGCTCTCCCAATCGCCCTAAAACGATTGATAACCTTCTGGCTGAAGACATCCGCATTCTCACCGGGGCCTGGACCCACAGACAGGTCCTCCACCTCCTCCTCACTAGGCCCCGTGTCATCAGGGGGATCCCTCCCAGGGCCTCCCCCAGGATCAGGCATTGTTCCTGGGCCAAGCTAGCAAGCAAGGCCCAGGCTTGAAAAGGGCTGGTTCTCACAGAGAGCTCTTTGGGTGTGTCCTCCTCCTTCTTCCCACTGACCACCAATGTAAGGAGCATTCTTCCCACTGATCACCAATGTAAGGGGCATTCTTCCCACTGACCCCCAATGTAAGGAGCATTCTTCCCACTGACCACCAATGTAAGGAGCATTCTTCCCACTGATCACCAATGTAAGGAGCATTCTACCCACTGATCTCCAATGTAAGGGACATTCTTCTCACTGATCTCCAATGTAAGGAGCATTCTTCCCACTGACCACCAATGTAAGGGACATTCTTCTCACTGACCACCAATGTAAGGGGACATTCTTCCTACTGATCACCAGTGTAAGGAGCATTCTTCCCACTGATCACCAATGTAAGGGGACATTCTTCCCACTGATCACCTGTGTAAGGAGCATTCTTCCCACTGATCACCAATGTAAGGAACATTCTTCCCACTGACCACCAATGTAAGGAGCATTCTTCTCACTGATCACCAATGTAAGGAGCATTCTTCCCACTGACCACCAATGTAAGGAACATTCTTACCACTGATCACCAATGTAAGGAGCATTCTTCCCACTGACCACTAATGTAAGGGGACATTCTTCCCACTGATCACCTGTGTAAGGAGCATTCTTCCCACTGATCACCAATGTAAGGAACATTCTTCCCACTGACCACCAATGTAAAGGAGTATTCTTCCCACTGATCACCAATGTAAGGAGCATTCTTCCCACTGACCACCAATGTAAGGGGACATTCTTCCCACTGATCACCAATGTAAGGAGCATTCTTCCCACTGATCACCAATGTAAGGGGACATTCTTCCCACTGATCACCAATGTAAGGAGCATTCTTCCCACTAATCACCAATGTAAGGAGCATTCTTCCCACTGATCACCAATGTAAGGGGACATTCTTCCCAATTTTGTTTATTAAAAGTCTTGCAATCAATAAGCATAAAATCAATATACATAAATAAATATATACATATTTACATGAAAAGGGGGGAAAAAAAAATACATAGCAAATTCTGCTCTCAAATAAAGACTGCCTTTACAGCAAAAACAAAACTCACATCATGAAACACATCATTACCGGAAAAAATTATCTTAATAAGACTCACACCACCACACCAGACATCAAACCTGCGAGGTCAAGAAACAAAACCACTCCCATTATGCATGCAGCCCTTCTTCAAAAATGAAGATATTAACTAACAAAAGCTAAGGGCGTGAAAGAAATAGCATAGGAAAAAAGCTTTTCACCCAGAGATGGACAGTTCACCAAAAGCAGGTCTGATATTCCTCCACGCCCTTATCCAGACCGCTCGAGGCTCCCTGCCCTTCTCAAGACCCCGAATCTTCCCAACCTCACCCAGAATATCGTACACCACCACCTCGACAGGGAGGACTTTCTTCCGCAGGGTAATCTGGCACCGTGCATTCCACGTGAAGTAACGGACAACTATACTAACTAGAAAAAGTGTATCCAAATCAAAATCCCAGCGAGTCGGGAATGCCCCGTACACCCACTCCGCATAACTCATGCGATAGAGAAAGGGGATGCCTAGAGCCCTCCCCACCCTTTTATACACCTCTATGTTAAAGGGACACTGGAGCAAAAAGTGGTCCATAGACTCCACTTTACCAACACACTCCGCTCTAGGACAATCCCGATCATCCACAGGGCGATGCTTCAGGTTCCCTCTCACATAGAGCCTTCCATGGAAAGCGAGCCAGGCTTGATCCCTAAACTTCAAAGGGATTCTTCCTAAGTTAATTAAACGCAACCCCTCCCTCATTACGGGGCCTGGGCAATCCCTTAAGGTCAGCGACACACTGAAAGCAGAGCCCAAAATCCTCTTCTCCAGAAGCTTTCTGGGGAGGGACTTGATATCCCCCACTGTCACCTGCCACTGCCTAAGTATTTTCAGACACGGGGCAACATAAGCCGGAAGCTTGCCATGTCGGACTCTCAGACTTTTCACTGGCCCGCCATCTTCCCAGCATCGCAGAAAAGGCCTAAACCAAGATTGAAAAATACCCACCCATCCCGGCGGGGTCTCTGCTAACATATTACCAAGATTATACTTTAAAAAAAGCAGAGAAAAGAAAACTATAGGGTTGACCATTCCTAGACCACCCTCCCGCCTGGACAGGTAAGTTACATTGCGTTTGATCAGGTTCAGCCTATTTCCCCATAACAGTTGGAAAAAGCAGCTGTACACCCTTGCATAGAGAGATTCTGGCAAGATACAGACAAAGCTGACATATAAAAAGATTGGGATCAGGTAAGTTTTAATCAAGTCAACCCTTTCCCTCAAGGAAAGTTTCCATTTCTTCCAGCTTGCCACCTTGGCATTGGCATTCAACAACCTGCTTTCCCAATTTCGATGACCATAGTCACCAGGACCAAATTTGATGCCCAACACTTTAATTTCCTGCTGGGGCTCTGGGAAGGCATCCGGAAGTTCGAAGCTTTCACCCTCCTCACCCATCCAGAAAACTTCACTCTTTTCATGATTGATTTTAGAGCCAGAAGCCTCAGTGTACTGCTCTATCACAGAGACCACCTCCTGCGCCTCCTCCATCCCAGAGATAATAACAGACACATCATCGGCATAGGCCACGACCTTCAAAGGTGGCACACCAGCAATGCCCAAAGGCACCCCACACAACGATCCACTCTCTAACCTTCTTATGAAGGGGTCGATTGCGAATACATATAGCAGGGGGCTCAAAGGACACCCCTGGCGCACACCAGAGCCAACCTCAAAAGGCCGTCCAACCCAACCATTAACAAGTGGGAAGCTCTCAGCCCCTTTATACAATGTTTTCAGCCAATCAATAAACCTCCCCTGCAGGCCGTATCTACCAAGTAGCAAATACAGGTACTCATGATTGACTCGATCAAAAGCCTTTGCCTGATCCAATGCCAGCAAGTACTTTCTCCATTCAGCAGCCCTGCATCGCTCCAAAGCCTCCCGGACAGCTAAAATTGCTGAAAAGGTACTTCTGCCCTGGACCGAGCAGTGCTGATGATTGGACAACAAATCGCCTGCTACTGACGACAAGCGCCAAAAAAGAATCTTCGCCAAGATCTTTCTATCAACATTGAGAAGACTGATGGGGCGCCAGTTCTCAATTATTGAGGGGTCTTTACCTTTTGACAGAAGAATCACAGCGGATTGCCTCATGGAGGGAGGGAGAGAACCCTCTTCTAAACAGCTGTTATAAACCTCCGCTAAAAAGGGAGCCAGAATGGACTTAAAACACTTGTAAAATTCAGCTGTCAACCCATCTGGCCCAGGCGACTTTTTGGTAGCCAGCTTCTCTATAGCACGAACTACCTCATCCGCTGAAATTGGTTCTGTCAAATCCATCAAAGGCAATGTATCATTTCCCAATCCTGGAGTAGAATCCAGAAAGCTTTCCATCCTGTCCCGACTAAGGTCCTTTCTTCCCAGAAGGTCTGCGTAATATGACCTGAAGATCTCCAGGATCCCTGATCTGGACTTCACCAGGGAACCCGTACTATCCCTCAGACCTATGACCGTCTTAACTGCTATGCCTTGCTTACAGTTCTGGTAAGGATCAGGCGAGTGATATTTCCCATAATCTCTCTCCAGAACCAAAGAGGCATGCCGGTCGTATTGACACTTCCTAAGAAGAAGCTTTACCTCCGAGATCTCCCCTGAATCTCCTCCATACGAGACAAGACGATCAAGCTTCCTCCGCAAATGCTGGTAGGCAATATACATACCAAGCTGCTTCTTCTTACTTATGGCCTTGAAAAGTCCAATCGCCCTTTGTTTCACAAGCTCCCACCACTCTGACTTACTGCTGCAAAAGTCCAGAATAGAAACCTGTGCCTGAAAAAAATCCTCAAAGGATTGTCTTACCTCTACATCTTCCAGGAGAGCCGAATTCAGTTTCCAGGTACCCCTTCCCCTGGGTGGAGTGTCCGAGGCATTCAGAGTCACAGACAGCATACAGTGGTCAGAGAACTCCACCGCCCTCAACTCAGGAGCCGAGAAAGCAGAGTTCTCCTTTAAAAAAAACCTATCTATCCTACTCTGACTATTCCCTCTCTGAAATGTGAATCCCGTGCTGCCAGGGCAGTGCTTAATGTGCACATCTACCAGGCCTGCTTGTCTAACCATATCTCTAAGAAAAACGCTATCATAACCCAGCCTGTCTATGGAGACCCTCCTGTCTTCAGGCCTAATTATGGTGTTAAAGTCACCTCCAAAGACAACCTGCTGGGATGTAAAAAGGAAGGGCTTGATCTTTGTGAGGAGGCATTTCCTGTCCCATTTTGACTGCGGTCCATAGATATTGATCAGGCGCAGGTCCTGCCCCCTAACAGAGACGTCTAAGACCATGCATCTCCCCATTTCTACCTCAATTATCCGCCGGCACGTTACCATATCGGTTTTAAAAAGAACCGCTACTCCGATGCAAGGCTCAGCCGCAAGAGACCAAAAGGAGGGACCGCATCTCCACTCCCTTTTTGCTAGATGGACATCAGCCAAAGTATTGAGCCAGGTCTCTTGCAAAAATAAAATCTCAGCATCAAACTCACTGAGCAAAAATAAGGCAATATCACGAGCTCTTGCAGATTTCACGCTGGCGACATTAATGGTCGCCACCTTTATCAGAGCGGGCACTGCCATCAGGATGATTGGGGTAGTCGTTTCTTAACCTCCACCACACTCTCATCACCCGAGACAGCTCTCTTTACACTATGTGACTCCCCCTCATCCATAGATGATAAACAAATAGATAAATCCGACACCAACTCCTCCCCTGATAAAACCGAAAATGTGTTGCCAAGAGGAACCCCTCCTGGCTCTAACTGTAAGGAAGAAACGACCACTTTACTGGTCTTCCTCTTCTTCTTTTTCTTCCTCTTTGTCCTCTCCCACCCCTCCTCATCCGAATCCTCCACAACAGAGGGTGAGACATGGGACATGGACACCCCTCCCTCAACCCCATCGACCCCACCACCATCCAGCACCCCTGCACCCTCTTGGCCGCGTTTGCGGTGTCGAGAGACAGGGACTGGAGGTGGAGTAGGCCGAGGGGGAAGATCCACTATACCCGCCCCCCCAGCAGCTTCCGCTAGTCTGGAGGATCTACGCACAGTAGATGTAGGAACAACCACAGGAGGGACAGACTCAGGGACCACATCACCAGGGGAAACAAAATCTGAC
This sequence comes from Pelophylax lessonae, assembly GCF_965119305.1. Taxonomy (NCBI): domain Eukaryota; kingdom Metazoa; phylum Chordata; class Amphibia; order Anura; family Ranidae; genus Pelophylax; species Pelophylax lessonae. Next base: position 849,906,098 of record NC_138768.1, on the reverse strand, counting down.
ACAACAGACACAGGAAGGACAGACTCAGGGACCACATCACCAGGGGAAACAGAATCTGACACAACAGACACAGGAGGGGCAGCAACAATTTCCTCTCTAACTTCAGCTGCTTCATCTTCTTTATCAAGCCTCTGCAGCTCAGTCTCCAATCCTGGCAAGTTATGCAGTGCCTCTGGGCACTGGCTATATGGATGACCCAGCTGCTGGCACAAATTGCACCGAATCTGGGTGCATTCTCTGGCCAAATGGCCTAAATCCTGGCACAGTGAGCACTTCTTGTGGGTGCAGGACGATGCAAAGTGGCCTTTATCACCACATTTATTGCACACCTTAGGCTGACCTTGGTAGAAAATGGTCAGCCTATCCCTACCCAGAAAGGCTGAGCAGGGAAGGTGCTGAACTACATCGCCCAGCACCCCCAATTTTAGTGACACTGTCCAGGCCCCTGTCCATATCCCATGCTCATCAAGGACCTTCCGCAGTGGAGTGAGGACCTCGCCATATCGGCGTAGCCATACTAATAAATCAGCCTCTGGTATGGATTCGTTACGCACCAAAATGGTCACTGATTTTATCAGAGGCTGTCTTGAAATCACTTTTGGCACCAAACCACTCCACTGCTGAAGGCCCTTGCACCTCCTAAATCTCTCCCAGAAGAGATCCAAACTTTCAGGTTTTACAAACGACAAATCAAATTCATAACTCCCCACCGGGCAAATTAAAGCAAAAATATCACAGACTTTAAACCCCATTTCCAAAATCAACTCAGCCACCCTCCCCCTTACTGGTGGAGTTCCATCCCCCACCCACCTCAACTGTACCACATTCCTCCTCCTATACCCACCAAACCTCCCTGAATTTTGACCAATAACAGAATTCCCACCACCCACCCTGGTGTGACTCCCCAAAGCTGAAGCATAGCTTCCAACATTCCTCCCAGCAGAAAATCCATCAGTTTTTTTTAAATTATCTGACACACACTTAGCAGATAACGATTGCACAGATTCGGGATTGATCTGTGCAATCGAATCTTTCCTCTGCTGAGCAGGAGGAGAAATGTCATTTTTATTTTTCCCAGCATTACTAACCCCTTCACCACCACCCACCACATTCATTGCTTTAACATTAATGTCATTTTTTATACTTGCTGGGATATTTATTATTGCTGTTGTCTTCACAGCAGAATCCATAGCTGCTGCACTGGTAAAAACTCCAGCTGTCATCTCCTCTTCCACTAGGACAGGGTTTTCAGCTGTGGAAATAGCATTCTGTTTTAACACAGCAGCAGGTAAAGCATTGCAGGATATTTCCATTGCTACTTCCATTCCACTTCCAGAACCATGTTGATCCCTTCCCCCATCAGCACTCAGCTGGTCAATCAGCACTGGAAGACTGGGAGGCTCAGGTGAACATGAAGCAGGCTCTTTGGAGCTGGCAGCCATTTTGCTTGCCGTGGGACTACTGGTCTCAGCCAGACCAGCAAAATCCATGCCTGGGGTGTTTAATGCAGGTCCATCCACATTCATCTGATGGTCCGGGGATTCCACGGTCAGGGATTTTCCTTGCATGTCTGTCGGTTTCTCCACAGCGGTAACTCCCATAGGTAGCTGTATGCAGAGCTCCTTCTCACCTGGGACACCATCCGCTACAGCAGATGGGGCAGACATGTTGGATGGCAGCATGGTGTACTGGGATTTCTCCACCATTACTGGCTTTGCTGGCCTGTATCTCCTCTGCCCATCCTCAGGGATTTCTGATGGATCATCAGAAAAGACAAACTTGTCTGCTTTCAGGGGTGACTCCATCTGCTGGATGAATGTCAGGGATCCATGTCCACTCTCAACCCCCTGGCTGGTTGCCGCTGGTGATTCCCAGTTCTGGCATGGGGGGAGAGGTGCAGAGGCAGATGGAGCCTGGTCATCCATTAACTGAGCCTGCTGATCCACAGAACTTGCTGATGCTTGGCTGGTAAAACGCCTCTCATTGTCAAACTTTTCTTTAAAAGCTCCACTTCTATCTTTCAGCCTTTCCAATAATAAAGATTGTTCCTTTACCTTTTCTTCCAATTCCTGTAACTCAGGCTTCATGGCTGTGCGATTTTTACTCCAGGCCTGGAAATACTTGGTTTTGAAGGATTTGTGTTCAGCCTTCAAAACTTTAAGTTTTTCTTCCGCTCTCCCAATCGCCCTAAAACGATTGATAACCTTCTGGCTGAAGACATCCGCATTCTCACCAGGGCCTGGACCCACAGACAGGTCCTCCACCTCCTCCTCACTAGGCCCTGTGTCATCAGGGGGATCCCTCCCAGGGCCTCCCCCAGGATCAGGCATTGTTCCTGGGCCAAGCTAGCAAGCAAGGCCCAGGCTTGAAAAAAGGCTGGATCTCACAGAGAGCTCCTTGGGTGTGTCCTCCTCCTTCTTCCCACTGACCACCAATGTAAGGAGCATTCTTCCCATTGACAAACTCTGCTGCAGGTACCAGATTGCTTCCATACCCCTTCCCGGTAACAGATGCCCCCCGTGTGGGTGCCCCCTCCATGTGTGAACATGTCAGCTCAGGAAAGTTAAAGTCTTCTTACATTTCAAAAGACTGGATAAACTTTCTCTGTACTGCAATTATCTGATCTAAAATTGTGTTGGATTCGACTTCTGTGTCTTATTGAAGAGTTAAGCTGCCTGTGGAGGGTGCAAAGTCAGCAGGTGACCATGCAGTCTAGACAGATCTAAGGAGGTTTGTCAATGCAAAATGGAGCATTTGGAACCGAATACTGTTTACCTTCTGGATGGGCCCTTCTTGTAAGTGTCTCCATTACTGCACATGTGATGTGCACAATTACCATTGTCTGGCCAGTGGAGGGGTTCTCTCGGGATCCAGAAGAGATCTGATGTTGGACTGAGGTTAGTAAAGGGTTTGGGTTAACGTGCGGCACTGGGTTAGCAGTCCTTACAGGTGGAAACGGCATCAGAGAGGGACCTGAATGAAGGAACGCATGTGAGTATAACTGGCTTCACAAGGTAAGGGAAACTGCATACATGGCAGGATAGAGTAGAGGGGAGTTGGGGGGAGGGATGGGAAAAAATCGGTTTTGGGTGAAATTGGGCTTTAAACCTTTCGCTGCCAGGTCTGTACATTGTGGTGGTGGTGGGGACATACACAATCCGATGGCTGCAGGCTGTCAGGTGAAAGTATTTGTGTGGTTGCACTGTCGCCCGATTACTCACACACATCCCCAGTACTGGCGCCCCCCTGCTCTGCCCCGCCCCACCATGTATTCCGGGCTCTGTTGCCCATCTGCGGGCCCCGGGTTCTGACATGGCGGTTGCCGGTGGGTGGAGGGGAAGGAGAAGAAGGGGACACACGTCTGCTCTCCTCCCCTTCTTTCTGTGGAGCCCCATGGAGACATGCAGGGTCTTTTAGAGAACCTGTCACCTAAAAATCATCACATGGGATGAAAAAGGTACACTCAAGCACATAAACCCCCCCAAAAGAGAAAATTGGAAGCCCCCCACCCCCACATATAAGCATGTACGAGTGTAAACGTGTGTCAGGGCGCCTACGAGTGAAAACATTGATTTGAAAACACATGTTACATATCACCGACTACACCAGAGTGAGAGCGATAATTCTAACACAAGATCTCCTCCGTAACACCAAACTGATGACCTATAGGGGGCTTTTGATGCGTTGCCTACAGAAAATATAGAGTACTGAAGTATGTCGCCATTTCACGGGCATGCACAAATTTAAAGGGTAGCTCCACTTTCGTGGGGAAAAAAAATCATAAAATAAAGAAAAAACAATATAGCGTATACATTTGTGACACAAACAGTGGCGGCCTGTGCATAGGGGGCGCCAGGGTGCCGCCCCCCCCCCCCCCCCCTAAAAAAAAGGAAAAAAAAAATTACAAAAAGAACAATAACGTTTTGAAGAAGAAAAAAAAATCGAGTTCGCCTGCCTATGTGGTGGCCAGGGGGGGGGGGGGGGGGGGGGTGGTGTTTACGACCCAGAAGAGGCGCCGATTGGCTGCCTTCTGGGGGCGTAACCTGGGCGCAGTCATCCAATCATCATCCAGGACATCCGATTGCTGACCCCGCAATGGGGGCGGTGCCGGTGCGTGCGTCAGTCACGCACCGTCACCGCCCGATCAACTTCCCGCCAGACCGTTCGGAAGACCGAGAGAACCACCGTCAAAGAAGACAGAAGAGGAGCAGCGCTGTGGACGGTTCACGGAATCCCGCGGTCGTCGTAAGAAGAGGACGAGAGGAGAGGAGCAGCGCCGTGGACGTCTCGCAGGCAGCCCAGGAGAGCAGGTAAGTGATTGAAGCCGACCTGTGCCATGCCTGTACCATCACCTGTGCCATGCCTAAAACATCACCTGTGCCATGCCTGTACCATCATCTGTGCCATGCCTAAAACATCACCTGTGCCATGCCTAAAACATCACCTGTGCCATCCTGTACCATCACCTGTGCCATGCCTATACCATCACCTGTGCCATGCCTATACCCTCACCTGTGCCATGCCTGTACCATGCCTATACCATCACCTGTGCCATGCCTATACCATCACCTGTGCCATGCCTGTACCATCACCTGTGCCATGCCTAAACCATCACCTGTGCCATGCCTAAACCATCACCTGTGCCATGCCTGTACCCTCACATGTGCCATGCCTATACCCTCACCTGTGCCATGCCTGTACCCTCACCTGTGCCATGCCTATACCCTCACCTGTGCCATGCATGTACCATCACCTGTGCCATGCCTATACCCTCACCTGTGCCATGCCTGTACCATCACATGTTCCATGCCTATACCCTCACCTGTGCCATGCCTGTACCATCACATGTGCCATGCCTATACCCTCACCTGTGCCATGCCTGTACCATGCCTATACCATCACTTGTGCCATGCCTGTACCATCACCTGTGCCATGCCTAAACCATCACCTGTGCCATGCCTAAAACATCACCTGTGCCATGCCTAAAACATCACCTGTGCCATCCTGTACCATCACCTGTGCCATGCCTATACCATCACCTGTGCCATGTCTATACCATCCCCTGTGCCATGTCTATACCATCACCTGTGCCATGCCTATACCCTCTCCTGTGCCATGCCTGTACCATGCCTATACCATCACCTGTGCCATGCCTATACCATCACCTGTGCCATGCCTGTACCATCACCTGTGCCATGCCTAAACCATCACCTGTGCCATGCCTATACCCTTACATGTGCCATGCCTATACCCTCACCTGTGCCATGCCTGTACCATCACCTGTGCCATGCCTATACCCTCACCTGTGCCATGCCTGTACCATGCCTGTACCATCACCTGTGCCATGCCTATATCCTCACCTGTGCCATGCCTGTACCATCACCTGTGCCATGCCTCTACCCTCACCTGTGCCATGCCTGTACCATCACCTGTGCCATGCCTATACCCTCACCTGTGCCATGCCTGTACCATGCCTATACCATCACCTGTGCCATGCCTGTACCATCACCTGTGCCATGCCTAAACCATCACCTGTGCCATGCCTAAAACATCATCTGTGCCATGCCTAAAACATCACCTGTGCCATCCTGTACCATCACCTGTGCCATGCCTATACCATCACCTGTGCCATGCCTATACCATCCCCTGTGCCATGTCTATACCATCACCTGTGCCATGCCTATACCCTCTCCTGTGCCATGCCTGTACCATGCCTATACCATCACCTGTGCCACGCCTATACCATCACCTGTGCCATGCCTGTACCATCACCTGTGCCATGCCTAAACCATCACCTGTGCCATGCCTATACCCTCACCTGTGCCATGCCTATACCCTCACCTGTGCCATGCCTGTACCATCACCTGTGCCATGCCTATACCCTCACCTGTGCCATGCCTGTACCATCACCTGTGCCATGCCTATACCCTCACCTGTGCCATGCCTGTACCATCACCTGTGCCATGCCTCTACCCTCACCTGTGCCATGCCTGTACCATCACATGTGCCATGCCTATACCCTCACCTGTGCCATGCCTGTACCATGCCTATACCATCACCGGTGCCATGCCTGTACCATCACCTGTGCCATGCCTGTACCATCACCTGTACCATGCCTAAACCATCACCTGTGCCATGCCTATACCCTCACCTGTGCCATGCCTAAACCATCACCTGTGCCATGCCTGTACTATGCCTATACTATCACCTGTGCCATGCCTATACCATCACATGTGCCATGCCTATACGCTCACCTGTGCCATGCCTATACCATCCCCTGTGCCATGTCTATACCATCACCTGTGCCATGCCTATACCCTCTCCTGTGCCATGCCTGTACCATGCCTATACCATCACCTGTGCCACGCCTATACCATCACCTGTGCCATGCCTATACCCTCTCCTGTGCCATGCCTGTACCATGCCTATACCATCACCTGTGCCATGCCTATACCATCACCTGTGCCATGCCTGTACCATCACCTGTGCCATGCCTAAACCATCACCTGTGCCATGCCTATACCCTTACATGTGCCATGCCTATACCCTCACCTGTGCCATGCCTGTACCATCACCTGTGCCATGCCTATACCCTCACCTGTGCCATGCCTGTACCATGCCTGTACCATCACCTGTGCCATGCCTATATCCTCACCTGTGCCATGCCTGTACCATCACCTGTGCCATGCCTCTACCCTCACCTGTGCCATGCCTGTACCATCACCTGTGCCATGCCTATACCCTCACCTGTGCCATGCCTGTACCATGCCTATACCATCACCTGTGCCATGCCTGTACCATCACCTGTGCCATGCCTGTACCATCACCTGTGCCATGCCTAAACCATCACCTGTGCCATGCCTAAAACATCACCTGTGCCATCCTGTACCACCATCACCTGTGCCATGCCTATACCATCACCTGTGCCATGCCTATATCATCCCCTGTGCCATGTCTATACCATCACCTGTGCCATGCCTATACCCTCTCCTGTGCCATGCCTGTACCATGCCTATACCATCACCTGTGCCACGCCTATACCATCACCTGTGCCATGCCTGTACCATCACCTGTGCCATGCCTAAACCATCACCTGTGCCATGCCTATACCCTCACCTGTGCCATGCCTATACCCTCACCTGTGCCATGCCTGTACCATCACCTGTGCCATGCCTATACCCTCACCTGTGCCATGCCTGTACCATCACCTGTGCCATGCCTATACCCTCACCTGTGCCATGCCTGTACCATCACCTGTGCCATGCCTCTACCCTCACCTGTGCCATGCCTGTACCATCACATGTGCCATGCCTATACCCTCACCTGTGCCATGCCTGTACCATGCCTATACCATCACCGGTGCCATGCCTGTACCATCACCTGTGCCATGCCTGTACCATCACCTGTACCATGCCTAAACCATCACCTGTGCCATGCCTATACCCTCACCTGTGCCATGCCTAAACCATCACCTGTGCCATGCCTGTACTATGCCTATACTATCACCTGTGCCATGCCTATACCATCACATGTGCCATGCCTATACGCTCACCTGTGCCATGCCTATACCATCCCCTGTGCCATGTCTATACCATCACCTGTGCCATGCCTATACCCTCTCCTGTGCCATGCCTGTACCATGCCTATACCATCACCTGTGCCATGCCTATACCATCACCTGTGCCATGCCTGTACCATTACCTGTGCCATGCCTAAACCATCACCTGTGCCATGCCTATACCCTCACCTGTGCCATGCCTATACCCTCACCTGTGCCATGCCTGTACCATCACCTGTGCCATGCCTATACCCTCACCTGTGCCATGCCTGTACCATCACCTGTGCCATGCCTATACCCTCACCTGTGCCATGCCTGTACCATCACCTGTGCCATGCCTCTACCCTCACCTGTGCCATGCCTGTACCATCACATGTGCCATGCCTGTACCATCACATGTGCCATGCCTATACCCTCACCTGTGCCATGCCTATACCCTCTCCTGTGCCATGCCTGTACCATGCCTATACCATCACCTGTGCCACGCCTATACCATCACCTGTGCCATGCCTGTACCATCACCTGTGCCATGCCTGTACCATCACCTGTGCCATGCCTATACCCTCACCTGTGCCATGCCTGTACCATCACCTGTGCCATGCCTCTACCCTCACCTGTGCCATGCCTGTACCATCACATGTGCCATGCCTATACCCTCACCTGTGCCATGCCTGTACCATGCCTATACCATCACCGGTGCCATGCCTGTACCATCACCTGTGCCATGCCTGTACCATCACCTGTGCCATGCCTAAACCATCACCTGTGCCATGCCTATACCCTCACCTGTGCCATGCCTAAACCATCACCTGTGCCATGCCTATACCCTCACCTGTGCCATGCCTATACCCTCACCTGTGCCATGCCTGTACCATCACCTGTGCCATGCCTATACCCTCACCTGTGCCATGCCTGTACCATCACCTGTGCCATGCCTATACCCTCACCTGTGCCATGCCTGTACCATCACCTGTGCCATGCCTCTACCCTCACCTGTGCCATGCCTGTACCATCACATGTGCCATGCCTATACCCTCACCTGTGCCATGCCTGTACCATGCCTATACCATCACCGGTGCCATGCCTGTACCATCACCTGTGCCATGCCTGTACCATCACCTGTGCCATGCCTAAACCATCACCTGTGCCATGCCTATACCCTCACCTGTGCCATGCCTAAACCATCACCTGTGCCATGCCTGTACTATCACCTGTGCCATGCCTATACCATCACATGTGCCATGCCTGTACCATCACCTGTGCCATGCCTGTACTATCACCTGTGCCATGCCTATACCATCACATGTGCCATGCCTATACGCTCACCTGGGGAATGTTTTTTTCTCAACAAAAGTGGAGTTACGTTTTAAGGTTTGATATGTTGGGTATCTATTTACTCGGTGCAACCTCATCTTTTGCATATTACCAAAAAATAAGTAGTTAACCACTTTAGGACCGGAGGATTTTCCTGCTTTACGTCCAGGCCACTTTTTGCGATTCGACACTGTGCGAATTTAACTGACAATTGCGCGGTCGTGCAGAGCCATACCAAAACAAAATTTACATCCTTTTTTTCCCACAAACAGAGCTTTTTTCTGGTGGTATTTGATCACCTGTGCGCTTTTTATTTTTTGCGATATTAATAAAAAAATGCGACAATTTTGAAAAAAAATAACAATATTTTTCTACTTTGACAGTTAAAAAATATCCAATATATTCAATTTTTGTCATATATTTAGGCCAAAATGTATTTAGCTACATGTCTTTGGCAAACAAATTCTCAATGAGCGTATTTTTAACCGCTTTAAGACCGGAAAACTTTACCCCATTCCTGACCAGGCCATATTTTGTGATTCGGCACTGTGTTAATTTAACGGACAATTGTGCGGTCGTGCGACGCTGTACCCAAATTAAATTGATGTCCTTTTTTTCCCCACAAACAGAGCTTTTTTTTGGTGGTATTTGATCACCTGTGCAATTTTTAATTTTTGCGCTATAAACAAAAAAAGAGCGACAATTTTGAAAAAATAACAATATTTTTCACATTTTTTTATATGAAATTCCCCCAAAAAAATGTAAAAATCAAAATTTTTTAACATTTCAGGCCAATTTGTTTTCTGCTACATATTTTTGGTAAAAAAAAAAATCACAATAAGCGTATTTTGATTGGTTTGCGCAAAACTTATCGCAGCTACTAACTACGGGAAATGTATGTCATTTTTATTGTTTTTTTTTTTTAACTAGTAATGGTGGCAATCTGGCGTCGATCTGCGATTTTTTTTTGCGGGACTGCGACATTGCGGCGGACAGATCGGACCCCTAACTGACATTTTTGACACTTTTGGGGGTACCAGTGACATTACTACAGTAATCAGTGCTATACATATGCACTGTTACTGTAAAAATGACACTGGCAGGGAAGGGATTAACTTTTATTGGTGATCAAGGGGTTAATGTATGCCTGGTGCTTACTGACGTGTGTGGGGGGAGGTGACTGAGTGACACAGGGACAGATCGCATGTTCAGCTATGCTGAACCCTGCAATCTGTCCCTGCCTGTCACTTAGGAGATCCGCCCGCTTTGTTTACACAAGTGGGCGGATTTCCACACTAGATCCCCGACGATCGGGGAAGAGCAGCGGTGATTACTGCCGCTCCTCCCCTGGCCCGACTCCCGCTGTGTCTGAATACAGTGGGAGCGAGCCTCCGGCGGCGCGCGCGCGCCGCCCACAAGGGGAGGAGTCCAGCGACGTAGGTCTACGACGCTGGACGATAATGAGCCACTTTTCCGCAGTACCGTTAACGTGAGCGGTCAGCAAGTGGTTAATTGTGTTTATGTGCTCCTAAATTCACTTTAGTTTGTTTTTTACTGAAATGTTGCGTTCCCTAGACCTTTGGGTAATAGCGTGTGACAAAAAAATTTGAACTACCACCATTTTATTCTCAAGGGTGTCTGCTTTCAAAAAATATATCATGTTTGGGGGTTTGGTGTAATCTTCAGACCTAAAATGATTTTTTTAAACATGTGTGCAACCCCCCCCCCCCCCAAAAAAAAAAAACGGCTCAGGCAGAGAAAGGGTTAAACTCCAGCACCTTCTGTATCTACTCCAATACCTGTGAGGATGTCCTTACGGACAAAACGCATCTGGGGGGTGTGGTGTGTTGGGTGGGGACAGAATGTATGCATCCACATTGGTTTTCATGGAATAAAACAATACAAGCCATTTAGGATGGAGTGTGACTCACCATTATTTATTTATTTTTTTTACACTTTGGAGGCAGGTAAGCATTCTCTATTACAGGAGACACATAGTGGGGTGGATTTGTTAAAGGCAAATAGCCTGTGCACTCTTCAAGTGTAGTTGCACTTATTTTGCCCAGAGCTTAGCGAATGTGGTGAAGCTTCACTTTGTAAAGAATACCCAATAAGGTGCAAGGAATATGAAAAAAAATCAGCATTTTTGCATGCACATGATTGGATGATGGAAATCAGCAGAGCTTCCCCTCATTTACTAATCTCTGGGGAACAAAGTGTACAGTCTACTTGCCTTTAGTAAATCCACCCTCTATGTCTCTTCTGTATTAATTGCATACAGTATATAGGCTGCCATATATAAAGTATATATATATATATACATATAGACACTATATTGTCAAAATTATTGGGACGCCTGCCTTTACACGCACATGAGCTTTAATGGCATCCCAGTCTTAGTCCGTAGGGTTCAATATTGAGTCGGCCCACCCTTTGCATCTATAGCAGCTTCAACTCTTCTGGGAAGGCTGTCTACAAGGTTTAGGAGTGTCTATGGGAATGTTTGACCATTCTTCCAGAAGCGGATTTGTGAGGTCAGGCATTGATGTTGGACGAGAAGGCCCGGCTCGCAGTCCCCGCTCTAATTCAACCCAAAGGTGTTCTATCGGGTTGGGGTCAGGACTCTGTGCAGGCCAGTCAAGTTCCTCCACCCCAAACTCACTCATCCATGTGTTTATGAACCTTGATTTGTGCACTGGTAGCACTTGGGAACATGAAATTGTCCAAAATGTCTTGGTATGATGATGCCTTAAGAGTTCTCTTCACTGGAACCCAACCCTTGAAAAACAATCCCACATTATAATTCCCCCTCCACCAAATGATTTGGACCAGTGAAGTACCTAGAAAGGTCCATAAAGACATGGATGAGCGAGTTTGGGGTGGAGGAACTTGACTGGCCTGCACAGAGTCCTGACCTCAACCCGATAGAACACCTTTGGGATGAGTTAGAGTGGAGACTGCAAGCCAGGCCTTCTCATCCAACATCAGTGCCTGGCCTCACAAATGCGCTTCTGGAAGAATGGTCAGGCATTCCCATAAACACACTCCTAAACCTTTTGGACAGCCTTCCCAGAAGAGTTGAAGCTGTTATAGCTGCAAAGGGTGGGCCAACTCAATATTGAACCTACAGACTAAGACTGGGATGCCATTAAAGTTCATGTGGGTGTAAGGCAGGCGTCCCAATACTTTTGACAATATAGCGTGTATAAATATATATATATATATATATATATATAAATATACACATATATATATATATATATATATATATATATATATATATAGAGAGATATATATACTGTATATAGTATATCCTGTATGTTGTACATATTTAAACTATATAGATGGCATCCCATATATAAAATGGTGGTTATGTTGATCTGACAGCAGTACAACGAGTATACGTTAGAGTACAGAGTACACTACCAATGCTTCTTGCTGCTCTGCCCCTTGCTGATGCCTGTTTGCCACTCCTCTCATGCTGTGCCTTTTTCTTCAATGACATCAGAGGCTACAAATATAGGGGTATCAATGCGCCCTGGCAGGACTAACTGTCAACATGCATTGGAACACCATTGGCCAGATATACATCCACCACAATGATGAATTTTGGCAGAACCCCGGTTGAGAATCTCTGCTCTACACAGAGGCCTAATTAAGAAATCAGGATCAAGTTTAATATAGTCCACAGTAGGGTTTTATGATCGAAGCTGTAACCTTGTAGTAAATTTGTCTCACTGCTCTTGTTTAGCATTGCCTTGCTATGCATCAGAATCAATAAATGTCCCCCCAATATTTTTTCATATATATATGTTGCATTCTGAGATTATTGCTTGTGTCTTGCTGCCCTCTAGTGGGGATTTTAGCCACTGCACTCATACATTGTGTAAAAGTCTATTAAAAAAAGAATGTACCAAATGTCTTATACTTTACTGACATCTTGTGGTTATTTTAAAAACTGCAGATAGTAATACAGAATGTGTGGAAAATGCAGAATCTGAACTTACAAAACACACACTTAACTAAATTCAGAGTCTTATCTATAAAAGATAGAAAATATTTGATACTTGTATAAATGTAGCGTAGAGACACATGAATGTTACTGAATTATTGAGTTCTGTAGTATATGGACATGACTTCGCACAGCTGAAATCCAGTTTTAGTTTGAACAAGAGTGCCATCGGATGGTTACAAATGATACTGTTTCTGCTAAACCACTTGTCTACTGGGCACTTAAACCCCAGGCCAATTTTCAGCTTTCAGCGCTGTCGCACTTTGAATGACAATTGCACAGTCATGCAACGTTGTACCCAAATTAAATTTTTATCATTTTTTTCAAACAAATAGAGTTTTCTTTTGGTGGTATTTAATCGCTACTGGGGTTTTTATTTTTTGCTGAACAAACAAAAAAAGACTGAAAATTAAAAAAAAAAAAAAAAAAAAAACAGTTTTTATAGTTTGTTATAAAATTTTGCAAACAGGTAATTTTTTCTCCTTCATTGAGACGGCACTGATGGGCACTAATAGGCTGCACTGATGGGCACTGGAAGGCTGCACTGATGGGCACCTATAGGCGACACTGATGGGAACTGATAAGGTGGTACTGATGGGTGGCACTGATGGGCAATTATGGGCGGCACTGATAGGTGGCGCTAAAGGGCACTAATAGGCAGCACTTATGGGCACTGATTGGCACTAATAGGTGGCAATAATGGATGGCACTGATGGGCAATGATAGGCACTGGTAGGGTACACATGATGGGGCACTGATAGGTGGCACTGGTGAGCACTGATAGGTGACACTGGTAGGTGGCGCTGGTGGGCCCTGGCAGGTGGCACTGGTGGGCACTGGTGGGTGGCATTGGGGGCACACATAATCCTCCTCCTCTTCGGGACTGATGTCCCTCTGACAGCAACCGGCGATCGTTGTTTTTTTTAAATAACAGCTGATCGCCAGCTGCTGTTTACTTTACATGATCAGCTGTCATTGGCTGACAGCTGAGTTGATCACGTGGTATGGGGGGTAACCCCCCCGATCTCCGATCTGTGATCAGGCGAGTCTCATGGACTCGCCGATCACAGAGCGAGCCGGGCACGCTCCACAGAGAGTGCCCAGGCCACTCGTTGCCGAGAGGACGTCACTGTACGCCCTCCCGGAAATTCAGGTCCATGCTGTAGCTGTCATTTGGCTATAGCACGGACGTCAAGTAGTTGAGTTATAATTCCACTTTTGCAGCCAAATTGGGATAACACTGACTTTAAATTTGTTACATGTTTATATTTGTTGCATTACATAAGCTTTGTAGTGCTTAGGAGGGGCTGTGGAGTAATATTTAACAGAATTACCTCTGTCTGTACTGTCATTATTAACTAGAACTGTACACTGTCTATCCACACAAGGGTTAAAAATATAGAAACTGCCCTCCTGCATTGTATGTTAATAAATTATCGCAAAGGGACAAAGACACTGCAAGACCAAAAATGTAGGAAATATATTTTTCATTTTTTTTATTAGGTTTGCTGTGTGAATGAGAACAATTAACAAGCATACAGTGGGGTTTTCTTAAAGCATTTGTTACCCTAAAATTTCATATTCCTGATATGTGCCTGGCTGTACCATGTTCTTGTATAAGAAAGTCTCCTGTTCTCTTTGTATTGCTTCTTTGTGTGACATCCCTGGTGATCCTGCCAGTCCCTCTGCTTTTCTATTAAAAAACTGACCGCACTAAGCAGAAGAGCCCAGCGTGGTCAGTTCTCTAGCTATGCTGGGAGTTCATCCTCCAGTAATCAGACTTGTCCTGACATGCCCCTGCTGCACAGCCATTCACTGAGAAGCTCAGTGTGCTACTGCTTCTCTTCTCCCCAGCTCTTTTGCAGCTGAGAATAGAGGGAATGTGATCACGAAAAAAGGGGAAAAAAGTGTTTATAATTTTTTTATTTTTATATATATATATTTAAACACTAATGTTTTTCCTTTCATTTCTATTTTAAACTGAATGGGTTGTTTTACAAGGTGATCGTTTACAATCACTTTAAATGTCAGTGCCAAGCCGCAAGCCGACTGTCGACTTTCTTATGAAAGCAATCAGTCAGCTGTACAGTTCCAAGCGTAAATAGTAACTGCGTGTTTCCCGTGTGTTCTGTTGAATGGCAATCAAGCTGCAAATGTAATAAATATCCAACAATGCTGCGCCAGAAAAAAGTGCAAGTAGTGCAAAGTGCTAACAATTATACATTTTAACCACTTACCGCAAACTGATGTTGCTCTACGTCGGCTGCACCGGGGTGATGCCTGCAGCTAGAGGCATCATCCCGGTACCGTTTTTAGAGCGGTCGGCCCTTTAGGCAGTAAAGGCCGATGCGGTTCAGGAGCCGCTCGGTCGTTACCCCAGGACGCCCTTCCCCCTCCCGCCGCCTTCCATGGCTCTGCCCGGGTCTCCCGTCACCTCCACTAGCTGGTTGGAGTCCCGATCAAACCTGGATTTGGCTTTGATCGGGTCACCGATGATGTAACCCGGAAGTGGCGTCCATGACATCACGTCCGGGTTACTCGGCGGCTAAAGGCGCCAAATTTGAAAAGTGACAGTATTCAAAAATGCAGATTTCGGCATTTTGAATACATTGAAGTGTAGTGGAGGGGTTTGGGGTCTTTTAGACCCCCGATCCCTCCATAAAGAGTACCTGTCACTGCCTATTACTGTCATAAGGAATGCTTGTGACAGCAATAAAAGTGATCAGATTTTTTTTATTTTAAAAATCTGTGAAAAAATTTAAAAAATAAATAAATAAAAAGGAAAAAAATAAAACATTTCAAGCGCCCCCGTCGCCTGAGCTTGATGTGCACGAAAGAAAACGTTTACGGAAGTCGTGCCCACAAATGAAATCGCTGTTCAAACCCCACATGTAAGGTATCGCCGCGATCGCCAGAGTGAGAGCAAAGAAAAGAGCTACTCTGTAACTCTAAACTGGTAACCGTTACATTTTTTAAAGCGTTGCCTATGGAGATTTTTATGTACTGTAGTTCGTCGCCATTCCGCGGGTGTGCGCAATTTTAAACCGTAACATGTTAGGTATCTATTTACTCGCCATGACATCATCTTTCACAATATACAAAAAAAATTGGGCCAATTTTACTGTTTATTTTTTATTTTTTTAAATGCAGTGAAATGTATTTTTTTTTTAAAAAAAGGAGTTTGAAAGACCGCTGCACAAATACTGCGTGACAAAAAAATATTGCAACGACTGCCATTTTATTCTCCGGAGTCTTTGCTAAAAAAAAATATTATTAATGTTTGGGTGTTCTAAGTGATTTTCTAGCAAAAAATACAGATTTGTGTCAGAAATGGGCTCGGTCCTTAAGACTCCGTTCACACTGGGGCGACCTGTCAGGCGACCTGGTTGCCTGACAGGTTGCCGTAGGTCACCTGCCATAGAGTAGCGGTGGACCCGTTCTAATAGGAGCGACACAAGTCGCTCCGACTTAGAAAAAGGGTCCGGAGCTTCTTTGGGCCGACCTGGAGCGACCTGCATAGACTTCAATGATATGAAGTCCGTGCCGGCCGCTCCTAGGTCGCGGTGTGAGCTGCGCACCGCGACCTGTGAGGTTGCCCCGGCAAGTAGCGTCGCCCCAGTGTGAACGGGGTCTTAGGCCCCGTTCACATTGCCGCGATCCGACTTGGGGAGGCGACCTCCGAGGTCGCGGTGCGAGCAGCGCGCCGCGACCTCGGAGCGGCCGCCACGGACTTCATAACATTGAAGTCTATGGCGGTCGCCTCCGGGTCGCCCCAAAGAAGCTCCGGACCCTTTTTCTAAGTCGGAGCGACTTGTGTCGCTCCTATTAGAACGGGTCCGCAGCTTCCCTATGGAAGGCGACCTACGGCGACCTGTGAGGCGACCAGGTCGCCTCACAGGTCGCCTTAGTGTGAACGGGGACTTAGTGTTTAAAAACAACATCAATAAATGACATCAAAAAATGTTTGCAAAAAATAAATATTGTGCAAAAATATTCCATGTAAACACATATAATATAGTGACAATTCCCCGTGGGTGATACTTCAGTGCAAAATCTGCAAACAAAAAGTGCTCTGTGCTTTTCCACCACCCCTGCAGAGGAGCCTCTCACCTCACTATCTGACCCCTGTTTCACCAGCGGGTCAGACTAAGCCGTTCCCCAGCGGGGATAACCAATCAGGTGAAGGTCTCTGGCTCTAATCCGTCGGATCATCACTCCCTCAGATAAACGATGATGGCCCACATACTGTATAAGGCAGAAAAAAATATCTAGTGCTCTCCGTAGATTCAGAGCCCCTACTGTAGAAGTCAATGCTGACGTAACGCGTATAGGGAGCGGAACCTGTTTGTCCACTTCAGACTATGGCCATGAGATCTTTTGGATGCCTGTAAAGCTTGCACAGCTGTTTGTGCCGTCTTTGTGAGTACACATCTTTTAACCACTTTAAGACCGGAAGGATTTGCCCCCTTAATGACCAGGCCCCCATTTTGCGATTCGGCAATGCGTTATTTAACGGACAATTGCGCGATCGTGCGACACTGTACCCAAATAAAATTTACATCCTTTTGTTCCTACAAATAGAGCTTTCTTTTGGTGGTATTTCATCACCTGTGCCATTTTTATTTTTTGCGCTTTAAACAAACAAATAGCGACAATTTTGAAAAAAAAAAAAAATTTCACATTCTGCTATATGACATTCTCAAAAAAAATTTAAAAATCGATTTTTTTTTTTTTTTTTTACATTTTAGGCCAATTTGTTTTCTGCTACATATTTTTGGTAAAAAAAAAAATCGCAATAAGCGTATTTTGTTTGGTTTGCGCAAAAGTTATCGCGTCTACAAACTAGGGGAAAGCCTTATATCATTTTTACAGGCATACCCCACTTTTAGGTACACAATGGGACCAGAGCATGTATGTAAAACGAAAATGTACTTGAAGTGAAGCAATACCTTTTTTAATTTCTCAATGCATGTAAATACACTAGCTCCATAGGAAATCTTGGTCAGCTTGACATGGCACTGCTCCCAAATCATGTGACAAGGACACCAAGCTTGGGGAGCATGTTAAGGGGATCCAGGACTATGACATAGTAGATTACCTAGGCAAGCTGGCCAGCCACAAATAGGATATGTTGTAGTCCTGGGTCCCCTCTCAGTGCTCACTAAGTTTGGTATCCCTGTCACTTATGGTTTGGGAGCGGTGCCATGTCAAGCTGACCAAGATTTCCTATAGACGCCAATGTTAAAAACCGAGAGTAGTGCCATGCCAAGCTGAACAAGCTGTGTCCTTACTCGCGAGTGTACTTAACCACTTAAGCCCCGGAAGATTTTACCCCCTTCCTGACCAGGGGGTATTTTGCGATTCGGCACTGCGTGACTTTAACGGACAATTGCGCGGTCATGCGACTCTGTACCTAAACGAATTTGACGTCCTTTTTTTCCCACAAACAGAGCTTTCTTTTGGTGGTATTTGATCACCTGTGCGATTTTTTGATCATGCGCTATAAACAAAAAAAGAGCGTCAATTTTGCAAAAATAACAATATTTTTCACATTTTTTATATGAAATTCCCCCAAAAAAAAAAAGTAAAAATCAAAATTTTTTAAAATTTTCGGCCAATTTGTTTTATGCTACCTATGTTTGGTAAAAAAAATCGCAAAAAGCGTATTTTGATTGGTTTGCGCAAAAGTTATCGCGTTTACTAACAAAGGGAAAGATTTCTGTCATTTTTGTTGTTTTTTTTTTTAACGCGCAATGGCGGCGATCTGCGATTTTTTTTGCGGTACTGCGACATTGGGGCGGACAGATCGGACCCTTGACTGACATTTGTGACACTTTTGGGGTTACCAGTGACATTTCTACAGTAATCAGTGCTATATATATGCACTGTTACTGTAAAAATACACTGGTTGTGAAGGGGTTAACTTTATTTGGGAGGGAGGGGCTGTGTGTATCCCTAGGGGCGTGCTTTCTACTGTGATTGGCTGTGGCTTGAGCTGTAAGGACACTGATCAATGGATCTACATAGTAGAACCGTGTGATCAGTGTTTTTACAGCGAGGAGAATGACAGGCGGCTTGTTTACACAAGCTGCCTGACATTCTCCCTCTCCCCCGCCGATCGCCGAGTGACCGGCGGACATCGGGTCCGCCGGTCACACGCGCGGGGGGGTCCGTGACCACGCGGGAGTGGGAGCGCGCCTCCGGGGGCGCGCGCTCGCTCCCTAGACCCTCACAAGCTAGTGACGTAGCCCTACGTCACTTTGCCTGTGAGGGGCTGACTGCCGACGTAGATCGGCGTTAGGCAGTCGGCAAGTGGTTAAAGTGAGTGTACTTAAAGCGGGGTATGCCTGTATTGTTTTTTTTACTAGTAATGGGACTGCGACATTGCGGCGGACAGATCGGACCCCTAACTGACACTTTAGGGGTTACCAGTGACATTACTACAATTGACACCCCCTGCGTATCGCATATGGCAGTGTGAACTGCCAGATGTGCGGATGCCATGCGGGAACACGCTGCATATTCGCAGCGTTCCCTGCATCGCACAAATGTGAACCGAGCCTCAATGCAGTAGACAACGGGATGTGGCAGATGATTGAAAAGACAGTATTTGCAGCTCAAACATGGTGATTCATTCTCCAGATTAGCATATGGCCTTGAGACAAGTGATCATCTCTTATCCCATTGAAGTAGAACTATAGGCAATTTTTTTTTTTCATTTTTGATAGAGCAAAAGAAGGTTATAAGATTTTTATTTATTTATTTATTTTTGCCATCTGTGTCCCATTGCGGAGATTTCCCTTCACTTCCTGTCCCATAGCCAAACAGGAAGTGAGAGGAAATCCCTGCAAATTAAGGGAATTCCTTAGGGACCCCCAGATCACCACAACTAGTGTCCCCATTGGAGAATTTCCCCTCTTTTACTTTCCTGGGGACAATCCAAAATGTGGGATTTTTCTTTTACTTTTAATGATAATAGTAAACAGGGCAAATAGAGAGGATAAATATTCTTAACGGGGGCACAGACAGCAATAAAAACTGACAGAGGTTCTAATTCCTCTCCACTATCAACAACTAAAAAAAAAAAAAAAAAAAATTGTGCAATAGCCACTGGGATTGCACTGTGATTGGACAGAGGGAGTGCCAATCAACTGGTCCGGCGGACCCGATGTCTGCTGGCCACTGGCGATCGTTCCCCAGAGAAGCAGAATGGTGATCTGCCTGTATGTGAACAAAGGCAGATCACCATCCTGACAGGGAAGAAGATGGAGTTCTCTGTCTTCCCCCAGTCAGACCATCCCCCACACAGTTAGCAAGCACCAGCTAGGAGTACACTTAACCCTTTGATCCCCCCTGGTGTTAACCCCTTCCGTTAGTAAACCGACAGTGCATATTTTTAGCACTGATCAGAGGCGTAACTAGAACCTTCAGGGCTCTGATGCAAGAAACCATGAAGGGCCCCCCAGACCCCTGGCCGGGGCCCTTACCTTCAAGCCCAGGGCTCTTCCCACTAATCCTGGGGCTCTTTACACTCATTGCATGGCCTTTTATTACGGTCCCGCAGCAGGATTCTTTCACAAGTTCTGCAGTGGGCCCCCTTCCTGCAATCTTGGGGTTTCCCCACAGTGGTGCAATGCCAGGGCCCGGTTGCAAGTGTGACCTTTGCGATCCTGGAAGTTCACCCACTGGTATGCTACCGGGCCCCCTGGAGCATGGGGCCCGGTAGCGATTGCAACCCCTGCAACCCCTGTAGTTACGCCCCTGGCACTGATCACTGTAATAATGTCACTGGTTCCCAAAAAATTGTCAAAAGCGTCAGGTAGGGGTCCTATCTGTCCACCGCAATGTCACAGTCCCACTAAAAATCGCTGATCACCGCCTTTACCAGTAAAAAAATACTATCCCATCCATCCCCCATCAATGTCTCCATGCTTTATTTGGCTGAAGAATCACCTAGAAAAAAAACCCAGCAGCTCTGGCAATGGCCATCTTGAGTAGGGGAAATGATTCATGTAGCATTTACTTCCTGGAATCCATCTGCCCTTAGCTCAGGCATGCAGGCAGCAGGGTGTTCTTAACTGAGAAAAACTCCTCCTCTACTCCTGAAGACTCCTGGGATGTATGACATCATTATAGCCTAGGCCAGAAACCAGGAAGTAACTGAAGAAATGTAAAAAAGAAAACAAACGTTTAAAACAAGTAAATATAATTTACTATGCTTCCATTTGTAAATGAATAGGAAGCCACTCAGCACAGAGCACTTCCCATTCATTCACAGTCCAGTGCAGCTAAGGCTGCAGAGAAGGGCGAGTGTGTTTGAGCTTTGGGGTGCACACCCTAACGCAATAGGCTGCACATGCATGACAGCCAGGCAACTTGCATTTTCGGTACCAGAGATGAGAAATGGCGTCCTTCTTGTCATGGCTCCCTATCTTCTTCATATCTTCCTTTAAAGCTGAACTCCAGACATAAATGAAGGAAGCTCTGTAGTGAGTAATGCCTTTATATATACAAAACACAACACAACATACAGATTTTTAAATATAAAAATACAAAATCTGCTTTTTAAAAATCTTTTTGAATTGAAGCCACCTCTTGCAGTCCCTGTAGAGCTCAGACTGGGAGAAGCAACACAAAGAGCCTCCTAGTTCAAGAAGCATACTGATAGGAGGAGAGAGCAGAGAGATGAGGCCATCAGTGTGCTGCTTCTCCATTTACTGTCCAGTCACAGGCTGAGGGTGGATCCATGATGGCTTTGGGAAGTCAGTTGAATGACACTGCCATCTTGTGGTAATAAAGAAGTACTGGCGGGACAGATTGAAGGTTAATTATTGCAGCAAAAGCTGCTTTTTTTTATTTTGAGGTGATTTATTTATTTATTTTTTTGAGTAGCGTTCTGGCTGAAATCACATGGAAATTGAGTAGTTTGTTAAAAATAAAAAGAACAATGTTGCCTCCCTAGTGGTGAAATTTTGCATTGCAGTCTGTATGCAGACTACCAGTCCAATCTGGCAGCGGGAAACATCTTTGATTCCAGGTGACAGTTAGAAACATGAACAGGCTAGATTCTCCTGATTGGGCACTTGAAACTGGCACTCAATCCCAGGATTGTTTGAATTAATTTATTGGACACAGGATAAAAATTCCATTAATGCCCCAGCGCTTTACATGTTTCAGCCTAGCAGAGCCTTAATCCTAGCTCTGGATGGCAGTTACAAACAAGAATCGGATGAACTCCACTGATTGGGCAATTGAAACCGGCACTCGATCCCGGGATTGTTTGAATTACTTTATTGGACATAGAATAAAAAAGTTCTATCAATGCCTTAGCACTTTACAAGTTTCAGCCTAGCAGAGCCTTAATCCTAGCTCTGGATGGCAGTTACAAACAAGAATCGGATGAACTCCACTGATTGGGCAATTGAAACCGGCACTCGATCCCGGGATTGTTTGAATGATTTTATTGGACATAGAATAAAAAAATTATATCATTGCCTTAGCACTTTACAAGTTTCAGCCTAGCAGAGCCTTAATCCTAGCTCTGGATGGCAGTTACAAACAAGAATCGGATGAATTCTACTGATTGGGCAATTAAAATCGGCACTCGAACTCCGGATTGTTGGAATTACTTTATTGGACACAGGATAAAAATTCCATGTGATTCTTTAGCGCTTTACTCGTTTCAGCCCAGCAAAGTCTTAATAATTGCTCCAGATGACAGTTACAAACATGAACAGGATAGATCCTCCTGATTGGGCAACTGAATCCGGCACTCGATCTCGGGATTGTTTGAATTACTTATTTGAATGACTTATATTGGACACAGGGTATAATTTCCATGTAATGCCTTAGTGCTTTTTCAGCTCAGCTGGGCCTCAATCATAGCTCCGAATAACAGTCTTAACATAAACCAGATAGATCCTACTGATTGGGCAATTGAAACCGGCACCCAATCCTGGGATAGCTTGAATTACTTTATTGGACATAGGATAAAAATTCCATGCAATGCCTCAGCGCTTACGCGTTTCAGCCCAGCAGGGTAATCATAGCTCCAGATGACAGTTGCAAACTTGAACCAGATGGATCCTCCTGATTGGGAAATTGAACCCGGCACTCGATCTTGGGATTGTTTGAATTACTTTATTGGACATAGGATAAAAATTCCATCAGTGCCTTAGCGCTTTACGCGTTTCAGCCTAGCAAAGCCTTAATCCTAGCTCTGGATGGCAGTTACGAACAAGAATCGGATGAATTCTACTGATTGGGCAATTGAAACCGGCACTCAAACCCCAAATTGCTTGAATTACTTTATTGGACATAGGATAAAAATTCCACGTATTGTTTCAGTGCTTATGCATTTTATAAGGCCCCAGCTGGGCTAAATTGCGCAATCCATTGAATTTTTATATCTTGTGACCAATTAAATAATTGAAGCAGTTCAGGGATCACATGCCGATGTCAATTGAAGTTACTATTATGGCAGACAGGAGCTCAGCACAGCATCAAATAATCTTCTTCACCGTCTTTATGGACTACCTAGGTTGAGCGCAGTGAGTCTGTTCTGTTTTTTACATTCCTGATTGGCCATTTTTCCTACAACCTGTGAGTGTTTGTTGTGTCTCTGTCCCATGGGGACTGTCTGCCTGGTGTCCAATCCCAGTCCAATCTTTATTCAATCCTTGCATCCAGATTGACTGGAAAGTCTTTTATTCTATAGATGATTTCTGATCAAAATGATATCAAACCAGCCAGCCCAATATCTATCAACGAATATTCCAAGAGGGCGGTTCAGTTCTACAAGAAAAAAAAAAGTGAAATTCCAGTTATTTTATATAATAAAAAAATTCTCATAACCTGTGACCACACACTATACAATCTGATTTTCTTTAGATGTACCATAACTATGTAGTATGAGGGCCTGCCTGAGTGGATACAAGTACACCAAGGGTTGCTTAGGTTGGTAGACGAAGAGATATTTTACAGAAATTGTACAATCTGATTGCAAAGTGTCAGGTCAGTGGGGTTCCTCTGTTTACATCTGGCGTCTCAAGTCTTACCTTCCTGACCACGCCTGCACATTTGTACCCCATAAACTAGGACTGTCTTCCGTCCTTGGGTTTTAAGCAGTATTAAACCCAAAAGCAAACATTTCTTATATTGCAGCTTACCAATTCTTAGATGTGATGGCGGCATTCATTTTTTTTTTCCCCTTCAATTTTCACCTGGTGATCCAGCCAGTAAGTCTGTTTTTCAAAAGCACAAGCTCTCCTGCAGCGTGCATCAGTTTACATAGATGAGACAAACCATTTACCACTGACAGGGGTGCTTACAATGGTCAGCTTTTATTTTTTTTAAATGTAAAACCTTTATCCCAAAAGGAAAAAAAAAAAAAAACTGTTTGCTGTAACTGATTTTAACCACTTCAGCCCCTGGAGGATTTTCCCCTTTAACAGCTTGCCGACCGCCGCACGACTATATACTGCGGCGGTCAGCCCCTCACAGGCAGAGTGACGTAGCGGTACGTCACTAGCCTGGGAGGGTCTGGAGAGCGAGCGCGCGCCGCCGGCGGCGCGCTCCCGCTCCCGCGCGGTCACGGACCCCCCCCGCGCGTGTGACTGGCGGACCCGATGTCCGCCGGCCACTCTGCGATCGGCGGGGGAGAGGGAGAATGTCAGGCAGCTTGTGTAAACAAGCTGCCTGTCATTCTCCTCGCTGTAAAGACACTGATCACACGGATCTAGTATGTAGATCCGTTGATCAGTGTCCTTACAGCTCAAGCCACAGCCAATCACAGTAGAAAGCACGCCCCTAGGGACACACACAGCCCCTCCCTCCCAAATAAAGTTAACCCCTTCACTACCAGTGTATTTTTATAGTAACAGTGCATATGTATAGCACTGATTACTGTAGAAATGTCACTGGTAACCCCAATAGTGTCAAAAATGTCAGTCAAGGGTCCGATCTGTCCGCCCCAATGTCGCAGTACCGCAAAAAAAAAATCGCAGATCGCCGCCATTACGCGTTAAAAAAAAAACAACAAAAATGACAGAAATCTTTCCCTTTGTTAGTAAACGCAATAACTTTTGCGCAAACCAATAAAAATACGCTTTTTGCGATTTTTTTTACCAAACATAGGTAGCATAAAACAAATTGGCCGAAAATGTTAAAAAATTTTGATTTTTACATTTTTTTTTTTTGGGGAATTTCATATAAAAAAATGTGAAAAATATTGTTATTTTTGCAAAATTGTCGCTCTTTTTTTGTTTATAGCGCGTGATCAAAAAATCGCAC
Organism: Pelophylax lessonae; assembly: GCF_965119305.1. Taxonomy (NCBI): domain Eukaryota; kingdom Metazoa; phylum Chordata; class Amphibia; order Anura; family Ranidae; genus Pelophylax; species Pelophylax lessonae. Next base: position 849,880,923 of record NC_138768.1, on the reverse strand, counting down.
AGGTGATCAAATACCACCAAAAGAAAGCTCTGTTTGTGGGAAAAAAAGGACGCCAAATTAGTTTAGGTACAGCGTCGCACGACCGCACAATTGTCCGTTAAAGTCACGCAGTGCCGAATCGCAAAATACCCCCTGGTCGTTTAGCAGCCAAATCCTCCGGGGCTTAAGTGGTTAATGACCAGGCCATTTTTTGTGATTCTGCACTGTGTTGCTTTAACTGACAATTGCGCAGGCATGCAACGCTGTACCCAAATACAATTGATGTCCTTTTTTTCCCCACAAATAGCGCTTTCTTATGGTGATATTTGATCACCTGCGTGGCTTTTAGTTTTTGCGTTATAAACAAAAAAGAGTGACAATTTTGAAAAAAACACCAATATTTTCTACTTTCTGCTATAAAATATTCCCAATAAAAAAAATTTAAAAAATTATAATTTTTTTATCAGTTTAGGCCAATTTGTATTTTGCTACATATTTTTGGTAAAAAAAAAAATCTCAAAAAGAGTATAATAATTGGTTTGTGCAAAAGTTATCACATTTACAAACTATGGGATAGATTTATGGACTTTTTATTTTTTTTGCTTTTTTTATTAGTAATGTCGGCGATCAGCCATTTTTCAATCGGGACTGCGACATTGCAGGTGGACAAATCTGACACTAGGTGACACTTTTTGGGGACCAGTGACATTAATACAGTGATCAGTGCTAAATAATATGCACTGTTACTGTAATAATAACACTGGCAGGGAAGGGGTTAACACGGGGGGTGATCAATGGGTTAAATGTGTTCCCTATATGTGCTTACTAACTGTGTAGGAGGATCGACTGAACAGAGGCACAGAGAGATTGGCGATTTAGCTTAACTGAATCACATGATCTTTCTCTGCCTGTCCGACAGGAGAGCCGTCTTACATTGTTTACATAGGCAGACGGCTCTTCTGTCAGTATTGCCGAAGATTGCGGGAGGCCCACGGCGATCGATCCCGCTCCTCCCGTGCTCTGCCTTCCGCTGTGTCTAATCACAGTGGGAGCGCGACTCCGGTGACGCATGCGCACCGCCAAAAACCGCGTGCCCATAATTACGTAGATCTACGTGATTTTGTGCAGCCGAGCCGCCCTACCGCAGTAAAGTCTAAGTAAGTCTTAGATCTTTGAGTTCAGCTCATGAAAAATGGGGGCAAAAACAAAAGTGCTGCATTTATAATTTTGTTCAGTGTGTATATACATATACAGTATCTCACAAAAGTGAGTACACCCCTCACATTTTTGTAAATATTTTATTATATCTTTTCATGTGACAACACTGAAGAAATGACACTTTGCTACAATGTAAAGTAGTGAGTGTACAGCTTGTATAACAGTGTAAATTTGCTGTCCTCTCAAAATAACTCAACACACAGCCATTAATGTCTAAACCGCTGGCAACAAAAGTGAGTACACCCCTAAGTGAGTGTGTCTGAATTGGGCCCAATTAGCCATTTTCCCTGCCCGGTGTCATATGACTCGTTAGTGTTACAAGGTCTCAGGTGTGAATGGGGAGCAGGTGTGTTAAATTTGGTGTTATCGCTCTCACTCTCTCATACTGGTCACTGGAAGTTCAACATTTCACCTCATGGCAAAGAACTCTCTGAGGATCTGAAAAAAAGAAAGCTTGCTCTACATAAAGATGGCCTAGGCTATAAGAAGATTGCCAAGACCCTGAAACTGAGCTGCAGCACGGTGGCCAAGACCATACAGCGGATTATTAGGGCAGGTTCCACTCAGAACAGGCCTCGCCATGGTCGACCAAAGACATTGAGTGCACATGCTCATCGTCATATCCAGAGGTTGTAATAGACAAAATAGGAAATAGATGTATGAGTGCTGCCAGCATTGCTGCAGAGGTTGAAGGGGTGGGGGGTCAGTCTGTCAGTGCTCAGACCATACGCCGCACACTGCATCAAATTGGTCTGCATGGCTGTAGTCCCAGAAGGAAGCCTCTTCTAAAGATGATGCACAAGAAAGCCTGCAAACTGTTTGCTGAAGACAAGCAGACTAAGGACATGGATTACTGGAACCATGACCTGGGGTCTGATGAGACCAAGATAAACGTATTTGGTTCAGATGGTGTCAAGCGTGTGTCGCGGCAACCAGGCGAGGATTCGGAGTACAAAGACAAGTGTGTCTTACCTAAAGTCAAGCATGGTGGTGGGAGTGTCATGGTCTGGGACTGCATCAGTGCTGCCGGCACTGGGGAGCTGCAGTTCATTGAGGGAACCATGAATGCCAACACGTACTGTGATTTACTGAAGCAGAGTATGATCCCCTCCCTTCGGAGACTGGGCAGCTGGGCAGTATTCCAACATGGTAATGACCCCAAACACATCTCCAAGACGACCACTGCCTTGCTAAAGAAGCTGAGGGTAAAGGTGATGGACTGGCCAAGCATGTCTCCAGACCTAAACCCTATTGAGCATATGTGGGGCATCCTCAAATAGAAGGTGGAGGAGCACAAGGTCTCTAACATCCACCAGCTCTGTGATGTCATCATGGAAGAGTGGAAGAGGACTCCAGTGGCAACCTGTGAAGCTCTGGTCAACTCCATGCCCAAGAGGGTTAAGGCAGCGCTGGAAAATAATGGTGGGCACACAAAATATTGACACTTTGGGCTCAATTTGGACATTTTCACTTAGGGGTGTACTCACTTTTTGTTGCCAGCGGTTTAGACATTAATGGCTGTGTGTTGAGTTATTTTGAGGGGACGGCAAATTTACACTGTTATACAAGCTGTACACTCACTACTTTACATTGTAGCAAAGTGTCATTTCTTCAGTGTTGTCACATGAAAAGATATAATAAAATAGTTACAAAAATGTGAGGGGTGTACTCACTACTGTGAGATACTGTATATATATATATATATATATATATATATATATATATATATATATATATATATATTTTTTAAGCAGAAGCCCTAGAGAATTAAACGGTGGGTGTTGCATATTTCTATAGAAATAAATTTACCTATGAGCTGAGTGAAAATAGGTGGAATGTGGGGGTGGGTGGGTGGTGAGAGGAGGGGTATCCAGAAAAAAAAATATTGGAGTTCTACTTCAAAATCTTGAAAACTTTACAAAAAAATGAAGAAAAACTGTCACAAAATTGTAAAAAATTGTCACAAAATTATTAAAATAATAATTTTAATTATGATAATACTTTTATTTTTATTCTACCACTCTTAGCTTAAAGGGGTGTATTTCTTAAAAAAAAAAAAAAAAAAAAAATAAGCAATCACCCTGTGAAATAACACTTACATTTGTGTAAATGGAAAAAAATATATATATTATTTGGTTATTTCCTGTGCCCGTTGAATGTTTTTCATTGATTTAAAACAGAAAATACTGCATTTGGCCACTAGATGTCGCTAAGCATCACAGGAATTTCAAAATGAATTACCTGGGTGGTTTCCTTGCAGTCCATTTCCAACGACTCAGTGTCTGTGTTCAAAATCGATCGTTCTTGCTTTCTGCTAAAAGATAGAAACAGCAGTGGTTTCCCAAGTAATATTATCACTCATTATTTAGGAGGCCACTTTAGCAGCCCTATAATAATTTTGCATTTTTTTTTTTTATGCCTTTTTTTTTTCCAACATTTAAAAAAAAATATTATATTATGATGATCATGATCCCTGTAGTGATAGTATTCTGTTTATCATTTCTTCATTATTTTTATTATATTTTACTTATCGGAAAAAAGTTGGGAATTTAAATGAAGATATGACAAGGTAGGGTCATATACCTCCATCCTTAAAGCGGAGTTCCACCCAAAAGTGGAACTTCCGCTTTAGGGAGTCCTGACCCCCCGACATGCCACATTTGGCATGTCATTTTTTGGGGGGGGGAGCGGGTACCTAGTTTTGACAGGTACCCGCTCCCACTTCCGCTCGGAGCGCCGCGGCGCCCTGAGCGGAAGTTCTCCTCTCCCCCTCCCTCCCTGCAATCTTCTGGGACACGTCAGAGGTCCCAGAAGATTGCAGGTGTTCCGTGAAAAATCCATACCCGTGAGAAAACCATACCCTCGTCACTTCCGGTTCCGCTACGGAGGGTATGGATTTCTCACGGTAGTTAAACTTGCGGCGCTTACATTAAAACAGCTCCTCTGAAACGTAAATAATCTCCGCTCTTCGCCCTGTCACTGCCCTCATCTCCGGTAATAAATATAAAAGCGGATCACGGAGCCGCGATCGCCGTCACATTTACATCTCATACACCCACCGCCGCTTTTATATTTATTACCGGAGATGAGGGCAGTGACAGGGCGAAGAGCGGAGATGATTTACGTTTCAGATGAGCTGTTTTAATGTAAGCGCCGCAAGTTTTACATTACACACAGTGCCGTGAGAATTTCATGCCCACCGAGCATGCGCACTTGTCTAATTCTTTAATGTTCAATCACGTATCCGGGGCTCTGAGCATGCGCACTGCTGCGCTGCTCAGCTGTTTCAGCCCGGAAGTGACGAGGGTATGGTTTCTCCACGGGGTATGGTTTTTTAACGTTACACCGGCCAATCACGGCGCGCAGCGCGACTCGCGCATGCGCAGTGGGTACCCGGCTGTGAAGCCGCAAACTGTAACAGCCGGGTGCCCACAGCAGTGATGCCGGCGCCGAGGGAGAGGATCGAGGCTTCCGGCGGCCGCATCGCTGGACCGTTGGACAGGTGAGTAAATGGCTGGAACTCCGCTTTAAGGCAAGTTAAATTAAAAACAAGGGGAAATTGGGACTTTAATCAATTAAATGTGATGTTATATATTTTTTATTGTGTTATGATTTTACATGTACACATATCAATCCTTTATATGAAATTACCAATTTATCTAATTTCCCTGGATTGCACCCGCAGTTTCATTTAAAGTCCCAATTGCCCCTTGTTTTTAATTTAACTTTATATTTTATTTATCATTATATTTATTTTCAAACTGCCCTGATGTGCTATCTCTCCATAAGATAAAGAGCAAAAAATACACAGCAACCCCCCCCCCCCCAAGGATCTTCTGGCCAGACTGCTGACATTGTGGGCGGTTGCGGTGCTGGGGGTGGGGGTGGGGGATGGGGTCGGCCTTTCTCCTGCATCGACTTCCTCTTAATGCTGTAGTACTTTAGGCCCAGGCTGTGTTGCCCTTTTAGCCTGGGCTCAGAGGCACCCTCATTCAACCCAAAAGACTGTGGGCATCTAGTGGCAAAAAAGAAGTACTGCGGGGGTATCTCTGGATTGAAGGTAAGTATTGCAGCAAAGATGCATTTTTTTTTTTTTTTTTACTTTTAATGGGATTTTTTTTTTTTTTTTTTACTTTAGACTGGAGTTCTGCTTTAAAGCTACACTTCAGCAAGATATATCAAAATGCATATTTTAGCCCAATGATGTATTCATTTATGAAACATTATTTCCATACAACTTGTGAAAATATCTGAATATCTTCACCTTGAGGCTTCTTCCACACTTGTGCGACTTAGGATCTGACTTGTGAGACCCCAAATCGCAAGATATGTGAAATGCCATGTAGCTCTATGATAGCTGCTCCAATTGACATTACTGAAGTCGCTGCGACTTCAGAAAAGATTCCTGCACTACTTTGATCTGACTTTGACACAACTTCAATGCCAGAGAGTGTAAAAGTCCTATAAAAGTCACTTCACAGTTGTATCAAAGTCGGACTCCAAAGTTGCACTGAAAATCACACAACTAATATAAAAGGAGTCTTAGCTGAATGTAATCCCATGTGAGGCAAGCCTTAGACAGTCAAACTGGGTTCTATTACTTTAAACAGTGCTGTCTGAAAACAGACCCCTGTTGGAAGGGAAAGCACAAGTAGGGCTACCGATAGGGGGTAAAGCCAGCCCTCCTGTACTGGGCAATCCTGTACAGGGCCCAGGCCCCATCAATTTAGCCAATAGGTGGGTAGAGCTGACATTCCTAAAATGGCCTGGGACCCATCACTTTATCTGATGGGGAGGGGATAGAGCTAGCACTCCTGTACCGGGCCCGGTCATTTTAGTCAAAAGGGGGGTAGAGCTGGCACTGCTAAACCTGGCCCAGGCACCATCAGTTTAGTTGATGGGTGGGTGGGGGGTGTAGAGCTAGCACTCCTGTGCCAGGCCCTGACCCCATCAGTTTAGCCGATGGGAAAGTACAAGCACACCTGTACCAGGTCCAGGCCTCATCAGTTTAGCCATTAGATGGGGGTAGAGCCGGCTAATCTGTACCGGGCCCCATCATTTTAGCTGAGGGGGTTAGGGACAGAACTCCTACCGGACTCGGGCCTTATTAGTTAGAACCAGTCCTCCTGTACTGGGCCTGGGCCCCATCAGTTTAGTCAAAAGGGGGGTAGAGTTGGCACTATTAAACCTGGCCCGGGCCCCATCAGTCTAGCTGATGGGGGGGTAGAGCTAGCACTCCTGTACCGGGCCCGATCAGTTTAGTAAAAAGGGGGGTAGATATGGCACTGCTAAACCTGGCCCAGGCCCCATCAGTTTAGCTGGTGGGGGGGGGGTAGAGCTAGCACTTCTGTACTGGGCCCAGCACCCATCAGTTTAGCCAATGATGGGGTACAGGCACGTCTTTACCGGGCCCCAACTCCATCAGTTTAGCCGATGGGGGAATACAAGCACACCTGTACCAGGTCCAGGCCCCATCAGTTTAGCCATTAGAGGGGGGTAGAGCCGGCTAATCTGTACCTGGCCCCATCATTTTAGCTGAGGGGGTTAGGGACAGAACTCCTGTACCGGACCCGGGCCTTATTAGTTAGAACCAGTCCTCCTGTACTGGGCCTGGGCCCCATCAGTTTAGTCAAAGGGGGGGTAGAGTTGGCGCTATTAAACCTGGCTAGCTGATGGGGGGGTGGGGTAGAGCTAGCACTCCTGTACCGTGCCTGGGCCCCATCAGTTTAGCCACTTTTGGGGTACAGCCATGTCTTTACCGGGCCCTGACCCCATCAGTTTAGCCGATGGGGGGAGTACAAGAACACCAGTACCAGGTCCAGGCCCCATCAGTTTAGCCTTTAGAGGGGGGTAGAGCCGGCTAACCTGTACCGGGCTCCGTCAGTTTAGCTGAGGGGGGTAGGGACAGCACTCCTGTACTGGGCCCGGGCCCTATTAGGGAACCTAATAGGGGGCGTAAAGCCGGCATCCCTGTACCAGGCCTGGACCCAATCAATTAAAAACCTTCCGACGCATGCACAATAAAAGCAATGAGATAAAAGTTCTCTGGGCCCCATCAGTTCAGCAGCAGATGCCGGGAACAGAGAGCGGACTATTTGCTCATTTTTGGAGTATTCCTCCACACCATGGACAATTAAAATAAAGTTCTGACCTCTTCTTCTTTATCAGGAAATTAATTTAATTGTGGGAGCCGCAGCACAGGAGTCATCTGCTTGACCCCAAAAACTAGGAAATAGTCCCCTCTCTGTCTCCTGCCCCTGCTGCCAAACTGGTGAGGCCTGGGGGAACTTTTATTTGATTGCTGAGAGCCACAGCTGGTAGGATAGCTGTGCGTACACAAGAATATACTTAGAGTGTTACTAAACCCACAACAGTACAATCAGTCTGCATATGTAGTAAAGCATGCTTGTTATACTCACTGTGGAACCTAAGGGGTTAATCCTCTGTATTGTGTAAAAAGGCTGTTTGATCCTGTCTTCTCTGATCCTCTCCTTCTTTTACTGTCCCCAAACCATCTCCTGATAAAACAGAGGCTTAGGGGCACTCTGCACATGCTCAGTTTGGTGTGTATTGCTAGAGATTTTTTTTTTTCTTGGGAGAGTGCATGTGATCAGCACAGAGCCAATCAGCACTGTCCAGACAGAGGACTAGAGGTCCAGCAGCCTCATAGGACAGTCAGAGGAGAATTAAACTCCTCCTACAAGCTTTAACCTGACGCTTATAGAAGTCACAAAACTGCTATATACTGCTAATGAGAAAAGGTATTTAGCAGTTTATATTTACTAAAATAATTGCCTTTCCATGTTCTGTGTACTGTGGGACATCAGATATAGTGACTGCAAGCTCCTGGGTTTAGTAACCCTTTAACCAGTTCTGGACTGGAAGATTTTCCCCCTCAATGACCATTGGCACTGCGTTATTTAACTGACAATTGCGCGGTCGTGCAACGCTGTACCTAAATAAAATTGATGTCCTTTTTTTTCCCACAAACAGAGCTTTCTTTTGGTGGTATTTGATCACCTCTGCGCTTTTTATTTTTGCGCTATAAACAAAAAAAGTGACAATTCTGAAAAAAAAAAAAAAAACAATATTTTTAATTTTCTGCTATATAACATTCCCAATAAAAAAAAATGTAAAAATCTAATTTTTTTTATCATTTTGGGCCAATTTGTATTCTGCTACATATTTTTTGGTTAACAAAAATCCCAATAAGCGTATTTTGATTGGTTTGCGCAAAAGTTAATCGCGTCTACAAACTAGGGGAAAGATTTGTCATTTTTATCTATTTATTTTACTAGTAATGGCGGCAATCAGGGATTTTTAGCGGGACTGCGACATTGCGGCGGACAGATCGGACCCTTGGCTGACATTTTTGACACTTTTGGGGATACCAGTGACATTACTACAGTAATCAGTGCTAAAAATATGCACTGTTACTGTAATAATGACACTGGCAGGGAAGGGGTTAATACTGGGGGCGATCAAAGAGCTAAATGTGAGCCTTGGGGGTGTTTTCTAACTGGGGGGGGATGGGCTTATGGAATCAACACAGAGACCTGTGATCCTAAAAAGGAGGATCCATGTGTTCGTTACTGACAGAAGAGTGGACTGCTGTGTTTACAACAGCAGACCACCGTTCTGTCTCCACGGGGAGCGATCGCTGGTACTCAGGGGCAATTGCGGCCACCGGACCCATTGATTGTATCCCTGCGGCAAAAGGGCGCGCAGACCCCCGTATGTACAATTACATCGTTTTGCGGAACAGAGCCGACCTGCCGCACTATATGTACTGCTGGCCCGTCGGCACGTGGTTAAAGTCCCCTCTCTGTGTGGGGTGGGGGGAGAGCCCTGACCGGCAGGCTGTATGGGGCTCCTAAATTTCTAATGGCGGCCCTAAGTATTTACTCATTTATGTGCTGCTCTTTTAATGTCCAATCACAGGCTGGGACTGATCCTGAACACTGCTGAATGAAGAGATTTAACCACTTTACCACCGGAGGATTTTCCTGCTTTACGTCTGGGCCACTTTGTGCGATTCGGCACTGTGCGAATTTAACTGACAATTGCGCGGTCGTGCGACGCTGTACCCAAATGAAATTTACATCCTTTTTTTCCCACAAACAGAGCTTTCTTTTGGTGGTATTTGATCACCTGTGTGATTTTTATTTTTTGCGATATTAATAAAAAAAAGTGACAATTTTGAAAAAATAACAATATTTTTCTACTTTGACAGTTAAAAAATATCCAATATATTCAATTTTTGTCATATATTTAGGCCAAAATGTATTTAGCTACATTGTATAAATATAAGTTGCGCTTACAATCTTTTTGGTTTAGCGCAGTTGTTTACTACTTTTTTTTGTTTACTTTTTTTTGTATTTAGCTACATGTCTTTGACAAAAAAATTCTCAATGAGTGTATTTTTAACCGCTTTAAGACCGGAAGATTTTACCCCCTTCCTGACCAGGCCATATTTTGCGATTCGGCACTGCATTATTTTAACGGACAATTGCGCGGTCGTGCGACGCTGTACCCAAATTAAATTTATGTCTTTTTTTCCCCCACAAACAGAGCTTTCTTTTGGTGGTATTCGATCACCTGTGCAATTTTTACTTTTTGCGCTATAAACAAAAAAAAGCGACAATTTTGAAAAAATAACAATATTTTTCACATTTTTTTATATGAAATTCCCCCACAAAAAAATGTAAAAATCTAAATTGTTTAACATTTTAGGCCAATTTGTTTTCTGCTACCTATTTTTGGTAAAAAAAATCGCTATAAGCGTATTTTGATTGGTTTGCGCAAAAGTTATCGCGGCTACTAACTCCGGGAAATTTTTATTGTTTTTTTTTTTAACGAGTAATGGCGGCGATCTGCAATTTTTTTTGCGGGACTGCGACATTGCGGCGGACAGATCGGACCCTTGACTGACATTTTTGACACTTTTGGGGGGACCAGTGACATTACTACAGTAATCAGTGCTATACATATGCACTGTTACTGTAAAAATGACACTGGCAGGGAAGGGGTTAACTTTTATTGGTGATCAAGGGGTTAATGTATGCCTGGTGCTTACTGACGTGTGTGGGGGGAGGGGATTGTGTGACACAGGGACAGATCGCAGGTTCAGCTATGCTGAATCCGGCAATCTGTCCCTGCCTGTCACTTAGGAGATCCGCCCGCTTTGTTTACACAGGTGGGCGGTTTTACTCACTCGATTCCTGGACGATCGGGGAAGAGCAGCGGTGATCATCACCACTCCTCCCCTGGCCCGACTCCCGCTGTGACTGAATACAGCCGCGGCCCACAAGGGGAGGAGTCCAGCGACGTAGGTCTACATCGCTGGACGATATCGAACCACTTTGCCGAAGTAGGCTCAACATGAGCGGTCAGCAAGTGGTTAAGTGATTGTAGGACCTGGCTGTGCTGTCTAGCAGGAGAACATGGATCACAAGACTGGCTAAACAGATGTACAAATCCTTTGCATTTCAACAATGTATTTCTGCTTTCCCAGAACAAAGCCTAAAGCCAGGGGATGTAATGGGGTTGGGGATATAATAGATGCAACAAAGCCCAGGACAAATGTAGCATTAAATATACTGTAGAAGAACATGGCGGTACTTACTGATTCCAAATATAGAGTCCAATGATGACCCCGATCAACAGTAAAATACATCCTAATGCAGCCCAAAAGACGATCTTGTACGTGGAATCCGTCCTGTCTGTGTAGAGCGGATCACCAGGGGATGAGAGAGGGAGATAAGACATGTGAGATGAAGATGGAGTAAGAGAGATTCTCAGTTTAAAGGAAATCTGTCATTTCAGAAATATAGGGGCTTTTATTGTTGATCTCCTGAAAAGGCTATCTGCCTGGCTGTCTCTCGCATCAATAGACTTTAACCAGTTCTGGACCAGAAGGATTTACCCCCCTTAATGACCAGGCTATTTTTTGCGATTTGGCACTGCATTACTTTAACTGACAATTGCACGGTCGTGCGACGCTGTACCCAAATAAAATTGATGTCATTTTTTCCCACAAATGGAGATTTCTTTTGGTGGTATTTGATCACCTGGGCGATTTTTATTTTTTGCGCTATAAACAAAAAAAGAGAGACAATTCTGAAAAAAAAACAATATTTTTTACTTTCTGCTATATAACATTCTCAATAAAAAAAAATTAAAAATCTATTTTTTTCATAGTTTTAGGCCAATTTGCGGATATATATATATATATGTATAAGGTATAAAAAGAGATAAAAGGCCTAAATGGGTATGCCTAACCTTTATTTTATCAACAGGTAAAGGGGAAGTGCAGTGAATGTAAGTAATATAACGTCAAGGGGTTTAGGTGCAGTGGTCTGCTGTGAACAAAATGTAGCTCCAAGAACAGATGCTTAGTAATAAGTGAATGCTGTGCTATGAGTCAACCCCCCCCCCCTGAAAAAAGGCCTTATCAAAATAAAATAAAGCTCAATCCCAGCCCCCCCTTCAAATATTTGAAAGCCTTGCTGAAAAAAAGCAGTTTCACCAAAAATAAAGGCCCTTTCAACATACAATTATAAGCAATATAGCCCAATTATAAAGGAAAGATCTCCAAAATCCAAAAGTACCACCCCACTGAAACAAAAGCCCAAATTTTTCCTTGCAACAAAAACTGCAGCCAGAAGTATGCACTTACCTCAAATCAACCACAAAATAAAAGTAGAATTTGTGAAGCAAAACATATTACAACTTGCTGGGGAAAAGTGGAAAAAGAAAGCCACTTACCTATAGTCTCAAGGTGTATTGATGACCTTGTGGTGCCTAATTTATTACTAACAATGCAAATGTAGCTCCCGGAATCCTCAGCGGTGATGTCTCTTATCTCCAGCTTCAGGTAGTTATAAGAGGCAGAAGACCAGTACTTGTCCCCTCGGTCGACCAACGTTAGTGCCGAGGTACTTAGTTCGATATCATTGCGGATCAGGGAGATCATGGATGGAGGGTTGCTGTCAGCCTGGCACACAATAATCGCTCTCCTTCTTCCTTGTGTTTCCAGGTATGACGTCAGTACCAAGTTACGAGGACCATCTGCCAAATGATATTAAAGAAAATATTATCATTGAATGGCCCTGCAACACACCAACTGGAGGTTAGGCACACCTTTAGGATCTGTGGGGGGGAGGAACCTGAGCACTTTGTTAAAAATTCGGTAGCGGTTCTCCTGTATGTGTTGCTGTTGGAGAGTACCTCTCACTTCCTTTCTAGTAAAACTTTGTCAGCGGGACAGGAAGTAAGGGTAAATCTCTCTCCCTGGACAGTCTGGACATACACTTTAGGCATAGGTGTGCGCAGGGGGTGTGCCAGGTGTGCCTGGGCACACCCTAATCACTACCCTGCAGGATGGAGAGTGGGGAAAGGGGCTAGTAAATATGTAATTTACTAGTGCCTTCCTTTTCCAAATGAACATTGTGAACACAACTGGGTTTACTATGCTTCAGCTTGTGAATGAACAGGAAGCTGCTCAGCACAGGGCACTTCCCATTCATTTACTGTCCAGTGCAGCTGAGGCTGCAGAGAAAGGCATGTGTGTTTGAGCTTTGGGGTGCACACCCTAATGCAAAAGGCTGCGCACACCTATGACTTTAGGAATGTTATCCAATGTACAGATAAGTAGAGAGGTACAAAGACTTGGAGAATTCACCTACAGGGCAAATAAAAAAAAAAAGAAAAAGCTTTGGGTAGCTTTCAGTTGGTCTGGTTAAAACTCAGAAATGACTACCCACCTACACGTGACAGCACTGGGGCCTTTTGATTGCCCAATCATGCCCCCAGCACTGAATCATGCAGGAAGGAGGAAGGTTGCATGCCCCTTTAACAAAACCAAACCAGCCATTCTCAACCAGGGTTCCCTAGCATGTTCTGGACTACTGTACCAGGACCTTCAGAGCTCCATGCCGAGGGAGTGATGTCATTGTGGACCTTACCACTTATACAGCCGAAGCCCGCAAATCGGGAAGGAAGATTGGGGGAAGATGGAAGCCCTGCTCAGGTCCTGTCCTGTGACAGTGTGCTGCTGGAGGGATTCGTTCTAAGGTAAGAATTTCATAATGAGTTAGTATGTGATGTATACTAGCACATTACGCCATTGCCAATTGCCTTTGCCCTTTCAGGCCTCTTGTACCCTGGAGCTTGAAAAAGCTCAGTACAGCTTTTTTTTTACTGAGCTAAAATACAGGCCGTTAATTGTAATGTAATGGCAGACAAGGAGAGACAGGGCGCCCAAATTACCAGTGAATGGAGAGCCTGTATACAACCTCAGCAGCTCCGTTGGGGACTCCTGGGTGTAGAGTCTGATCAATAGGAGGGCTGGAGGATAGGGAGCGCTTCTGGTTATAGCTGTAATAATAGAGACAGTCACAGTGAAATAAAGCCAAAAAGTATGGTTTGTGAAAATAACTTAACCACTTAAGCCCCGGAAGATTTTACCCCCTTCCTGACCAGGGGGTATTTTGCGATTCGGCACTGCGTGACTTTAACGGACAATTGCGTGGTTGTGCGACGCTGTACCTAAATTAATTTGACGTCCTTTTTTTCCCCACAAACAGAGCTTTCTTTTGTTGGTATTTGATCACCTGTGCGATTTTTATATCATGCGCTATAAACAATAAAAGAGCGACAATTTTGCAAAAATAACAATATTTTTCAAATTTTTTATATGAAATTCCCCCCCCAAAAAAAAGGAAAAATCAATTTTTTTTTACATTTTTGACCAATTTGTTTTCTGCTACCTGTGTTTGGTAAAAAAAATCACAATAAGCGTATTTTGATTGGTTTGCGCAAAAGTTATTGCGTTTACTAACTAAAGGGAAAGATTTTTGTCATTTTTGTTGTCTTTTTTTTTTAACGAGTAATGGCGGCGATCTGCAATTTTTTTTGCGGTACTGTGACATTGGGGCGGACAGATCGGACCCTTGACTGACATTTTTGACACTTTTGGGGGTACCAGGGACATTACTACAGTAATCGGTGCTATACATATGCACTGTTACTGTAAAAATGACACTGGGAGGGGAGGGGTTAAGTGTGTCCCTAGGGGCGTGTTTCTTACTGTCATTGGCTGTGGCTGTGTGTGTAACAGCACAGACCAACGGTCTTACATAGCAGGACCGAGTGATCAGTGCTTTTACACAGGGGAGAATGACAGGCGGCTTTGTTTACATTAGCCGCCTGCCTTTCTCCCTCTCTACCCATCGATTGCGAGTGACCGGCGGACATTGGGTCTGCCGGTCACACGCGCCGGCTTCTTCGGGTACGAGCGGGGGGCGGGAGCGCGCCTCCGGTGGCGCACACTCGCCCCCTATTCGCTCCCAGGCTAGTGACGTACCGGTACGTCACTTTGCCTGGGAGGGGCTGACCGCCACCGTATATAGTCGGGCGGCGGTCGGCAAGTGGTTAAATGAAGCTCCACTCCAAAATGAAAAATGGATCATGGTTCATGGGCAGCCATAAGTCATTTAAGTTATTTTCACAAACCATACTTTTTTGGCTTTATTTCACTGTGACTGTCTCTATTATTACAGCTATAACCAGAAGCGTTCCCTATCCTCCAGCCCTCCTATTAATTGTAATGTGCCTATGCACACAGGCGCGTAAACTATTCTTCAGTAAAAAAAATAGAAAAATCAGCTTTTTTTGTTAGTAATTTATATCTCATGCACATAAATGTGCGCAAATGCCCATTATGCAGAGCAGGAACACTAGACTATGTTTTTGCGCATTGACGCAAAAATGCGCATGTGCACGTGAAATTGCACGAACAAATATACGCAAAAATACACGCAAATACATACAAAAAAAAAGAAGTCTGGAAAAGTAGGTGCTCAAACAGGCGTATCGTGTGTGCAAGAGGCCTAAATAGTAACTTTCTAGTCGTACTCTGTTATCATCTGTTATCAAAAACCTGTTTAACATGTGTGTCAAAAATTTAAAAAATTGCCCCGGACAGGAAGTGGTCCATACCCTTTACTCTGTCTTAATAGAATAAATTGCAAACATATTAAAGTGCATCAATTGTATACATTTTCCCAATGATGGGTTATAACATAACAATATATAACAATTGTTCATTCAAAAATTCAAAAGCTCATTAAAAGTGTCCAAGTGAAAATGATAAATCGTAAAAGTTCACCAGTGTAGCTGTGTCCAACCACCGTATAAGTGAATTTCAAACTCACCAGAGCCAAATGCTGTCTATGTTATAGGACAGCAATAGGCAGGGCCGGCGTATCGGGATACCGGGATATTTCCCGGTGGGCCGCCGGCCCTGGGGCCGCTTTGATAGGGCCGCCCGCAGAGCGCCGCTTTAAGTTTGCCGGCCGCCCGCAGTCCCGCTTTAAGGATTCCATTGATGGGGCCGCTCGCCGCTGATTGGCCGCTCGCGCTCCTTGCCGATTGGCCGGCGGCCGCTGACGCTGTGCAGCCAGGCTGCGTGCACTGCCCCGGCCCCCTCTGCGCTCCCGCTGTGAGCGGCATGACGTCACGGCGGGGGCGGCCTGCGCGGTGGACGGCGGAGCTGGCTCTGGCTGGTGCAGACTGTCGAGTGTGTGTGCTGTGCGGTGTGTCCCATCCAGTCGTCGTGCCTGGTAAGTAGTATATCATCATGCTGCCAATGAATGGGGACAATGCTGTGCGCTCTGCAATGAATGGGGACAATGCTGTGCGCTCTGCAATGAATGGGGACAATGCTGTGGCGCTCTGCAATGAATGGGGACAATGCTGTGCGCTCTGCAATGAATGGGGACAATGCTGTGCGCTCTGCAATAAATGGGGGCAATGCTGTGCGCTCTGCAATGAATGGGGACAATGCTGTGCGCTCTGCAATGAATGGGGGCAATGCTGTGCGCTCTGCAATGAATGGGGTCAATGCTGTGCGCTCTGCAATGAATGGGGACAATGCTGTGCGCTCTGCAATGAATGGGGGCAATGCTGTGCGCTCTGCAATGAATAAGGGCAATGCTGTGCGCTCTGCAATGAATGGGGGCAATGCTGTGCGCTCTGCAATGAATGGGGGCAATGCTGTGGCGCTCTGCAATGAATGGGGACAATGCTGTGCGCTCTGCAATGAATGGGGGCAATGCTGTGGCGCTCTGCAATGAATGGGGGCAATGCTGTGGCGCTCTGCAATGAATGGGGGCAATGCTGTGACGCTCTGCAATGAATGGGGGCAATGCTGTGGCATTCTGCAATGAATGGGGGCAATGCTGTGGCATTCTGCAATGAATGGGGGCAATGCTGTGCGCTCTGCAATGAATGGGGGAAATGCTGTGCGCTCTGCAATGAATGAGGACAATGCTGTTGCGCTCTGCAATGAATGGGGACAATGCTGTGGCGCTCTGCAATGATTGGGGACAATGCTGTGGCGCTCTGCAATGAATGGGGGCAATGCTGTGGCGCTCTGCAATGAATGGGCTCAATGCTGTGGCGCTCTGCAATGAATGGGGGCAAGGCTGTGGCGCTCTGCAATGAATGGGGGCAAGGCTGTGGCGCTCTGCAATGAATGGGGGCAAAGCTGTGGCGCTCTGCAATGAATGGGGGCAAGGCTGTGGCGCTCTGCATTGAATGGGGGCAAGGCTGTGGCGCTCTGCAATGAATGGGGGCAAGGCTATGGCGCTCTGCAATGAATGGGGGCAATGCTGTGGCGCTCTGCAATGATCATTGGGGGTAATGCTGTGGCGCTCTGCAATGATCATTGGGGGCAATGCTGTGGGCACTCTGCAATGAATGGGGGCAATGCTGTGGTCACTGTGCATTGAAAGGGGGCACCTTTTTATGAACAAGAACTTAACGTTGTGCTGGTATGACGACGCAATGCTATGGGGCTGGTATGTAATTTTTTCCAGGGCTGGTTTTCATACCCAGTCCGGCCCTGGCAATAGGGTATTTGACAATAAACCTTGTGATCTCTGGAATTCTGGGTTCTCGACGACATCCGGCCACAGGGACACCCTCCAGTTAATTTGTCAGCTCAACACATCACATGAGAGTTCAAATAAAAAGGAAGAGGCTCCTGATGACGCGTTGGACGCCAAACAGCCGTAGAGCTATTACCTCAATGCCTAAGGTCCAGCCATCACTCCATTTTTGAAGTGGTGGCTTTTGATGTAAGTCTTTTTACTTTTTTTTTTTATCATATGTACACTGTATTGGTTGTCAGTGTTACTGTATTTTATTAAATTTCAACTTTTACTTCGTACTACACCATGAGCCTCTTCCTTTTTTATTTGAACTCTCATGTGATGTGTTGAGTTGACAAATTAACTGGAGGGTGTCCCTGTGGCCGGATGTCGCCGAGAACCCAGAATTGAAGAGATCGCAAGGTTTATTGTCAAATACCCTATCGCTGTCCTATAACATAGACAGCATTTGGCTCTGGTGAGTTTGAAATTCACTTATGCGGTGGTGGACACAGCTACACGTGTGAACTTTTACGATTTATCATTTGCACTGGGACACTTTTAATGAACTTTTGAATTTTTGAATAAACAATCGTTATATTGTTATGTTATAACCCATCATTGGGACAATGTATACAATTGATGCACTTTAACATGTTTGCACTTTATTCTATTTAAGCGCTGCAATCTTTTTGTATATTTGATATTTTAGTGTATGTATATTTTTCACTTTTTTGCTAGCAGCTTTTCACTCGGATCATAAGCGCTGATTCACATTCTTTTGATTTCCAACAAAATACATTAATGGACTTTTGGCCTTCATCATTATCACAAGGTAGATGCTTACATAGGATGCTCATTCCCACAAGGGGGGAGACACTGTTTCCTCGCCAGTGCTTGGCTAAACAGTGATAAGAACCGGTATCTGAACTGGACACTTTGGGCAGCAGTAGAGACTTCTGGGAGCTTTCATGGAGCCACCTGTTGTTCTTGTACCAGGTATAAGTAGTATTGTCAGCTGTTGGAGCCTGGCATGTGAGATTCACCGAGTGGCCCTCTTCTACCTCGCTTGATGGCCTTACCAACACCATGGCAGCTGGAACAGAGTTAGAAAAAGGTTTCAAATATTTTCCAATCAATGTTGCAGTGCGCATAAATAGATAAATCAATGTAAATATTTAAAGAGCTTGTTTATATGGGGCGAAGGTGCATTGCCGAAAGATGACTCTGCAAGCCAAGAGCCACACGGGGTTGACTCCCCGGTTGTGCTGCACCGAGTCATACTTCGGCAACTCGCTGGCTTGTGGACTGGACTCATTCTGCGCTATACGAGCATGACGACCCTCCTCTGGGCGGTCGCCCGGTCGATCGCGCATATTTTTTAACATCTCCTTTTTGGGGTATGGAGGCTCGGGGAGGCAACCCAGGCCGCCCCGCAGTTGGCAGAGTTCGCAGCTCCCCTGTACGCATCGAACAGGGAAAGAGTCAAAGCGCAGAGTAAACCTTGTGAAACAAGGCATCGCAGCACACAGCTTGGATAGTCAACTGTTGAGGTTCTCTGGTAACAATTATGGAGCACTTCTACAGACTGCTAGAGGAAATTAGCAAAAAAATGTAACCAATGATCCCTAGAACTATTACATTGTTACAGAAACCCATGTGTTTCCTATGCTCCGCAGCTCCATCTAGTGGCCATAATTCAGTGTTTTTCTACTGCCCATATCAAGTCGTTGTGAAAAGAAAACAGCCTAAAGAACAGTGATGCAGTGATCAGTGCTAAAAAAAATGCACTCTCACTGTATTAATGGCAGGGAAGGGGTTAACATCAGGGGCAATCAAAGGGTTAAGTGTAAGTGTGCTACTAGGGAGTGCTTGCTAACTGTGTGGGGGATGGCCAAACTGGAGAAAGACAGAGATCTGTGTTTCTGTTTAGCAGAAACAAAAGGTCTCCATCTTCCTCTCTGACAGAACGGCGGTCTGCCTTATTTACATTGCCAGACCGCCATTCTGCCTCTTCTGTGAATGATCGGTGGTTACCACTGATTGGCTCTCGCCGTGTCCAGTCAGGGCGGAAGCAGGTTGCCGGCATCGTGCGCACGCGCCCCAGACCCTGTGCGCAAAATCATGTACAGGTACGTGATTTCACGCAGGAGGGCCATCCTGCCCCAGTATATCTGCCTCCATATGGAAGCAACCATTGTCCAATCCAATCCTTTCAATCCTATCAATTTCTGCCCCCATGTTTTTTATGTTTACAGCTTCTCCTTACTTTGAACGGAGAAGCTAATCAAATTTTCCGCAGCACCAAGGGAATTATTAGCTTGACATGTGTATTCCCCATGGTCATTCATTGTCACATCTTCTATTTCCAGCCGTAGAGTGTTATGGGAGCGCGACAACCTGACGCGTTGGGTGGTGTCACGATATCCATCTGATGATACGACTTCCATATTTTTGAGAAGAGACAACTGAGAGGGAGGCTCGCTGTCCACGCGGCACAATATTACCGCCAGCTGTCTCTCCTGCAGCTCAAAGAGTGATGTCACTAGGAGGTTTCTTGGAGGATCTGTCAGGACAGAAGGCAAATCAAACAGTAAGAGCAATAGGGAATACAGCTTTAGAGGCAAGCTAATATCTTTAATTGGCATTAAATCCATAGATTAAATGGTTTCCCAAAACAGTTACATTCAAGGCATGCCATGAATAAAACATTGGCACAGTGGTTTGTGCTCTCAGCTGGACTGTTGAGTACTTTAATAAACATAGATATTTAATAAACAAGTGTCCATAAAGTGTGAACAACTGGTGATTGTCACGGAACCATGAACCAGACGTACAACAACAGATAAGTGAAAATAAGACAGCTTTATTGAAAAACAAGCTATAAAGCAAAAGTCCAAACGGATGGCGAAACCGATGCAGAGTCTTGCGAAGCCAGGGGTCTGGAACCAGCAGGGTAGTCAGACGAAGCCAGGATCAGGATCCAACAGGGTAGTCAGACGAAGCCAGGATCAGGAACCAACAGGGTAGTCAGACGAAGCCAGGATCAGGAACCAACAGGGTAGTCAGACGAAGCCAGGATCAGGAACCAACAGGGTAGTCAGACGAAGCCAGGAACAGGAACCAGAAGTAGCAGCAGTCTTAGTAGCATGTGAACACAGGAGGACCAAGCAGGGAACTGAGCCACAGACCTCCTATATATATGAGCTAGGCATCCAGCTCCTCCCAGTGGGAAGGAGGAGCCGCAGGGTGGGAGGCTACAAGAAACCCAGAAACCAAGATGGCCGCCAGCACATGTCAAACGAAGGAGAACAGCAAGGAGGTAAGACCATGACAGTACCTCCCCCTCAAGGGCCCCTCCTCCGCGGAGTAAAGAACGTTTTTTGAGGGAAGCGTGCATGGAAGGCTCGGAGCAAGGCAGGAGCATGGACATCTGCGGAGGGAACCCAGGAACGCTCCTCAGGACCATAACCACGCCAATGAACCAAAAACTGCACCCGACCGCGGACCAGGCGAGAGTCCAGGATATTGCTCACCTCATACTCCTCACGATTGCCCACTTGGACCGGACGAGGCCGAGGAACCGAGGAAGTGAAACGATTACACACCAGTGGCTTCAACAGGGAGACATGAAACACGTTGGAGATCCGCATGCCAGGAGGAAGCGCAAGGGCATAGGCTACCGGATTTACCCTGCGAAGCACTCGGAAGGGACCAACAAAGCGAGGCGCCAGCTTGGGAGTGGGCACTCGAAGGTTGAGGTTGCGGGTGGACAACCATACACGGTCTCCGGCCTGGTAGGAAGGAGCAGGCGCTCGTCTGCGATCAGCCTGGAATCTCTGGCGCTGCGCAGAGACCTCAAGGGACTTCTGGATCTGTACCCAAGAAGCACGTAGAACGGAAAGGTGATCCTCCACAGCCGGAATATCCTGGGGAGAGAATACCTCCGGTAACACGGCAGGTTGGAACCCATAGTTGGCCAAGAAGGGAGACGTCCCAGAGGAAGAGTTCACCGCCGTGTTCCTGGCAAACTCAGCCCAAGGCAGGAGGTCAACCCAATTGTCTTGGTGATCGGAGACATAGCAACGAAGGAATTGCTCCAAGGCCTGATTGGATCGTTCTGCGGCCCCATTGGACTGAGGGTGGTAGGCCGAGGAGAAGGAGAGATGAATCCCCAACTGGGAGCAAAAGGCGCGCCAGAACCTGGACACAAACTGACTCCCCCGATCCGACACAATCTCCTTGGGCAAACCGTGCAACCGGAAGACCTCCCTGGCAAAAATCGTGGCCAACTCCTGTGCAGAGGGTAACTTCTTGAGAGGAACACAGTGGCACATTTTGGAAAACCGATCCACAATCATGAGAATGACCGTATGGCCTCGGGATGCAGGGAGGTCCACAATGAAATCCATCCCCAGGTGTGACCATGGGCGCTCCCCGGTGGCTAAGGGTTGCAGAAGACCCACCGGAAGGTGCCGAGGGGACTTACTCTGGGCACAAACGGAGCATGCCGCTACATATGCGGCGATGTCGGAACGTAGGGAAGGCCACCAGAACAGACGTGAAACAGCCCAGGACAGCTGATTCTTTCCAGGATGCCCCGCGGTCTTGGAGTTATGGTAGGTTCGCAACAACCGAGTGCGCAACTCCTCAGGCACAAAACATCTGCCGTTGGGTCTCCCAGAGGGAGCACCGGCTTGAGCCGCCAAAATCTGCTCACCCAGAGGAGAGGTCAGGCTGGTGCGAATGGCGGCCAGGATCTGATTCGGAGGTATGACCGAAGTCGGAATCGACTCCTCCCTGGACAGGTCGGAGTACTGCCGTGATAAGGCATCCGCCCTGATGTTCTTGGAACCGGGTAGGTAGGAGACCACGTAATTAAAACGTGACAAGAACAGAGCCCATCTGGCCTGACGTGGTGTCAATCTCTTGGCCTCAGAAAGGTAGGTCAGATTCTTGTGGTCCGTCAGGATGAGGACCGGAACCACCGAACCCTCGAGCAAGTGCCTCCATTCTTTAAGAGCCTGCACGATGGCCAATAACTCCCTGTCACCAATCTGGTAGTTGCACTCAGCAGAAGACAGTTTCCGGGAGTAAAACCCACAAGGAAGCAGAGGACCCTCTGGTGTTCTACGCTGAGACAGAAGGGCGCCTACTCCCGTCTCGGACGCGTCCACCTCGAGGACAAAGGGCAACCCAGGGTTGGGATGCGACAGAATCGGAGCCGACACAAAGGCGGACTTTAGAGCCTCAAAAGCTCGGATGGCCTCGGGCGGCCAGACCTGGGAATTACTGCCCTTCCTGGTCAGATCCGTGAGAGGTTTGGCTAGCATGGAAAAGTCCCTGATGAACTTCCGATAATAATTGGCGAAGCCCAAAAAGCGCTGCAGGGAACGAAGACCACTGGGCTGGGGCCACTGTAAGACAGCCGAAACCTTCTCAGGATCCATGGAGAACCCTTCAGCGGAAATGATGTAACCTAAGAAGGTTACCTGGGATCGGTGAAATTCGCATTTCTCAAGCTTACCGAACAGCTTGTTCTCTCGTAACCGTTGCAACACACGTTTGACATCCAGAATGTGGGTCTCCATGGACTCAGAATATACCAGGATGTCATCCAAATAGACCACCACACACTGCTGCAACAGGTCACGGAAAACATCGTTGATGAATTCCTGAAAGACTGCGGGCGCATTGCACAGCCCAAAGGGCATAACCAAGGATTCATAATGACCGGTCCTGGTGTTAAACGCGGTCTTCCACTCATCGCCCGCCTTGATCCTTACGAGGTTATATGCCGCCCTCAGGTCGAGTTTGGTAAAGACCGTAGCCCCTTTAAGACGGTCGAACAGCTCGGAAATCAAGGGTATCGGGTAAGCGTTCTTGATCGTGATGCGATTGAGACCCCTGTAATCGATGCAAGGCCTCAACTCACCGCCCTTCTTTTTCACAAAGAAAAATCCAGCCCCTGCCGGGGACGAGGATTTGCGAATGTGACCGCGTGAAAGCGCCTCCCTCACGTACTCCTCCATGGCCTCATTCTCTGCTACCGACAGTGGATAGACTTTGCCACGAGGAGGAACGGCACCAGATTGTAACTCGATGGCACAATCGTATGGGCGGTGCGGAGGTAGGGCAACCGCGCGCACCTTATCGAATACATCCCGGTACTCCTCGTATTCAGGGGGCAACAGAGAGTCCGAGGAAGTACACAGCAACTTGACAGGCCCATGGATGCAACTAGCCCCACACTGCGGTGACCACGAGAGGATCTCGGCCGATCTCCAATCGAAAATCGGATTATGCTTCTGGAGCCAGGGGTACCCCAAGACCACCGAGTAGTGTGGAGACGAAATAACCTGGAAGCAGACCGACTCTCTGTGAACGGCACCAATGGCTAACCCCACTGGAAGGGTCTCATGAGTCACGTGTGGCGGCAGAAGGGGTCTGCCGTCTATCGCCTCAAGAGCCAGAGGTGAACCCCGAGCCTGCAGAGGAATGGAATTGGTGGCAGCGAACACACTATCAATGAACAAACCACCAGCACCAGAGTCCACCAACGCCTGGGTCGTCACCGAGCCCCCGACCCAGGAGAGGACAACAGTGATCAGTGGTTTGTCAACACGGGAAACCGGGGACGAGGAGACTCCACCCAAGATCTGCCCCTGACAGGATCTCAGGTGCGAGCGTTTCCCCGGACGGTTCGGACATGCCAACCGAAAATGCCCACCAAGACCACAGTACATGCATCGGCCCTCGCGTCTCCGGAGTACCCTCTCCCCCTCGGACAGGCGAGCAAACCCCAGCTGCATGGGTTCACCCCCAGACAAGTCATCCCCAGGAGGCGTGGGAGGAGAGGGAGGCACGGGTGGGACAGCAAACGTAGGCGCCAATCTGTTAGGAGGCCTCCGCAGACTCTCCTTAAAGGAAGGTCTCTCCCTGAGTCTGGTGTCAATCAAAATCAGGAAAGAAATAAGGGACTCGAGCTCCACTGGTAGGTCCTTAGCTGCAACCTCATCCTTCAAGGCATCCGAGAGACCATGAGAGAAAGCAGCGACCAGAGCCTCATTATTCCAGCCCACCTCTGCTGCCAGGGTACGAAACTCAATGGCGTATTCAGCTACGGATCGTGAACCCTGTCTGATGGACATAAGGAGCTTCGCAGCAGAGGCAGCACGAGCCGGCACATCAAATACCTTCCGAAGAGAAGCAACAAAACCGGAAAACTCGGCAACCACCGGATTGTTGTTCTCCCATAAAGGGCTGGCCCAGGCCAAGGCCTTGTCCGAGAGCAGCGAGATCAGGAAGCCCACCTTTGATCTCTCAGTAGGAAAGGCATGTGGCAGCAACTCGAAATAAATGCCCACCTGGTTAAGGAAACCTCGGCACTGAGTTGGCTCTCCCCCAAAGCGCTGTGGAAGGGGGGCAGAACCGGACATACCCCGAAACACCGCAGGCGCAACAACAGGTGTCGGGGTAGACTCTGGCGCAACAACCGGAGCGGACCCAGGAGCGACAACCGACCCATCGGCAACGGGAGCGAAATGAGCCGTGCGTTCAAGCAGGGATTGCAACGCCACGGCGAACTGACCCAACAGGTGATCCTGCTGATCAAGTCTGGCAACCAACGTGGGTAGTGAGGATGGCCCTGTACCGTCAGAATTCATGGCCTGTGGTACCGTGCGTTCAAGCAGGGTTTGCAACGCCACGGCGACCCGACCCAACAGGTGATCCTGCTGATCAAGTCTGGCAACCAGCGTGGGTAGCGAGGATGGCCCTGTACCGTCAGAATTCATGGCTTGGTCCTAATGTCACGGAACCATGAACCAGACGTACAACAACAGATAAGTGAAAATAAGACAGCTTTATTGAAAAACAAGCTATAAAGCAAAAGTCCAAACGGATGGCGAAACCGATGCAGAGTCTTGCGAAGCCAGGGGTCTGGAACCAGCAGGGTAGTCAGACGAAGCCAGGATCAGGATCCAACAGGGTAGTCAGACGAAGCCAGGATCAGGAACCAACAGGGTAGTCAGACGAAGCCAGGATCAGGAACCAACAGGGTAGTCAGACGAAGCCAGGATCAGGAACCAACAGGGTAGTCAGACGAAGCCAGGAACAGGAACCAGAAGTAGCAGCAGTCTTAGTAGCATGTGAACACAGGAGGACCAAGCAGGGAACTGAGCCACAGACCTCCTATATATATGAGCTAGGCATCCAGCTCCTCCCAGTGGGAAGGAGGAGCCGCAGGGTGGGAGGCTACAAGAAACCCAGAAACCAAGATGGCCGCCAGCACATGTCAAACGAAGGAGAACAGCAAGGAGGTAAGACCATGACAGTGATGTTCTAAATAATGCAGGTGAATTCCTTGATTTCTAGATGGCGTTAATTCGAACGAAACGCGTCGGTAGAGTCTATGTCCGTGAGGTACCACGCCAACCCTGTATACTGCTCAACTGATTTCTAGGATGTCTTGGATCTATTAAAGCTAATTTTTATACTGGATTTCTGTAAGTGTTTAGCACTGATTTCTTTTAATCACTTCAGCTCCTTAAGGTGTTACATCCCTTAATGACCAGGCCATTTTTTGCAATATGGCACTGCGTTATTTTAACTGAAAATTGCGCAGTTGTACGACGCTGTACCAAAATAAAATTGATGTCCTTTTTTCCCACAAATACTGTAGAGCTTTGTTTTGGTGGTATTTGATCACCTCTGCGGTTTAAAATTGTTTCGCTATAAAAAAAAAAGACTAACAACTGAAAAAAAACATTATTTTTTTACTTTCTGCTAACATCCAATAAAAAAATTTAAAAAAATCTAATTTCTTCATAAATTTAGGCTAATATGTATTCTGATACATATTTTTGGAATATTGATTGGTTTGCGCAAAAGCTATCGCGTTTACAAACTATGGGATAGATTTGGGGACTTTTTGTTTTTTTTATATTTTTTTACTAGTAAGTGATCAGCAACTTATAGCGGGACTGCAAAAAATCTAACACTACCTGTGACACTTTTTGGGGACCAGTGACACCAAAACACTGAGTGCTAAAAAAATGCACTGTCACTGTATAAATGACACTGGCAGGGAAGGGGTTAACATCAGGGGCGATCAAAGGGTTAACTGTGTTTCTTGGGAGTGATTTCTAACTGTGGAGGAGGTGTTTTGACTAAAGGACTCTCTCACTTTCTTCTTGCATCTTCCCCAACTCTCTAAAACATGCTCCAGTCAGCCCCATACTTAAAAAGCCCTCATTGGACCGAACCAATCTTAACAACCTACGCCCCATTTCCTTGCTCCTCTTTTTATCCAAACACCTTGAACGTCTGGTCTACAACCGACTAAGCGACAACCTTGCCGAGAATAGTCTTCTTGATCCCCTTCCCCTTCATGTCTGGATTTTGTCCTCAACACTTCACAGAAATTGCTCTTCTAAAACAAATGATCTACTAACGGCCAAATCCAATGGACACTATTCTGTACTCCTACTTCTGGACCTTTCTGCTGCCTTTGCTACGGTCGACCACCCCCTCCTCAAAAAAACTTCACGCCTTTAGTCTCGGTGGCTGTACTCTTTGCTGGTTCTCTTCCTACTTATCCAACCGCACCTTTAGCGTTACTTACAATTCTATTTCCTCCTCTACTCTTCCTTTCCCTGTGTCCCCCAAGGTTCTGCTCTTGGACCTCTCCTATTTTCAATCTAAACCTCCTCTCTGGGTCAGTTGATAGCCTCCCACGGCTTCCAATACCATCTCTACGATGACGACACCCAAATCTATTTCTCTACGCCTCAGCTCACTCCCTCAGTCTCCTCACGTATCACAAATTTACTAGCAGATATATTATATCAGTCTGGATGTCACACCACTTCCTCAAACTCAGTCTATATAAAACCAAAATTTATAATCTTTCCTCCACCACGTTCCCCTTCCCCTGATCTCTCTGTCAAAATCGATGGCACAACTATCACCCCATCCCCACATGCCAAGGTCCTTGGTGTAATCCTGGACTCTGAACTCTCCTTTAAGCCCCACATCCAATCGCTGTCCAAATCTTGCCGCCTCAACCTCCGCAACATCTCCAAAATACGCCCCTTTCTAACCAAAGACACAACAAAGCTCCTAGTTCACTCCCTGGTCATCTCTTGCCTCGACTACTGCAACTCCCTTCTCATTGGCTTACCTTTACATAGGCTATCCCCCCTTCAATCCATCATAAACGCTGCTGCCAGACTCATCCACCTTACCAGTCACACAGTGTCTGCTACCCCTCTGTCCTTCCACTGGCTTCCACTTACTCAACACATAAATTCAAAATGCTAACAACTTACAAAGCTATTCACGACTCTACCCCTAGCTACATCAATAGCCTAGTCTCAAAATACCAAGCTAATCATTCTCTTCGTTCCTCCCAAGACCTCCTGCTCTCTAGCTCCCTCGTCCCCTCCTCCCATGCTTGCCTCCAGGACTTTTCCAGAGCCTCTCCAATCCTAAGGAACTCTTTACCCCAAACTGTCCGATTATCTCCTACCCTACTAGCTTTTTGAATTTCTTTGAAAACCCTCCTCTTCAGAGAAGCCTATTCTACCCACACCTAACAACTGTATTTTCATTTTCTCCATCAGCTCATCCCCCGCAGTTATTACCTTTTGTTTGACTGGATCCTCCCTTCTAGATTGTAAGTTCTAATGAGCAGGGCCTTCTGTATTGAATTGTATTGTGACTGTACTGTCTGCCCTAATGTTGTAAAGCGCTGTGCAAACTGTTGGCGCTATATAAATCCTGTATAATAATAATAATATTAATAATAATAAAGGAAAACAGAGATCCGTGTTTAGCAGAAACACAAGATCTCCATTTTCCTCTCTGGCAGAACAGTGAACTGCCTTGTAAACAGACCACCGTTCTGCCTCTTTCTGAATGATCGCCGGGTTCCCGGTGGACATTGCATTCACTGGACCCACCCATTGAGGCATGGACACCAAAGTAACATCCACATGAATGGCAGGACACAGGATTTCCCAGCAGAACATTGCCCAAAGCATCACACTGCCTCTGCCGACTTGCCTTCTTATACGGCATCCTGGTGCCATCTCTTCCCCAGGTAAGTGACGCACACCCACCCACCCGGCCAGCCACATGATGTAAAAGAAAACGTGATTCATCAGATCAGGTCACCTTCTTCAATTGCTCCGGAGTCCAGTTCTGATGTAATAGCTCCCGTTTTTGTAAATCAACCCCAATGTGTCACCAGTCTTCTGGAGCATGTCCCCAGTCTCCAACAATTCACCTAACCTGTTAGATACTATATCTTCAGTCTCTGACCTTCTCCTGTTGCATGTCTGCCATTTCTGACACTTTTCTGTTGCATTACATTTACTGAATATTATCGTGTTTCCCTGAAAATAAGATCGGGTCTTATATTCATTTTGGCTACACTAGGGCTTATTTTCAGGAGATGTCTTATCTATGTCCCCTGTCTTCTCTCCCCCTGTCAGCTCAGGAGTCATCATTATGACATCTGTATTCCCAAAATAAAACCTTAGGTAAAGTCAATGTAAAAATATGTAATCTGTTTTGTAAAAATATTATATAATGTCCAGCCTGGATGCCCACATTTCAAGATTTTACATTCAGTTGCATAATTAGTATGTGAATTTCAGATTTTCCTGACTTGATTCTCGCTAGTTAATATGTGTGTTAGCTATGTGTATAAGTGATGGGTACTCACACAGCACAGTGATGGAGACAAGTGGAGAGGTCTTGGAGCCCTTGGTACTATGCGCTGTACAGGAGTAGGAACCTGCATTATCACTGCTCACTTTCTCATATAATAAAGAGGCCAGAGCGCCATCCCGGAGCCACCGTCCATTCTTATACCAAGTGTAACCAATCACAGACTCAGCTCCATCCAGGACATGGCAGGTCAATGTGAAAGAGTCACCTTCCTTCATTTCTGTAGAGGGGCTGACAAGGACACGGGCACCTAGTCACATAATACAACACATTCATATTAAATCAAATAAACTCATAACCAGTTTTTTTTCTAAGACTATCTAATCAATAGTAAAATCCTAAAATAGAACAGGGAATTCACTGCACTCAGGTTATATAAATTTACAGAGAGCTGCCAGCATCTGAGATTCAGATACTTTAACTCACGTATAAATGTAAGCACCAGAGATTCAGATACTTGAACTCACTTTTCCCCAGATGACGTCACCTATGATGAAACGCGTAGGGGGGTGACATCATCACGCGTGTGGACCTTTATGGATGGTCGGGACCAAGTTTGTGTAAGCCCGTAGGAATGCCATTTGTAGTCCTATATGCTTCTAAAGCTGCTATTGCTCTATTATCATGTGAGTGTGCACTTTATGTTTTTATTAAATATACAGCATACAGTTCCGCACTATGAGAGTGCCCTTTATATCTTATCTTTGAGCGACCTGGTACAATATTTATTGGCTCTGGCGGAGGAAGCTGATGGGTTTAAGGGAGACCCTTAACCCCCCTAAGTGCTGTATAATCATCTGCAATACAGAGGACAACAATTTCTGGTAAGGATCTGTATTGCACATTTGGTTGGGGTGCACTATACACCTTCTGATAGATTGCTGCTTTAACACTACGGAGAGTGAAGATGCTTTCTTTATTTTCCTTTTTTTTTTATCTGCGAACATTATTTGTGGATTTCTGATAACACTTTGGACTGAGGACTGATTTTTTATATTAAATTTGGAATAATTTAATTATAAAATCTATGCACATTGTTTTGTACTTATATTGTTATAGATATTTGTTATGTTATAGTGCTGCAGTTTTTTTGTTTTTTTTTACATTAATAGTAAAATCCTACTTTAAGGTATAAAGTACAGGTACTGCCATTACACCCCAATACTGGGTTGGTCTAAGAAGCAAGCTCCGATACCTGTAGGTAATGTTAAAGCTTACCGTTTCTATTGTGGTATCGCAGCTTGGAAAACACTGTCTAGCCCCAAGCTAAATTAGGTGAGAAATGAGGATGTAAGAAGTAAGGTTGATCTGGTAATAGTAATGAGGAGTGTTATAAGCAAACTTACAAAATTATGTATCTACCAAATTCTCTGATATATCTTCATTGGGTTTGTCAGTACCTTCTACAGTAAAGGCCACAGAGCCTTGTGCCGTTCCATGGCTGTTTTGTGCCATGAAGACATAGGTCCCTTCATCACTTGTCTTGACGTTATGAATCTCCAACCTCAGTGTGTCTGGCAAGATGTAGGCTTGTAACCTCTTATCGGAAGTTCTGCCATCAATGGAAGAAGCCAGAATTTTCCCATCCTTAAATAAAGACATTTCTGCCGGTGGGTTACTGTCCACTGCTCCCACTATAATGGCAACATTGCCCATCTCAGTATCCAAAAAAGATTTGACTTCCAGGTTTCTTGGTGCATCTAAGAGGTGATATAATGACATTCAAATAAGTCTTCACAGTTTAACATTACACATTTCTATATCTCATATATAACTTTAATTGATATACAAATGATAAAGTTACTTGGTACCCTGAGACAGTGCTTTAAGTGGCCCAAAAGAGGTGCCGGTACTCTATTATAGCCTATAAATTTTGTCCCCCCCCCACCCCACATCAGGGTCCCCACAGAGCACCCCCTGGCCTGGGCTGGGACTCCGGAGCAGGGGGACTCACTGGTGGTGACTGGTCTGGCTCTGGGGTGAGAAATATTCTTGGGGGAGGCAATTGAGGGCGCAGATGTCCAAAATTAGTGTACGGGTACGCTTAGGCGCAAGGAGAGGTGGCGGTATGCTCAAGAGCCATATTTGGAAGTGGCGGTACTGAGTACCAGTGCATACCGTACCCACTTAAAGCACTGCCCTGAGAGATGTAAAGTCAAAGGCCTCATTTATATGGGTGTACCGATACATGCACTTGGGTAAAGGGATGCTAAGGTGTTCCTAGCAGACCTGTGCAGGCAGCCTGTTCAAATCAATGAAAGGTGGCTGGCTTCATGGACCTACGTGAATGACCAAGCATATCCTGGAATGCACAGATGGACTGCATCCTAATCCATGCATTGTACCCCAACTTATGTACACTTTGAGATCAGCTTGATGGTCTGCTTAATTCAAACAGTCTGTCTGCATGGAACATCTGCGCATTTCATGTGGTTTAAGACAGCCATTCACAAGGGTGTATGGGTTGGTGTGCCCATATGAGGCCTAATTGTCATCTATTACATGATTTCAAATAAGTAGTAATGTGGCATTCTAAATTTCATATGTATTTTGCATGATTTTCATCACTGAAATATGTACACAGTCCTGCAGGGTCTCCCTAAAGTAACGATCGTGAAGTTAGCATCCCTGCTAAATGACTGCTGACATAACTCAGTGAGAAAATACAAGATGTATCTCTACCATGCAGGAAGCACAGTCTGAGAGCAAGCATTTTCTTGTTTTAAAGGAAAAACATTGTGTATTTTTGCTTTGTGCATGTAAATTTGTTCAACTTTACAAAAATGATATACTACTACACTATACAGGCCAAATTTGTAAACAGCTACCAGCCTCCCTTATATGAGATATGCTTGTTGGATACCCTGTTTCAAAGTTATTAATATGGATTTGCCCCCTAGCTTTGCGGATATAAGGCTAATTTTTTATGGACAGCAAGGTGGCTGATCCACATTTTTAATGCCCATTGACTGGCTACCAAAGTCAGCTGGATGGGCTGGTACATATGCCATGGACACAATGCTTTTTGACTACAGCAAAGTTAACTCAGCTGGCTGAGTTTGATGGATGGTACCACCTGTCAAACTTGGCCATTGAGGTCAATGGGACTTCTCCACAACCGCGATCCAAACGCTTGGCTCACGGTCGTGGCACAGTTATTTCAATATACAAAATTGGAATTAAAAAAAAAAAAGTTTTGGGAGGTGTCTGTATTGGCTCTGGTATTTAGGTGAGCAAAAGCAATAGTAGGTGTACTGAAATTGGAGTTGGATTGGAGCTGAGACTTTAGGGTTGATTTACCAAAACTAGAGAGTGCAAAATCTGATGCAGCTGTGCATAGTAGCCAATCAGCTTTTACCTTCAGCTTTTCCAATTAATCTTTGACAAAAAAAACTGTAAACTCATTGGTTTCTATGCACAACTTCACCAGATTTTGCAAGTTTAGTAAATCAAAGCCTCTTTAAGTTGCTTTGGATGATCCAGTGGCATATGACTTGAAGGGTACTGTACATAATAGAGAGGCGTTTTTTAAAACCTACACAACAAAATTATTTTCGGTAATAATCTTAAACTGAATACAAATTAAAGAAAAAACACATACAGGTGCATCTCATAAAATTAGAATATCATCAAAAAGTTAATTTATTTCAGTAATTCAATTTAAAAAGTGAAACTCATATATTTTATAAATAGATGTGTTATACACAGAGTGATATATTTCAAGCATCTCTTTCTTTTAATTTTAATGATTATGGCTTACAGCTAGTGACACCCCAAAACTCAGTATCTCAGAAAATTAGAATATTACAAAAGACCAATAAAAAAAAATATTTTTAATACAGGAAATCAGGAATGTTGGCTTACTGAAAAGTATGTCCATGTACAGTATAGTATGCACTCAATACTTGGTCGGGGCTCCTTTTGCATGAATTACTGCATCAATGCGGTGTGGCATGGAGGGGATCAGCCTGGGGCACTGCTGAGGTGTTATGGAAGCCCAGGCTGTTTTGATAGCAGCCTTGAGCTCGTCTGTATTGTTGGGTCTGGTATCTCTCATCTTCCTCTTGACAATACTCCACAGATTCTCTATGGGGTTTAGGTCAGGCGAGTTTGTTGCCCAATCAAGCAGTGATACCATGATCATTAAACCAGGTATTGGTAGTTTTGGCAGTGTGGGCAGGTGCCAAGTCATGCTGGAAAATTAAATTGCCATAAAGCTGGTCAGCAGAGGGAAGCATGAAGTGCTCTAGAATTTCCTGGTAGAGGGCTGTGCTGACTTTGGACTTGATAAAACACAGTGGACCAACATCAGCAGATGACATGGCTCCCCAAATCATCACTGACTTTGGAAACTTTACACTGGACCTCTTGCAACTTGAATCCTGTGCCTCTCCACTCTTCCTCCAGACTCTAAACCTTGTATTTCAAATGTAATGCAACATTTTCCACAGTCAGTGATGATTTGGGGAGCCATGTCATCTGCTGGTGTTGGTCCACTTGAAGGATACTGTTTTATCAAGTCCAAAGTCAGCGTAGCCCTCTACCAGGAAATTCTAGAGTACTTCATGCTTCTCTCTGCTGATCAGCTTTATGGAGATGCCAATTTCATTTTCCAGCAGGACTTGGCACCTGCCCACACTGCCAAAAGTACCAATACCTGGTTTAATGATCATGGTATCACTGTGCTTGATTGGCCAGCAAACTCACCTGACCTAAACCCCATGGAGAATCTGTGGGGTATTGTCAAGAGGAAGATGAGAGATGCCAGACCCAACAAGGCAGATGGGCTGAAGGCCGCTATCAAAGCAACCTGGGCCTCCAGAACACCTCAGCAGTGCCACAGGCTGATCGCCTCCATGTCACTCCGCGTTGAGTGCATACTATACTGTACATGGACATACTTTTCAGTAAGCCAACATTTCTGTATTAAAAATCCTTTTTTTTTTATTTGGTCTTATGTAATTTCCTAATTTTCCATAATATTGAATTTGGGGTTTTCACTAGCTGTAAGAAAAAATCATCGAAATTAAAAGAAAGAAATGCTTTAAATATATCACATTTCACTTTCTGAATTTAATTACTGCAATTAATAATTTTTTTGATGATATTCTAATTTTATGAGATGTACCTTTATATACGGTACATAAAAAATGTTGTGCCCCTAACTTTAGTCTTTAAGGGGTTGGTAGCCGGTAAAAAATTGCCCCCTTGCACTGGTTGTCAGTGTAGGGGGGCAATTGCCACTGCCACTGCTCTCAGAACCCCTAGCAACTTTTAGAGGAACCCTGAGGTTCCATGGAGCCCTGATTGAGAAAGGCTCAATCCACACAGCAAGTTAGATATTTCAGAAAAGACCTAAAGATTGTACTTACACAGGATGTTTAGGGTGACAGATGGTGAACTTTTGCTCCCTTGGTGACTTTCAACAACGCAGTAATACGATCCTCTTTCTTTGGTGGTAACACTGGCAAGTGACAACGTTTTCATGGTGCTTAATAATTTATTGCCATTTTTAAACCACATGTAGCTGACTCCATCTGGGGTTTCACTAGTCACCATGCAAGTCATATTTACCACCTCTCCTTCCTGTACAACAGAGGATGGGCTGACCAGGATTCTGGTGGCTTTAGGTGAAGAAGAAAGCATTAGATGATAATAGTGATATTAAATAATCTGAAATGACCTTGACTTTAAAAAATTAGGGACTCTCTAGCTGTGTTTACTTTTGAGCTATTTTCTGGTATACAACCATCTTACAGCCCAAAGTATATGTAAACCTAATATCTATCTTTTGGTATGTTTGGAATGAGGCCTCACGTCACACCTCCCATCCTATTCTTGAACAATTAACATCTACACATTCAGTAGTGATTGGATTAAGGTGTTGATTTACATGTGTGGAGATAAATCTTGGGATATCTTCTTGACCTGCAACTAAAACGAAGGAAGTTGCTTGGAAATCAGGGGTGTATCTACAGGGGACACAGGGGTCGTGTGACGAGACCAATCTCGCCACTGGGCGTTGAAGAAGCCTGGTTGCTCGCCTCCTGCAATGTGACTATGGACCCTCTCATCAGCCCATGCTAAACGTAAACCCCATGGCAATTTGACTGTGTTTGTGGCATCTGAGCGCTGTTTGGATATGTTGAGCGCTCAGATCCAGGCTATCTGGGGATGGGTTGAATGTGGGGGTTCTGTTCAGTAGACTGGGAGTTATGCATTTTTGTGTCTTTTTGTGTTTCTTTAACCATGTGGATAATGGAGTCTTGCCTCTATCTTGGAAGCTAAACCTTCTTCCTGTAAACTGTAAGGCACAGGAAGTGCACTCCTAATATGGTCATCCCAGGAAGTTCTGAGGAGACAGACTGTCTAAGGTGGCTCCCCATTCACCTTTTGTCAGGTGTGCTAATGACCTGACCTGTTGTCTGCTAAGGGAGGTATTGACACTCAGAATAATGTGTATTGAGGGCTCGTTAGGGAACCATTGTTCTGTGTCTGACTATAGTTTACATTGATTGCCCCCTGGGGCTTCTGTCTCCTTGCATTGGTCAAAGCTATCTGACCAATCACTGCTGACTCATTTTCAAGCCCTCATTTGCATGGGCTGGAGAGGAACTTATTGGGAACTGCAAGTACTTTACAATTGACCAATGGGAAAGCGGTTGTTGGGGGAAGGATGTTCCAATTTCTGTATAAAAGTGTGCTGTGTTCTTCCAATAAATGTTGTTCCTGTTTTACCCTCAACTCGGAGCTTTGTCTCGTTATTGGGGGAATCTGCTGCAGGGATTGCTATGGTCTTCCATACTCCCTTAGAGAATCACTAAGCTCTTGTAAGAGCTTGTGTAAGAGCTTGTTCTGCTGCACTCTCTGGGGAAAGAGAGGTTCACCCACAGGAACCTGGAGCCTTGTCGTTGGTCCAGGGTGGGTAGGAGATGCCAAGACCCTAACCAAGCTGCGGCGGATCGTGGAGTCTGAAGTGCTTACGGTGTCTGGTGGAGTGCTTGGAGCCCTCGGGAAGCACTAGGAGCATCTGTCAACGGAGGTACCTGCTCAGGGGTGCCCTGTTCCGTAACAGGTCGCAATTGCGAACTGGCCCTATGCTCAAGGGGGCCTGTGCGGCCCCCTGTACACCTGGATAGGAGGAAGGCGGCATATAGAAGAACTGATGCCCTCCATGTTACTCATGCAGGCCTGCTTCTCCTTCTCTCTCTTCTGCAGGCATTCAGCAGCTGCAGGAGGAAAATGGAGGGGATTGGTTCTTCTATATGCCGCCTTCTCTGCCCCTCCTATGCAGGTCCTGCTGTCCTCAGGCCCCTGTGTGCTCTCCTGCTTCCCAGTGTGCTCTCCCAGCTCCCCCCCCCCCTCTCGCCCCTATGTCATGTCATTTACTGTCATGTCATTTACTGGCCCCTTCGTTTTCTGAATAGACAGAGTCAGTGATCAATACTGATCACTACTGATCACTGATCATTCATACCTGAAACATATTTAACTGTGTTTCCTATGCTTCCGTTTGTGAATGAACAGGAAGCTCTGTTCCGAGCTATTGCTTCTTATTCATTCTATGCAGCTGAGGCTGTAGAGATGGAGATTGAGGGCCGCTGTAGAGATGGAGATTGAGGGCCGTGTCCTCAATCTCCTTTCTCTGTCCCAAAAGTGAAACATCAGCGTTTTACATCAGAGACCCCCCCCCCCCCCCCGTGGGGCTCCTAAGTACAATTGTAGAAATAATAAAAGTGACAACGATAAAAAAAAAAAAAAGGGTGCCAAAAAGGGAGTAAAGGTCCCCAGGATCAGTAGGAAAAACCACGGACATAGAGGGAAAGGGCCCAAGCTGGAGAACAGGGGGGGGCCCTTTGTGTATTCTTGCAACGGGACCATGAAGGTTCTAGTTATGCCTCTGTTTGAGATTTTACCAAACATCTTCATCAACAGAGCAATTCCACTTAAATAAACCCTCCACTTCTAGCTTACTGTATACACTTTTCTTGTAGCAGACCTCCAATGAAAAAAGGAAGTTCTGCTCTATTAAAAGCCCTCACCCCAAAGTCATATTGCCTGCTAATGTGATCTAAACTTAAGGTGTTGCTAAAAAAAAAGTAAAATAAAAAAAAGGATCCTGAAAATGGCTGCTGACTTTTCCCAGAGGCATGGGTGACATCATTGAGCCTCATCAGGGCCGGACTGGTTATGAAAACCAGCCCTGGAAAAAATGACATACCAGCCCCGGAAAAAATTACATACCAGCCCCGGAAAAAATTACATACCAGCCCCATAGCATTGCGTCGTCATACCAGCACAACGTTGAGTTCTTGTTCATAAAAAGGTAAAATCATGCATTTTAAAGCACATTTAATGAGAGCATTATTTATAGATAAGACCGATCTAAAAGCACACAAAGGACTTGCCCCCATTCATTGCAGAGCGCCACAGCATTGCCCCCTTTCATTGCAGAGCGCCACAGCATTGCCCCCATTCATTGCAGAGCGCCACAGCATTGCCCCCATTCATTGAAGAGCGCACAGATTTGCCCCCATTCATTG
This sequence comes from Pelophylax lessonae, assembly GCF_965119305.1. Lineage (NCBI taxonomy): Eukaryota > Metazoa > Chordata > Amphibia > Anura > Ranidae > Pelophylax > Pelophylax lessonae. The sequence continues at coordinate 849,843,512 of NC_138768.1, read as the reverse complement.
CAGAGCGCCACAGCATTGCCCCCATTCATTGCAGAGCGCACAGCATTGCCCCCATTCATTGCAGAGCGCCACAGCATTGCCCCCATTCATTGCAGAGCGCCACAGCATTGCCCCCATTCATTGCAGAGCGCCACAGCATTGCCCCCATTCATTGCAGAGCGCCACAGCATTGCCCCCATTCATTGAAGAGCGCCACAGCATTGCCCCCATTCATTGCAGAGCGCCACAGCATTGCCCCCATTCATTGCAGAGCGCCACAGCATTGCCCCCATTCATTGCAGAGCGCACAGCATTGCCCCCATTCATTGCAGAGCGCCACAGCATTGCCCCCATTCATTGCAGATCGCACAGCATTGCCCCCATTCATTGCATAGCGCCACAGCATTGCCCCCATTCATTGCAGAGCGCCACAGCATTGCCCCCATTCATTGCAGAGCGCACAGCATTGCCCCCATTCATTGCAGAGCTCCACAGCATTGCCCCCATTCATTGCAGAGCGCCACAGCATTGCCCCCATTCATTGCAGAGCGCACAGCATTGCCCCCATTCATTGCAGAGCGCACAGCATTGCCCCCATTCATTGGCAGCATGATGATATACTTACCAGGCACGCAGGACACTCCACACACCACACACACTCGACAGTCTGCCAGCATGAAAACGGCCAAACCGGACTGGAGCTGACCTCTGACCTGCGATCACATGCTGGCTGCTGGCGTGCGTGCAGTGTGGGAGACTGGGAGGGGGAGGGATCGTCGGCGCCAGACGATGCACCAGCCAGAGCCAGCACCACCATCCACCGCGCAGGCGCAGCCGGCCAGCCGCCCCGCCGTGACGTCATGCCGCTCACAGCGGGAGCGCAGAGGGGGCCGGGGCAGTGCACGCAGCCTGCACAGCGTCAGCGGCGAGCGCGAGCGGCCAATCAGCGGCTGCCGACCGGCAATACTTAAAGCGGCGCTCTGCGGGCGGCCCTATTAAAGCGGCCCCAGGGCCGGCGGCCCACCGGGAGATATCCCGGTATCCCGATAGGCCAGTCCGGCCCTGAGCCTCATCACTGCCTCTTGGGATAGCTCGATGCTCAAAATGAGAGTACACACTTCATTGCAGGGAAAACATTTTCATAGGATTTTGAAGGGACTTGAAGTCCCTATATAGCTGGGCTAGAGCGTGAGAGGAAGAAGCAGCACAAGCAGCTAATTAGTCCATGTGTGAACAAAAAGCTTGCCGATTGGAAAAAGAGCAAAGTGACAGAGAGATGAACTAATCGCTGTGCTGCTTCTTCTTTCACTGTCCAGTCACATGCTGGGGGCAGAAGAAGTAGTTTGGTTGCTCCTGGTCTTAAGACTAAGGACATCTAGTGGCAGAAAAAAATGACTTTGAGGGAACATTCTGGATTGAAGGTAAATATTGCAGCAAATGCAGGTTTTGCTACAGTGCCTTGCGAAAGTATTCGGCCCCCCTGAACTTTGTGAAAACCTGATGGAGTCTGCAAAAGACCTGAGACTGGGACGGAGATTTGTCTTCCAACAAGACAATGATCCAAAACATAAAGCAAAATCTACAATGGAATGGTTCACAAATAAACATATCCAGGTGTTAGAATGGCCAAGTCAAAGTCCAGACCTGAATCCAATCGAGAATCTGTGGAAAGAACTGAAAACTGCTATTCACAAACGCTCTCCATCCAACCTCACTGAGCTCGAGCTGTTTTGCAAGGAGGAATGGGCAAAAATTTCAGTCTCTCGATGTGCAAAACTGATAGTTTTTTATTTGTTAACAAAGTTTGAAATATCCAATAAATTTCGTTCCACTTCATGATTGTGTCCCACTTGTTGTTGATTCTTCACAAAAAATTACAGTTTTATATCTTTATGTTTGAAGCCTGAAATGTGTCAAAAGGTCACAAAGTTCAAGGGGGCCGAATACTTTCGCAAGGCACTGTATTTTTATCTTTTATTAAGCTATTCATTAATATCTTGTTATTTTATTGGCTGAGGTTTTTTCTTTAACTATCTGGTCAATAACCTCAGGAGTATACCAATCTGTGATGGGTTAACATAAATGGACACTCAGCACACTTGACTTTGGGTTGATAACAAGGTTAAGCATCCACCAACCTCACTTATCCCCCAAACCCCCACACTCCTTACTACTACCCCCATGAAAATAAATTACTTACTTTGTGCTGTGAAGTTAGCAGATGTTCTCGATTCAGCAATAGAATTAGTTGCAGTGCAAGTATACAGACCCTCGTCCTCCAGCATGACCTGATGGATCTCCATCTTTAACAAGTTTTGTGCAGAAGATATTTTAATCCTGGGGCTGGAGGATTCGGAGGAATTGGAAGAACCAACCAACATATGTCTGTAGTACATGGCCAACGTGGAGGTTGGATCACTATCTACCGAACACTGAATGATGCCAACCTGTGCACCAGATGCTTCCCAAAATGATGAAATAACCAACCTTCGAGGGGCATCTGTGAACCATAAATCAAATACATGATCAGTACAGAAAAAATAGAGCTAGTTTTATGTAAAAGGGGGGTGGAAATAGGGACTAAATTAAATATTTTTACTATCATTCTATATCAGCCATTCTCTACCAGGGTTCTGTGGAACCCTAGGGTTCCTACAGAGGTTGCTAACGACTGCTTAGTGAGCTCCAAAGATGATTTGGAATAGGCCCCTTGCTCTGCCACAGCTCAGACCTCAGTGAACATCAGCGGAGCACCTGAAGCCTGAAAGCATGGCTGCCCACGGCCTCAGGATATTTATGCCCCTCTCCAGTCACCTACTGGGCACACCTCCTTAAGGGTTGGCTGCAGCCTTCCTTGTGTTCTATAAACCTCTAGAATGCAGGAGGAGGCAATCAAACCTGCAGCCTGTGAGATCCAGAACAGCTCAAAGAAATCAAAAGGTGCTCCTATTATTACACTGGAGACAAAAAGAACTAAATTTACCTAACATCGTAGCAACCTGTCTACAGTAGGAGGATGCTTTAATAGGGACAAATCGACCACTGCCCATAGTGAAAAATCAAAGAAGAAGAACAGACATTTTTGTTCTCGATTCTTATCTGAATTAATGAAATTCTAAGTGTGAATGTTGTACCCAGCTGGGAAACATCGCAACTATTGTAAAATTTGTTCCATTTTGAAATAGGGTCCTTCAGAAACCCAATGAGGGTAATTTTGCTAAGGGCCATTTCACACTGCAACGCAGAGCAGCAGCAACAGCGGTTCACCGCTCCGGCTGCTCTGCGTTTCTGGCTGTGTTAGGGGGCAGTGTGATGCGTGATCCAGGGCATCACACAGCTCCCTTTTTTTTTGTTTTGTAGAAGCTTTATTTGAAGTGTAAAAAACATACACTTCATTCACTGCAATGTCAGGTAATGTGATGAGCTGTGCTGCCCTACATTGCAGTGGAATTTGGCCCAGTGTGCTGAGATAAAATGCAGTATGTCTGCATTTTACTGCAGCGTGATGCAGCACTGCTCTAGGCTGCATTGTAGTGTGATTGGGACATGCAGGAACAATTGTTTCCAGTGTGTCCCTGCGGTGACAGACATTTTACTGTACAGTAAAACATCTGTCACCGCAGATAGTGTGAATTGGCCCTAAACAGAACCTGTGGATGGAAACCAGCTTAAAGAGGTTGTAAATCCATTTTTTTTTTCACCCTGAAAGAGAAACATATAATGACCTAATATGCATCTCATACTAGCTCATTATGAAATACTTACCTTAGAACGAGCCCCCCACCGTGCCGCCCGCTTACCTCTATGACGGGCAACACGTTCAGTCGTCCGTCTTCCGGGATTGAGGCATCCGGCCATCTGATTGGCCGGAGCCGTGGTGACGTCACTCCCGCGCACGCGCGCGGGAGCCGACGGCCACGGCGCGGGGCTCTGAAGGAACGGCATCAGCGGCCGTTCCTACAGAGCGCATGTGCCAGTGATGTCACTGGCTGCATGTAAGGTAAATATCTCCTAAACGGTAAATGTTTAGGAGATATTTACAGTACCTATAGGTAAGCCTTATCATAGGCTTACCTATAGGTACAATTTGCAGAGGAGGGTTTACTTCCTCTTTAACTGAACAAATAGACGCCAGAAACTGCTCCAATTTTAATAAATTCTCATTGCTGTGCTAGAAAAGTAGGGTTTTTTTTTTAACTTTCAGCTTTAAACGGACTTGGCATGCTGACATTGGTGGTAAACTAGTAGTAGTTAGTCTCATCCAACTGGGCTTGTTCTGTAATGTTGAAGACATTTTGTAGCCTCTCCAAGCCACTTCTTCAGTTCTAATGAGAGTCAGGAAGATACCCCAACATGTATATCTACACAGGTAGCAGACACATCAATCCAGTCACCATGGAATGTACAGATGATGTTTGTCCAAAAACAGGAAGGGAGGTGTGAAAGTTATGGAACTACCCTGTTCTAGTTACATAATCCTACTCCTGGTTTCAGAAAGTCTGCATAGGTGTTGATTCTCTGGTTATGATGTCTAAATGAATTGTCAAAACAGTGGGGTAGAGATGTTAACCACTTGCCGACCGCTCACATGGAGCGTACTGCGGCAAAGTGGCTCGATTCCATCCAGCGACGTAGACCTACGTCGCTGGATTCCTCCCCTTGTGGGCGGCGCGGGCGCCGCCGGAGGCTCGCTCCCGCTGTATTCAGACACAGCGGGAGTCGGGCCAGGGCTATTCCCCTATCGTCAGGGATCAAGTGAGGAAATCCGCCCGCTTGTGTAAACAAAGCGGGCGGATCTCCTATGTAACAGGCAGGGACAGATTACAGGATTCAGCATAGCTGAACCTGCAATCTGTGCCTGTGTCACACAATCCCCTCCCCCCACACACGTCAGTAAGCACCAGGCATATATTTAACCCCTTGATCACCAATAAAGTTAACCCCTTCCCTGCCAGTGTCATTAGTACAGTAACAGTGCATATTTATAGCACTGATTACTGTAGTAATGTCACTGGTCCCCCCAAAAGTGTCAGTCAAGGGTCTGATCTGTCCGCCGCAATGTCGCAGTCCTGCAAAAAAAAATCGCAGATCGCCGCCATTACTCGTAAATAAAAAAAAAAACAATAAAAATGACAAATCTTTCCCGTAGTTAGTAGCTGCGATAACTTTTGCGCAAACCAATCAAAATACGCTTATTGCTATTTTTTTTTTACCAAAAATATGTAGCAGAAAACAAATTGGCCAAAAATGTTAAAAAATTTAGATTTTTACATTTTTTTGGGGGGGAATTTCATATAAAGAAATGTGAAAAATATTGTTATTTTTTCAAAATTGTCGCTCTTTTTTTGTTTATAGCACAAAAAGTAGAAATTGCACAGGTGATCAAATACCACCAAAAGAAAGCTCTGTTTGTGGGGAAAAAAATGACATAAATATAATTTGGGTACAGCGTCGCACGACTGCGCAATTGTCCGTTAAAATAACGCAGTGCCGAATCACAAAATATGGCCTGGTCAGGAATGGGGTAAAATCTTCTGGTCTTAAAGCGGTTAAAAATACGCTCATTGAGAATTTTTTTGTCAAAGACATGTAGCTAAATACATTGTGGCCTAAATATATGACAAAAATTTAATATATTGGATATTTTGTAACTGTCAAAGTAGAAAAATATTGTTATTTTTTCAAAATTGTCGCTCTTTTTTTATTAATATTGCAAAAAATGAAAAGCGCGGCGGTGACCAAATACCAACAAAAGAAAGCTCTGTTTGTGTGAAAAAAAGGACGTAAATTTCGTTTGGGTACGGCGTTGCATGACCGCGCAATTGTCAGTTAAAGTCGCACGGTGCCAAGTTGCAAAAAGTGGCCTGGACGTAAAGCAGGAAAATCCTCCGGTGGTAAAGTGGTTAAACAGTAGCATATGTTGAAGAATGATGGTGGTGAAGGCCATCACCCCTGTTCAATTATAGTTTTTCCAGTATTGCAATTTTCGCCTTTCCCATCATGTTTTTGGACAATAAGATCTGCTTTTTCATGGTTATTGGAATAAAGTGTTTAAATTATGGTTATACTGAAAATGTTGTGATATCTTCCTGACACTCACTGGAACCGAAGAAGTGGATTGGAGAAGGTATGTGACTAACTACCTTCTATACAATGACCTAGATAAATTAGAACCTTCAAAGACATTGGTGGCAATCCACATTTGCAATGCGAAGGAAAAGGCAAGAGATAAACTAAACTTACATGACACATGCAGCGACACCGAAGGGGAAGTACTGCTGTCTTGACTACCACGGGCCAGGCAATGGTAATAACCAGAGTCGCTGCTTTTAATACTGTCAAACTGTAGATAGTTGTCATGGGTCTTCCCCAGCCACCTGCTGTTCTTATACCAAATGTATTCCATCTCCCCTAACTGGGACTTCATGGTGTCACATGTCAGCGTCACTCTAACTCCTTCCAAAACCTCCGTGGATGGGTTCACCAGCACTCTTGAGGCTATAGTGGAAACAAAAAATGGTGTTTAAAGAGACCTTTCGTCAGACCAACAACAAACTTCCCATAACATTATGCTTGCGTTTGTTGTATTTTATGTATGTTTTTTACCTTTATGAGAAGACATCCAGAAGCCCTGAGACTGCTGCTGGGACTTGGATCAACATCTTGGATATGATGTCAGCAACCCCAGTAAACGTATGAGCTGTCACTCAACTGACTCTGTAGAATTCCTCTTTGCTCCTCCCTAGGCAGCTACATAAAACTTTATGTAGGCAGATGAGGGGAGGGGTGCAGGAGCTGGGTCAGCACAGGGGTTAATTAGACACTCACAGAAGTGGGGAGGGCTATGATGTGCAAGGAGGTGAGGGGGCAGTGCAGGAGAAATGACTCTATTGAAGTGGTCAATTGGGCAAGATCCAAGGTACACTGCAATTAAATACTAAACCACTAATGCAAAAGAAAAGCACTAGGTTCTCCCAGATGCTTCCAGTTACACCCCAACTTTTTGTAGACCCCCACCATGTATTTTGTGCTTTTTTTTTATATGCTCATCTATTTCAGATGTCCCATGCTAGCCATGTGAGGTGGAGGGCTAGCCCTCAGTGGCATTGTACTATAAATGCAGGGTGCTGTGGTGACACCCCACCAAGGCACGGACCCATAATAACCTGCACTCACTGGAAGTGGTCTAAATGGTGCTGGGTGTCATTAAACCCAGAAGACTTCTAATGGACCCAGGTCATCTAGTGGTGCAAAAGAATTACTGTGGGGGACTGGGACGAAGAAGAGTAGAGTTTTTTTTTTTTCACGGATCCTGTGGCACAATTCAAAAATAAAAACAACAACAAAAAATGAAACAAACAATTGCCCAAAATTAGGGCCCTTTCACATGGGCGGGTCTGATTGAGTCTCCTGAAAAACTGACGGACCCGATCAAACCCTCCAGTCTCCTCTATGGAGTGATGGGTGTCAACGGACATGTGTCCATTGCCATCCGATCCAATCCTGTCTGCTAAAAACAGACAGATGTGGGATCCGTTCCACATCTGTTTGGCGGATCGGATTGGATGGCAGTGGGATGTAAATGGACAGGTGGTCCATTTACATCTGACCGCCTATAGAGAAGAGTGGACTGTGTCTGTGTCAGCTCTGCATCACGGACCGGCCATCCACGTGCCCAGTAGGGATCAGTGGATAGATTCCCCGATGAGCAGGTGGACTCCAACTGAGCCCACCCCATGTGGAGGGGGCCTTAAGCTTTAAGTGTAAAGGAAAATAAATGAATAGTTTACTCTCAGTTGTGAGCTTTTATCAAGCAAAGGATTCGTTGAATGAACACTAATTATTCAGTTTTTGGCAGATGCTGGAGATTTAAACCACTGTCAGTTCCTTCTCTCAGAGACCCTGTTGTGAGATCTTGGTGTTGAGTTCGCAGATAGGCAAACTAGATATGCCCACAAAGGGTTCCCATCATCCCTGATAGACTTTATTACTTATAATATAAAAACTGTAACAGGAGGTATTGGAACACCCAAAGGTAGGGTGGAACATCCAAGAAGTCCAGGTGGACAGGAGCAGAGTCCGGAACTATGACAGGAACTGGTGGAGTCTCCAAGACCCATAAGATATCAGGGACTGACTCACCTGCATCAGGTTCCATCTATCCAATTTTGGACAGAAAATTTTCTTTATATAATGGCAGATCAAGTAAAGCACCTGAATAATGGCACTTTTCCACTGCATGGAACCGAACGGTTCAGCTCGCTTTTGTGCTTTTCCACTGCTGGTACTGCATGGTATGGTGTAGGAATGGTTCTGTACAGTATGGTACGGCGGTGCTTTTCCACTGCATGGAACCGAATGGTACGGCTCTCAAAAACAGTACCACCTCGATTGTGGTTCGAAGAGGTACCATACCCGGTACCATATCCCACAATCCTTTGCATGCAGTCACTACTAGCCACTGATTGGTCAGAGAATCCCACCCACCCCGTTGTTATCCCACCCACTTAACTTTAGTACTACTTTAGTGGAAAAGCAAACCATACCGTACTGTACCGAACCGTTCCAACACCGTACCATGCGGTACCAGCAGTGGAAAAGCAAACCGGGCCAAGCAGGGCAGTAGAGTGGAAAAGTGCCATAAAAGATCACCCAGGGGACAGGAAGCCAGAGCAGGCAACAATACAATCATTTCACGCAGAAGCTTGATGTAAACTTACTCTGAACAATGAATTGTAAAGTCTCTGATAAAGATCCGATGGGGTTTCTGGTGGTACAGGTGTATTTTCCTTCATCCTCCATTTTAAGATTATTAATATTCAGAGTCAGCTCGTTCCGAGCCACGGAAACTGTGATCCGCTCATATGAAGAGTCTGCAGTGAGTCTGGAAGCAACCAGTTGGTCTCCTTTGTACAGCATGACCTCAGCCGTAGGGTAGCTGTCTACGGTACAACGTATGAAAGCCGTACGCCCCTCTTTAGTATCTTGGAAGGATCTGAGCTGCACACTTCTTGGAGCATCTGGAGTAAAGAGAACAATAAATGACAACTATTAATCTGAAGGAAAACAACAACCTACAGTATGTTCATAGTGAAGGTTCTAAAAGTTTATTTAGAAGAGAAGAGAAGAGTAAAGTTAAAGGAAAACTTACAAATAGAAATCAATCTACACAGAGATCTTCAGACATAGCAAGTGTACCAGGCATCTGACGCCTTGATTAACCACTTCAGCTCATTTTTTGCTATTCGACACTGCGCTAGTTTAACTGGTAATTGCGCGGTCATGGAACACTGTACCCAAACAAAATTGATATCATTTTCTTCACACAAATAGAGCTTTCTTTTGGTTGTATTTGATCACAACTGCTTTTTTTTTTTTTGCAATATAAACCAAAAAAAAAGACCAAAACTTTTGAAATCTTGAATTTTTTTGACCTTCTGCTATAAAACATATTCAATAAAAACAATTAATTTCTTTATAAATTTTGGCTAAAATGTATTCTACATATTTTTCATAAAAATCCCAATAAATGTATACTGATTGGTTTGCGTGAACTTTATAGTGCCTACATAACGAGACTGCGATAGTGCTCCTGACAATCTGACACTAACTGACGCTGGGGGGAACTGACTAACTGCCACTGGCATCACTAGTGACATTAATACAGTGATGAGTGATAATACTATACACTGTCACTGCACTAATGCCACTGGCTGGGAAGGGGTTAACATCTTGGGGGATTGTAAAATATAGAATATCTCTAATATTCTAATCTCTTTAGGCGTTTTGTTTTGATTAGCATTGATAGCCAGACTGATTTAAAAACAAAGTGTGATTCTATTCAAACACACTCGGCATCAACAATACAATGTAAAGGGTATAACAGTTCAGTTCAGTGTAGGTAAAAATATAAGGAATAAAAACAATACTTCTAAAAAATGTGTCCTGCTTGAAATCATGGCTGTATAGACATGTGTGTTCCTCTATGTCCTTCAGTGAAAATCTTCAAGTACAGTAAGAAGCAGGAAATTACGTCTCTAGGTTTCAGAGAACAAACACCTGCTTAAGTTGTCAAAAAGTCTATGTATAGGTTTAGTGGAGAAGAAGTCTGATGTATGTGTGATCTTCCCTAGTCTGTGTGTCCTCTCCTGAGGTCCTAATCTCCTGGCAATTTATCTTACATGTAGACGTCATAATCTCAATGCTCAAAACTATGTATGGCATACATAACTTCTGCTAACGTCAGTTATTCTATACAAGAGGAGGTACTAAACTCAAAGTCATATATGGACTTTGATTGACAAGCCCACATGTAACACACTATTCTTGTAACATCTAATGTGGTTAATGTCATGTTACACCAAATAACCAAAAATCTATACAAAAGTAACACATATAACCAACTTATATGACTTGTATAACATTAAGTAAATACATACAAATACGATTAATTATGACCGGGATTACAATAATCCTAACTAACATTATTTAAACTAATATATGTATTATTCCTAGTATTACATGGATCATGCCTATTTTTGGCTTTCATGACATTCTATACCAGATACCTTATATGTCATCTCCCAACTAGCTACATACTCCAGAATTATCTGACATTTTACTGCCTCAGCTCAGATGAAGAACTTCATTGTTAATCACCGGATCAAGGTCATTCACACATTAATATTATGATTAATCATAAAACCACATATATTTTGCAAGCTTGCTCTGAATATAATATAATTCCAATAAGTGCAGAATTATGAATTTGGAATAAATATCTAACAGGGATCAAGGGGTTAACTATTTGCCTAACTATGTGTAATATGTGTAAAATGTGCTGCTTTTACTAGTTGATTTCTAAGTTTCTCATCCCTGCTCTGAAACACAGAGATCGTTCCCTGTGTACAGAGCTCTGTGTTGAATGTCAACACAGAGCTCTCGGCTGAGAATGTACACTGCCGATCAGCATGTTCCGGGCCATGAATCATTAAACAGGACTTGCTGACAGGCTCCCACTGTGTACAATCAATGGAAGTAGGCAGCGTTGTACGGGTACATAGTTTTGCTTACAGAGGTTGCTCGTCCACAGTACAATGTGGGCGGGCGCTACGTGGTTCACTGGAGACTTTTAAACTCCAAACCTGGACAGGAAAATAATCAATCCCTTAAGAAACTGCACAAGCAGCACATCATTGACTACAAGAAACATTAATTTCTGTTATCTAGGACTCTTTATAAGCTTGACTGACCTCCAGATTCCCAAATACTTTGTTGTAGAACAAGGAGACAAACTGTCTCTCTTTTTCACAAGACATTCCAAGGATCTGAAGAACAACAATTTGTACCAGAAGCATCAGAACAGAGATCAGGGGTCTAATAAATTCCCAATTTTGCCATAAAGAGTACCTGTCACCTGCCCAAAGCCATCACAATGGGGCTTACTGGCACAGTTATTGTGTAGTCTCAATGGCCACAGTCTGGCCCCCCCTAAAGTCTGCAAGACAGTAAACTGGTCCTTGGTTTAAAAAGTTTGGAGACCCTTTGTAACAGACCCCCAATACTTTGACCAAGTATTTCCATCTTAGGTCTCCCGAATCCCACGTGATGCAGTGACTATGGCCCCAAATTCCCCCTCAAACATGAGCCTAAGCTCGATGAAGGGTAAAACCAAGACTCTTTATTCAACAACTCACTTCCAATATATATAGTCTTAGGTGCTTGATTACATTATATGCAAATGTATTCTATACAGAACATAATTAACATACCTGGCCATCTGGACAGAAACAATATGTAAATGACACTGCAGGCTCAGACAGGATTAGCATTATCATAATTGACAACAAGCCCAAAACATAACCGAATACGCATTCCTAGAAGTGTGAACACACACCACCTCTAAACAGATGAAAGCAGAAGACATAGGCTCGCAGACTGCCCATCTCCATTTTCAACACACCTTATTATAAGTGTCAATACACATCCCACCAGTAGAGTCTAATAACGTTAGCATCTGTTTAGTCTCTCATTGTGCGAAGTCCTTTGTTGTAATTGGCAGCTTAGGCCCAGAGTCTGTGTCTCTTGGGGTGACATGGACTTGAATTCAAAGTAACAGTACTCCAAGGGTCCCTCAGCATACATCCCCACACAGAGCCGTGCTCCCCTACAAGCCAGGGCCTGTAGTCCGTGGGCAGGAGGCTGGCCTCCACACTCCTCCAGTAGCCCGTGGAGAACGTCCCAGCAAATGGTCGTTCGTCACACCCCTCTAGGGGGTTTTTATAGAGTTTTTGGCTTCCTCTGTGGTTAAACTAAATGAACCTGTGTCTATCTTTTGCAACCGATGTATGTAACTATGTAACTATGTATGTACTATTTAAATCTTGAAGCATTTCCACATGGGTTTAGATTCACTTTAATATTCTTTTTTTCATAAGACTTTTATTACAAAAAAAAAAAAAAAATGTCTATTGGTATATTCTTTGAGTTTGCCATTTCCCCGAAACATTGGTTTGTGATATATTTTCACAGGTCAGGGCCTAGTGCAGATTATTTTTTTGGTATAATTTATCTGGTTGGATGTTTGTACTTACATGCCACCTGAAGTCTGAGGGGGGCGGAGGTCTTGCTTGTCTCCCCACTCCATGCTTTGCAATAATACGACCCGGAATCTGAGCTGAGGACTCCCCCAAAGTGTAGAACATCCTCTTGTTCTTCTATTAACAAAGCATTATTTTTGAACCAGCTAAAGGTGTCATTTTCCATGTCTGATGAGCTTTTCAAGACGCAGGTGAGGGTAACATTTTCCCCTTCTCGTACATCCGCAGATGGGGACACCATAATTCTTGCCGCTGTTCAGACAAAAATAAATACAGGTCTTACCTTGTTTACACTTCAAGATCAAATGAAACATCTGAAATATTTTATATATGCAATAGTAACCTATACATTAATGTCTTACCATTTTATATTTCATTTGCAAAGATCATGTAATTGTGAATATATATAAAGAAAGGGAGGCATGATACATATAATACACTATAAGTAAAAATCCATCCATATACATATTTATGTACATTAGTAGTAATTCTAGGCAGAAAACAAGTTAAACATTTTATTACTTGTATTCGCAACCTCCAAAGTTAATCGAACACTTAGGGGTATATTTATAAAGCGTTAGTTGGACAAATGTCATACACATTAATGCAGACTGGATACATTTTCCCCCATGTTTTTTTAATGTTATTTATTTCATTCAGCGCCATCTAATGGCCAAAATGCAGTATTTTTTCTCAAGGCATTTCAGAAAACGATATTTCATTTTGACCACTAGATGGAGCTGATGATCACAGGAATTATTCTATTACAGAAAATACAGGGGGCAGTTAGTCCATCCTGCACATACAGTATGAGTGTGACATTTGTTGAACAAATGTTTTATAAATAGATCCCAAATTATTACCATACAAGTTATCTGTATTGCCAGCTGAAGGCATGAATACGGCAGAGGCAAAGAAAAAAGAGGGGGTTGGGACTTTATATGAGGCAACACAAAGGCATGTGCCTCCATCCCTATTATCGCACGATAAAAAACATATTGAAGTTTGGGACTTTATATGAGATGTGTGGCCCTATGTGACTGATAATTGTGCAACCATAATGAACAAAACAGATCATGGTAAATCACATTTTATTATACTCGTATCCAAGGTGATGGATGATAGTACTGGCAAAACATGTGAAGAACAGCATTGAAGGGTATGGATATTACATGGATGTACAACAATGGCAAAGCAATGGTAACATCAGTACATGCATGTTGTTAAACAACATGAATGTCAACAATAAATACAAGTAAAATAACAATACAGTAAAATGCATAATGAAACAAAATTGATGATATAAAATTTGCTTCATGAAAGGCTCGACGCGTTTCGTGTAAAAACACTCATCAGGAGCAGATGTAGTTCGTATATCTAGAGAAAATGATGTATATGAATACATGTATATATGAAAGAACATGTGTATGGCTGTGAAACAGCTCAATATACCCAGCCCTTATATTGAAACTCACAAGTTTGTTCCAAGTGGAGTTGCAGGATGTGTAGAGATGTGCCGACGGAGGGTATGCCTGACACGGGAGCTGAGGGGGCAAAGCCTGCACACGTAGGTGACTGTAGTGTTGGATCTATGGATGCTATGAATCCTCATGTGGGGACCACCAAAATCTCCAATTGACCACAATGGGTTTCTAGAATGATAATATCATGGTATCATAATGAAATATTAAAGATATAAAAAGCTTAGCACGTATGCAAGTAAGGAGAGGTGGTGAATTGTCCATGCCAGAGGACCAAGCCGCCAAGGCCAACAGCCATGGAGTGAATAGAAAAGTAATAGATGAAGAGTAGTTGGAGTGTAGAAGAGTGTATGAACCGTGAAGCAGACTAAGAAAGGGAGAAAGGAGTACCAAGAGTGCAAGGGTAGATGAAAGGCAAAAATGATTGGTGATAGACCAGTGAGATGTGTGGTTCAAAAAAGTATAGCTGGTAACCGAGACCAATGATTAATAAGAAGGGTCATATGAAATGAATATCCCAATTAAAATGATGAAATTGTGCAAGTAGGTAAGGGTGTCAGTCCATCTAGGACTGGATAGGAGACAAGGTGAAAGTGTGTAGGAAGGAAGAAATGAAAAGTACCTCCATGAAGACATGAGCAGGGTATGCTCCCAACGTCACACTGCTACAACCACAACGAGGGATCAGCAAACGGCTATGTGAGCCGGAAGCAGAGATCCATATGTGGGAAGGCTGATGGAAAACACGTGTCAATGTGCCGACGCCAATCATGACGTCAGGACCTGCACGGATGTGTGTGACGCCGATGCGCTGCGGCCGCAAACCCCGCCCCCCACTCCCGCCCCAAAGAGCGGAGGGTGGAGGGAGGGGAAGGCGGGTGGAGCGCATCGCAGCTCCCGGAAACAAGACAGAGCCCAGGTGAATACGGCAGAGTGACAACGCTGCTGCTAACTATGAGGCAGTAGCTTAGCATTGTCAGCCTGTAGCAGGAATTGTTGTTAATGGCAGGATGTCCTGGTAAAAAACAGTGTCACAGATTCACAAAAACCGATTTGCTGAAAAAAATTGTACGCAGTGAGGTTTGATGCCAAATATACTTCAAAAATTGATTTTGAACACTTTTACGCTTTAACCTTCCCTCCACTTACCGTTAGCCTATATGTATCAAGCTAACAATTATTATTATTACTTTTATACTTCAACCTGAATCATAAAACCTAAATTTAATCTTAACTCTTAAAGTGTTCCTAAACCCAGGAGCCTGCAGTCGCTATATCTGGTCCCCCACAGTACACAGATCATGGAAATGCTATTATTTTAGTAAATATAAACTGCTACACTTTTACCCATCAGCAGTATATAGCAGTTTCATGACGTCTATCAGTGTCTGGTTAAAGCTTGTAGGAGGAGTTTTCATTCTACTCTGACTGTCCTATGAGGCTGCAGGACCCCTGACCCTCTGTCTGGACAGTGCTGGTTGGCCCTGTGCTGATCACATGCCCCCTCCCAAGAAAAAAAAAAAAAAAAAAGAAAAACCTCTCTAGCTATACACACCCAACTGAGCATGTGCAGAGTGACTACAAAGGTTCTGTTCTATAATGAGATGAAATTGGGACAGTGGAAGAAGGAGAGGGTCAGGGAAGACAGCTGTTTTACGCAATGCGTTCGACTAACCCCTTAGGGTCCACAGTAAGTTTAACAAGCAAGCTTTACTGCATATACAGATTTATTTTACTGTTGTGGGTTTAGTAACACTTTAAGGGTGTATATATGAAAGAATAAAAATAAATTCCAGAGCTATTCATCCTGTGCATTTGTTCTGTCTGAATGCAGGCAAAATCCAATGTCATTACGTTATTTTATTTCTGTAGGTTAAATGTTAGTTGTTTATGAAGAATTTATAAAGCTTACATTCATAGTAAATACACATTAATTTTCTATGACCATCATCACCATCAAGCGGCCAAAATTCACACATATTCACTATTTTTAGGAATGAAAAACATTTGTCCTGGAGAGAAAATCGGGGTAACATTCGATTTTCACAAACAGCTAAGGGAATTTTTTTTTTATAGATATACCCTTAAACCTAACCTCTAGCCTTCAACTCTAACACCAACTTCAACCCACCTCCTTGGTCTTGGCCATGGTGGAGAGATTGGAATCTGATTGTTTGATTGCTTCTGTGGGCAGGTGTCTTTTATACAGGTAGCAAGCTGAGATTAGGAGCACTCCTTTTAACCACTTGCCGACCGCCTCCTGTACATTTACTGTGACACGCAGCCGCTTACAGGCAAAGGGACGTAGTACTACGTCGCTTGCCAAAGACCTGTAGGGGAAGAGTGCGCGCCACCAGTGGCGCGCCCCCCCGCCCCCACTCGTTCGCTGCCTAGCCAGCATATGCGACTGGTGGCTCCGATGTCCGCGGCCACTCGCAATCTCCCTAAGGAGTGGGAGAAAGACAGACAGCTGATGTAAACACAGCCGTCTGTCATTCTCCCTGAAGTAATGACAGAGGCTATGCGATCCTGCTATGTAGGATCATATGTCTCTGTGATTACTTCACTAGCCACGCCCCCTAACAGTTAGAATCACACCCCTAGGGACACACTTAACCCCTTGATCACCAATATAAAGTTAACCCCTTCCCTGCCAGTGTCATTTTTACAGTAACAGTGCATATTTTTTAGCACTGATTACTGAAGTAATGTCACTGGTACCCTCAAAAGTGTCAAAAATGTCAGTCTGGGGTCCGATCTGTACGCCGCAATGTCGAAGTCCCGCAAAAAAAATCTCAGATCGCCGCCATTACTAGTTAAAAATAAAAACAATAAAAATGACATAAATCTTTCCCGTAGTTAGTAAACGCAATAACTTTTTGCGCAAACCAATCAAAATACGCTTAGAGCGATTTTTTTTACCACAAATATGTAGCAGAAAACAAATTGGCCTAAAATGTTAAAAAATGTTGATTTTTACATTTTTTTGAGAATTTATTTATAAAAAAAACGTGAAAAATATTGTTATTTTTTCAAAATTGTCTCCCTCTTTATTTGTTTATAGCGCAAAAAGTAAAAATCGCACAGGTGATCAAATACCACCAAAAGAAAGCTCCGTTTGTGGGAAAAAAGGACGTCAATTTCATTTGGGTACAGTGTCGCACAACCACGCAATTGTCTGTTAAAGTCACGCAGTGCCAAATCCCAAAATAGGGCCTGGTCTTTGAGCAGCCAAATCCTCCGGGGCTTAAGTGGTTAAGAGAGTGCTCCTAATCTCAGCTTGTTACCTGTATAGAAGACACCTGGGTGCCAGAAATTTTGCTGATTGATAGGGAATCAAAATACTTATTTCACTCATTAAAATGCAAATCAATTTATAACTTTTGTGAAATGTGTTGTTCTGTATATTTTTGTTGTTATTCTGTCTCTCACTGGTAAAATAAACCTACCAAATAAAAAAAAATATATATAATAAAAATATATATAAAATTACAGAATGATCATTTCTTTGTCAGTGGGCAAACGTACAAAATCAGCAGGGGATCAAATACTGATCTCTGCTGAGCAGGCGGATGACAGGTCCGTCTCCACTCACTGTGCAGAGAGTCCCTACTCTCCTCTATTGGGAGATCAGATGAAAATGGACCGCCTGCCTGTTTTCATTCGATCCTATCCAATCCGCCAGACGGATGGAAAATAGGGTTACCATCCGTCTGGATTTCACAGATCGGATAGCAACGGGTGTCACCGCTGATACCCGCTGCTCCATAGAAGTGAATGGATTTTCCGATCAGGTCCGCCTGAAAAACTGACCTGAACGGAAAGGCCATGTAAAAGGGGCCTAACTTTTTGACCCCCAACACCAACTTCAACCCATCCCTTTATACACTGTATATCCATACATATAGGTATATATACCGGTATTCTCTCTCTCTTTCTATATATATATATCAAGTAAAAACAATTCAAATAATAATTCTATTTTTGAGGGCATGATGGAGTATGAAACACTAGAGCTCTAAAACTTTCTGAATCAAAATTCAAAAAGTATTTCGGATGATATATTCAACAGCTAAAGGTTTTATAAAACTTTATTAATTTTAAAGTTGGATGTTTTTCATTATAATGATTTCATTATGTAAGGACTCAGAAAAGAATACAGAGTTTTCCATTGCTACCAATAGTGTTGAAGCTTACTTGGTGCGGTGAATTGTAATGTAGCAGATGTTGAGCCGTATGTGTTGTTTGCTATGCAGGTAAAGGTACCCTCATCCTCCAAGACTACATCTCGGATTTCCAATTGTAAGGAGTTGGTAGAAGACTTTATTTTGAATCTCTCATTGGAAGGATCATCCAAGCTGGAAGCTACCAGTGTCTCTTTTCTGTATAGGAATAACAGTGATGGAGGATCACTGTCCACTGTGCACAGAATAATGGCTGTCAGAGGGTCGGGGCTTGACACAAGAGATGTTACCGAGAGGTGTTTGGGGGGATCTGTGAGGAAAAAAGCAGACTTCATTAATTCTATAATAGAAAATGTTCATTCCATAGGATATTTGGTGCTCTTCATACAATAAGTAAGAGTTCATCTAAAGCCCTTGGCAAGGATATGCCCACAAGTTTAAATCCTCAACCAACTTTGGGTAAAAGAAGGAACCATACCCATGGGTATGGCTAGGCTCCCAACCAGATGCAGTTTGTTCCCAACAGGGGTGTCCGGATGGACTGATGGCATATCCGATATCACCAGTGGGTTGTGGATCTACCTACACACAACGTTATTATGGTTTTACCTTTATTGCTTTTGTAATATCTGCATTAACAAATGTTGAGTCGCATTTATATGTACCTATCCGTATAAGAACAGAAAATGAGAGAGCTGGAGCATTGTGGGTAAAAGGCATCAGTGTGATCCAGGGGGAAGGCGGCAGAGAGCCGGAGCACTGTGTGTATAAGGCAGCAGTGTGATCCAAGGGGAAGGGGGCAGAGAGCCTGGAGCATTATGTTAAGGCAGCAGTGTGAATCAGGGGGAGAGGGGAAAAGAGCCAGAGCATTGTGTGTATAAGGCAGCAGTGTGATCCAGCGGGAAGGGGGCAGAGAGCCAGAGCATTGTGTTTATAAAGCAGCAGTGTGATCCAGGGGGAAGGGGGCAGAGAGCCGGAGCATTATGTTAAGGCAGCAGTATGAATCAGGGGGAGAGGGGAAAAGAGCCAGAGCATGGTGTGTATAAGGCAGCAGTGTGATCCAGCAGGAGGGGGGCAGAGAGCCAGAGCATTGTGTGTATAAGGCAGCAGTGTTATCCAGTGGGAGAGGGGGCAATGAGCTGGAGATTTGTGTGTATAAGGCAGCAGTTTGATACAGGGGGAGAGGGAAGAGAGCTGGAGCATTGTGTATAAGGCAGCATTGTTATCCAAGGGGAGGGAGCAAAGAGCCAGACCATTGTGTGTATAAGGCAGTGGTGTGATCCAGTGGAAGAGGGGGCAAAGAGCTTGAGATTTGTGTGTATAAGGCAGCAGTTTGATACAGGGGGGAGACGGCAGAGAGTCAGAGCATTGTGTGTATAAGGCAGCGGTGTGATCCAGTGGAAGAGGGGGCAAAGAGCTTGAGATTTGTGTGTATAATGCAGCAGTTTGATACAGGGGGGAGACGGCAGAGAGCTGGAGCATTGTGTATAAGGCAGCAGTGTGATCCAGGGGGAAGGGGCAAAGAGCCAGAGCATTGTGTGTCTAAGACAGCAGTGTGATCCAGGGGAAGGGGCAGAGAGCCAGAGCGTTGTGTGTATAAAGCAGCAGTGTGATCCAGTGGAAGAGGGGGCAATGAGCTGGAGATTTGTGTGTATAAGGCAGCAGTTTGATACGGGGGGAGAGGGCAGAGAGCTGGAGCATTGTGTGTATAAGGCAGCAGTGTGATCCAGGGGGAGGGGGCAAAGAGCCGGAGCATTGTGTGTATAAGGCAACAGTGTGATCCAGGTGGAGGTGGCAGAGAGCCAGAGCATAGTGTGTATAAGGCAGCAGTGTTGTCCAGGAGGAGGGGTCAGAGCGGGAGCATTGTGTGTATATGGCATGTAAAATTCATGTTAGTGGTCCGCGGGATTCAAAATTGTGAGTTTAGTAGTCTGTGATGTCCGAAAGGTTGTTGACTACTACTCTAGGCTGCATAAGTGATTAACAAAGCTCTTCCCATTCATGGGTAAAACGCTCCTCCTTCGCAATAGTAAGATAAAGAATTGCTAAAAAGTCAGCATATACTTTAGCAAGACACTACTCCAGCTCGCCACAGACTCCAAATTACTTTATTAGACCTCAGCTCCACTCCTATACGCAATACTTCCAAACTTGGGACTTCATCGGTAGGTTCAACTGGTCCAATGCTCATGATCAATTTGTTTTACACAAGCTTACAGCTTCTTTGTGTTTTTTCCTGCAGGGCTTCAGATCTCAGAATAGCCCAGTGTGTCATTTCCTGGACTTGTATCGAGAATGGAGAGAGATGAAAACTTACATAAAACGCGTAGAGTCACTGGTGGTGACATGCTGCTGCCCTGAGTATTGTGGACTCTGCAATAATAGAATCCAGCATCCTTGGCTGAGACTCTGTCAAAGGTGAGGGTGTTCCCTTTCAGGTCCTCCTTCAACCACTTGTCATTCTTGAACCAGGTGTAAACGCTCCCCTTCTCCAAGCCTCTTGTGGCCACACAAGTCAGTCTGACTTCTTTCCCCTCTTCTTCTTCCGCAGATGGCAAAACCACCACTCTTACCACTGTGGAGGAAGGCACACATTTTAAATTGGACCTGTCAAACTTTCAACCATCATCAAAATAAATGAATACATTTTAAAAAAGTTGCAAAGACACTCAACCTGTGAAACTGCATGGATATTCATTCTGTACGTACAAAAAAGTGGCAGCCACCCCAACCTATAACTGGCCTTTGCAGTATGGTGCACGTGGAAGGGCAACGCGCATCACAAACAAGCAAAAGATTTCCCAGCACACTTACCAGCAAGCTTGCAAAACAACCAACATTGCCCTAACAGAGGCTGTCTGGTGAGTGTACTGGGAAATCTTTTGTTTGTGATATTTGTTCTAAGGATCGACGGATTATCGGCAAAACCGATATATCGGCGGCCAATATGCACTTTCCCCGATATATAGGAATCGGCCCCTGAGGTTACCGATATTTCGGGAAAGTGCTTGTAGCGGAGTGATGCCTGCAGCTAGAGGCATCACCCCGGCACCGGCGTCCATAGCCGATGGTCGGCTGTCTTGTAATAACAACCGATGCGCTGAGAAGCTGCTCAGCTGTCATTACAAGGAGCGGGAGGGGACGCCCCCCCTTCCGCCACTTTCCGCGGCTCGCCCGGGTCTTCCAAGCGACCAGCCTGCACGGCCGCCGAAGAGAAGACCCGATCAAAGCTGACATCACTTCTGGGTACTGGCGCCAAATTAAAAAAAAATGACAGCATTCAAAACAGCCAAACTTGGCGTTTTGAATGCTTTTAAGTGCAGAGGAGGGTTTGGGGTCTTTTGGACCCCCAGATCCCTCCACAAGAGTACCTGTCAAAATTTAATGTACGAAAATATCGGCCAATATCGGCCGATACCGATATACCAAAATATCGGTATTGGTATCAGCAATAAAAAAACTATATCGGTCCATCACTAATTTGTTCTCTATAAATGAGGCGCAATTGAATATTGCAAGGCTGTCAAATGTTATTCATTCATAAATAATAGAGTTCTTTCATTCAAAGAGAATAAAGAAAATAGTGAATTTCATATGAAATAAATAATTATTTACTGTAATCTTCCGCTCCATCTAGTGGCTATCATGCGGTATTTTCCTGATTTACTTAATTTATCAATGAATAGCATTTAACCTCGAGAGAAAATAGAATAAAAACAATAAATTGTGCCCCTATTGGCACAGAATGAATGTATGTGCACTTTTGCAGGATGGATAGCAGTGAAGATACCAGTGAGGAGGTATCACATCATTACATCACCTCCTTGCTGCCTGTCAAACACCTCTAAAAAGCGATCCAAATGGGGATTTCTTTTCACAGGCATAGCAGTTTAGACACAAGTCTAAACCTAGATTGACAGGTAGGACGGATACCTTCATTGATTGGATTAGGGTGCCCTCACTACCTGTGTAGATATAATATAAGTGCTGGAGTATGTTCATGAAACTCGTTACAACTGAAGAAGTAGCTAGGATAAGCTACAAAATGTCTTCAACATTACAGAACAAAGTCCAGCTGAATGTGACTTAAGCTGGCTTTATACTATTACAATTTAGTTTAATTGTTTTCATTGTAAGAATGTTCATTTTCATTGATAGTATTGTCTAATCTCCATACCTCAGTGATAAGAAAATTTGAAGGAGCAGGATGGAAATTTTTTCTCAAACAAATTTTGAACTGTGTGTGTGGTTTTTGTTTGGGAAATTACATGTATTCTAAAATCGAATCCTAAAAGCAAACAAAAAATTTAAGTACTTTCTAACAACATTTATACATTTATCGAACTTCCACAGAATTTTTGTACAAATGTTCAATCGAAAATCTACTAGTGTTTAGCCACCCTAACTTCTACCAGCTTTAAAATATCTACAAAACATTGAAAACCACCATCTGAATGCTAAATGGAAGAAAAATTTGTATACAGTAAGACAGGGTGACCAGACATCCCCGGTTTCCAGAGTGTCCCCGGAGCAAGTCTGTCCCTAGTTTTGTCCCCGGCAGGCAGGAGCGGCGCTAGGTGCAGGGCTGATCCTGAGCGGGTGCTGAGGCAGAGGGGGTGGACACCAAAGACAGTGGCATACGAAGCGGGAGGGGGGGCAGTCCTCCCCTGGTGCCAAACACTAGGGGGGGCAAAGCCGGCATCGCCCGCTGTGACAGCTTTAATTTGAATCGCTGGGCGCCCCCCGTCACACAAAGTCCCGCCTCCTAATTTGGAGCCGATCCAGGAAGCGGGACTTGTGTGACAGCGGGTCCCCGGTGATACAAAATAAAGCTCTAACAGTGGGTGATGCCGGCCTGTGTGATGATCCGGCCGGCTCTCCTCTTACTCTACCCTCTCTGATGCCCTGCAGTGGTGAGGCTGCATTAGATGGGCACTGGTGAGGCTGCAATGGATGGGCACTGGTGAGGCTGCATTGCTGGGCACTGGTGAGGCTGCATTGCTGGGCACTGGTGAGGCTGCATTGCTGGGCACTGGTCAGGCTGCATAGATAGGCACTGGTCAGGATGCATAGAGGGGCACTGATCAGGCTGCATTGATGGGCGCTGGTGAGTATGTATTGATGGACACTGGTGAGGCTGCATTGGATGGGCACTGCTGAGGGTGCATTGGATGGGCACTGGGGAGGCTGCATAGATGGGCACTGGTGAGGCTGCATAGATGGGCACTGGTCAGGCTGCATAGATGGACACTGGTCAGGCTGCATAGATGGGTATTGGTCAGGCTGCATAAAATAGGCACTGGTCTGGTTGCATAGATGGGCACTGGTCAGGCTGCATTGATGGGCACTGGTCAGGCTGCATAGATAGGAACTGGTCAGGCTGCATGGATAGGCACTGGTTAGGCTGCATAGATAGGCACTGGTGAGGCCTAGATAGATGAGCACTGGTGAGGCTGCATTGCTGGGCACTGGTCAGGCTGCATTGATGGGCACTGGTGATGCTGCATAGATGGGCACAGCTGAGCCCTGCGTTCTTTATATAGAAAGCTCCTGAGCGCTACTTATACCTGCATTCTTTATGTAGTGCGCTCCCTAGCCCGGCATTCTTTATGTAGCACACTCCTGAGCCCTGTATTCTTTACGTAGCGAGCTCCTGAGCGCTCCTTAGCCCTGAAATCTTTATGTAGTGCACTCCTGAGCCCTGCTTTCTTTATGTAGCATGCTCCTGAGCCCTACATTCTTTATTCAGCATGCTCCTGAGTGCTCTTTCCCTGCATTCTGCGCTCTTTAGCCCTGCATTCTTTATGTAACGCTCTCCTGAACTCTGCACTCTGTAAGTAGCGGACTCCTGAACTCTGCACTGTTTTTCCTCTATCTTCATAATTGGTAGTCATATCTCAAAAAATTCTATGAATTATCTTTTTTTCTGTATCTCACAAAAGTAAGTACACCCCTCACATTGTTTTAAATATTTTATTATATCTTTTCATGTGACAACACTGTAGAAATTACACTTTGCTACAATGTAAAGTAGTGAGTGTACAGCTTGTATAACAGTGTAAATTTGCTGTCCCCTCAAAATCATTCAACACACGGCCATTAATGTCTACACTGCTGGCAACAAAAGTGAGTACACCCCTAAGTGAAAATGTCCAAATTGGGCCCAATTAGCCATTTTCCCTCACCGGTGTATGTGACTCATGAGTGTTACAAGGTCTCAGGTGTGAATGGGAAGCAGGTGTGTTAAATTTGGTGTTATCGCTCTCACTCTCTCGTACTGGTCACTGGAAGTTCAACATGGCACATCATGGCAAAGAACTCTCTGAGAATCTGAAAAAAAATAATTGTTGCTTTACATAAAGATGGCCTAGGCTATAAGAAGATTGCCAAGACCCTGAAACTGAGCTGCAGCACGGTGGCCAAGACCATACAGCGGTTTAACAGGACAGGTTCCACTCAGAACAGGCCTCGCCATGGTCGACCAAAAAAGTCGAGTGCACGTGCTCAGCGTCATATCCAGAGGTTGTCTTTGGGAAATAGACTTATGAGTGCTACCAGCATTGCTGCAGAGGTTGAAGGGGTGGGGGTTTAGCCTGTCAGTGCTCAGACCATACGCCGCACATTGCATCAAATCGGTCTGCATAGCTGTTGTCCAAGAAGGAAGCCTCTTCTAAAGATGATACACAAGAAAGCCCGCAAACAGTTTGCTGAAAACAAGCAGACTAAGGACATGGATTACTGGAACCATGTCCTGTGGTCTGATGAGACCAAGATAAACTTATTTCAGATGGTGTTGAATGTGTGTGGCGGTAACCAGGTGAGGAGTCCAAAGACAAGTGTGTCTTGCCTACAGTCAAGCATGGTGGTGGGAGTGTGATGGTCTGGGGCTGCATTAGTTCTGCCGGCACTGGGGAGCTACAGTTCATTGAGGGAACCATGAATGCCAACATGTAGTGTGACATACTGAAGCACAGCATGATCCCCTCCCTTTGGAGACTGGGCCATGGGGCAGTATTACAACATGATAACGACCCCAAACACCTCCAAGATGACCACTGCCTTGCTAAAGAAGCTGAGGGTAAAGGTGATGGACTGGCCAAGCATGTCTCCAGACCTAAACCCTATTGAGGATCTGTGGGGCATCCTCAAACGGAAGGTGGAGGAGCGCAAGATCTCTAACATCCACCAACTCCGTAATGTCATCATGGAGGAGTGGAAGAGGACTCCAGTGGCTCCCTCAAATTGTAAAGCGCTGCGCAAACTGTTGGCGCTATATAAATCCTGTATAATAATAATAATAATAATAACCTGTGAAGCTCTGGTGAACTCCATGCTCAGGAGGGTTAAGGCAGTGCTGGAAAATAATGGTGGCCACACAAAATATTGACACTTTGGGCCACATTTGGCCTTTTTCACTTAGGGGTGTACTCACTTTTGTTGCCAGTGGTTTAGATATTAATGGCTGTGTGTTGAGTTATTTTGAGGGGACAGAAAATTTACACTGTTATACAAGCTGTACACTCACTACTTTACATTGTAGCAAAGTGTCATTTCTTCAGTGTTGTCACATGAAAAGATAGAATAAAATATTTACAAAAATGTGAGGGGCGTACTGACTTTTGTGAGATACTGTATCATAAAATCATTCCATAAACACATACCACATACACTGCATATGTAATATAAGGAAAATATGCTTATAAAATAGTTTGTCATTTGCCTATAAAAAAAAAAAGAAAATATATATATATATATATATATATATATATATATAAAAATATATATATACTGTATGTATATATATATATATATATATATATATATATATATTTATATATATATCCCAGGATTTTATTTTAAATATCTGGTCACCTAACAGTAAGAAGACATTACTATTAGAGGTGGGTGTCAAACCTCAGTTCTACAGAGGCCATAGTCTCTCCGACTGTAATTGCTTCTGTTATCAGGCATTGTAATATGCGTTATTATACAAATGCAACCAGACTGTCCATCAATGACACTTCATACATTTAATTTAATAAATTAGGGCGGGTCAGCATTAAACTGGTCGCTATTGTTCTATGATTTTCAAAACACCGGCACGGGTCAGGGTTACATTCTGGTACTGAAAATGACATGGCGATAAATTAACCTCCCAGCAGGGGAACCATAATTCTTTTATTCAAACACCTAAATGTTTTACTGTACTGCCTAGCCAATTTCTGCTTAAGGCAATTTTAAACATTTTCACATACAGCATTATTTTTTTTTTGCTAGAAAACGACTTAGAACCCCCAGGATTATATACAGTATATAATAAAAGCAGAAACCCTGGAGAACGAAAGGACATTTTTTATGTCGCACAAAATATTAGCGCAGCTGTTTATTAAATTTTCAGGAAAAAAAAATATACTTGCATTTCAATGCACCCAAAATACCCAGTTTTTGGTAAAAATAAAAAATAAAATTATAATTAAAATGTATTATATAAAATAAAAAATGTAATACCCATTTTTTGGTAAAAAAAAAATGTAAAAGATTAAAGTACAACTAAAGGCAAAACTTTTTTTTTAGTTTTGGATAGACTGGGGATGGATTAGAACCCCAGTCAGTTTTCATTGCTGTCTTTGTCCCCATTAGGGAGATTAATCCTTACTATTTGTCCTGTTTACCATTATCATTGATAGTGAAAGTAAAAGAAAATCCCAAATTTTGGGTTGTCCTCAGAAAAATAATAGAGAGGAAATTTTTCAATGGGGACACTATTTCTGGTGACCTGGGGGTCTTCCTTAACCACTTTACCACCGGAGAATTTTGCTGTCTTACGTCTGGGCCACTTTTTGCGATTCGGCACTGTGCGACTTTAACTGACAATTGCACGGTCGTGCGACGCTGTACCCAAACGAAATTTACGTCCTTTGTTTCCCACAAACAGAGTTTTCTTTTGGTGGTATTTGATCACCTGTGCGATTTTTACTTTTTGCGCTATAAACAAAAAAAGAGCGTAAATTTTGAAAAAATAACAACATTTTTCACATTTTTTTATATGAAATTCCCCCCCAAAAAATGTAAAAATCTAAATTTTTTTAAATTTTTGTCCAATTTGTTTTCTGCTACATATTTTTGGTAAAAAAAATCGCAATAAGTGTATTTTGATTGGTTTGCGCAAAAGTTACAATGACTGCGACATTGTGGCGGACAGATCGGACCCCTGACTGACATTTTTGACACTTTTGGGGGTACCAGTGACATTACTACAGTAATCAGTGCTATAAATATGCACTGTTACTGTAAAAATGACACTGGCAGGGAAGGGGTTAATTTTATTGGAGAGTGAGGGGTTAATGTATGCCTGGCGCTTACTGACGTGTGTGAGGAGAGGTGACTGAGTGACACAGGGACAGATCGCAGGTTCAGCTATGCTGAACCCTGCAATCTGACCCTGTCTGTCACTTAGGAGATCCGCCCGCTTTGTTTACACAAGTGGGCGGATCTCCACACTCGATTCCCCGAGCTGCTCCTCCCCTGGCCCGACTCCCGCTGTGACTGAACACAATGGGAGCGAGCCTCCGGCGGTGCGCCGCCCACAAGGAGAGGAGTCCAGCGACGTAGTACGTTAGATATATTAAGGAAGGAGCGAGGATAGTGGTACCATCATTGACCAAATATAGCCAGTGGTTTCTGGGGACACTGAAGATGCAGGCACCTGCGGCTTCCTTAGCAACCAGTGACCGCACAAGGAAGTCCTGTTCCTTTTAAGCAAAGGGGTAAAGATAGATAGCAGTGACTTTACTTCCCAAATGTGGCCAGTGGCAATATTTGGGCGGTTCTTAGAAACCAGTGACTGTGGTAGGCTGTCATATATAGAACCGATAGAAAGTACTTTGACGCAGTGGTGGGCTTGAGCACGATATGGCCATATGGTGGGACTAAACCCCCATTTTTATTTATGGATTGTCTCCATATTTGATAGTCATTTCTTTTGCATGGTTGCGCTATTCTTTTTTAATATATCTAACGACAGACAGCAAAATTATAACCAATAGGGAGCTGTCATTTGGCTAACATCACGTGAGCGAGTTGTTGGGTGGTGGGAATTGTGATTGATGATAGATTTACAACGAGGGGCTTTTTTGAAATTCTATTTTTATAATAAAGGATTTGACAAATATTTGGGTGTCTCTTTTTCTAGGTTACAACTCTTTTTTTGTGAATGAGTAGAGGTGCCATGTACTCCATACTGATTCACATAGAAAGAGGGGGCCATATCTGGGGGCCCCCTTATTGTTAAAGGAGGCTTTCAGATTCTGATAAGCCCCTTGCCGGTAGGCCCTAACAACCATTGGGAGAGGCCATTGTCCTCATCAGTATGGGGACAAAGTGTTTTGCCAGAGTGCCCCCCCCCCCCCTTTTCTGCTTGGATTAAGGGTCTGGTATGAATTTTTAGGGAAACCTCACACCTTTTTTTTCTTTTGCATGAGGTACCCCCTAAAATCCACACTAGATGCAAATGTTCTGGTATATACCATATTTTCTGGCGTATAAGACG
This sequence comes from Pelophylax lessonae, assembly GCF_965119305.1. Taxonomy (NCBI): domain Eukaryota; kingdom Metazoa; phylum Chordata; class Amphibia; order Anura; family Ranidae; genus Pelophylax; species Pelophylax lessonae. Next base: position 849,814,720 of record NC_138768.1, on the reverse strand, counting down.
ACCCCCCTACTTTTCAAGTTAAAACATAGGTGTTGGGCTATACTCACCGTATATATGACTACTCCCCTTCCGAAGCAATGCAAGGCAACACCATATACCATATACGCCGAGCATAAAAATCTCAAAGGTAATTAAGTAATGGTAATCAATGAAAGCACTGGCTGTCTGTGCCCTATTCATCTGCAAGGTACTGTAAATGTATTCTCTTATAAATCTCCGAGGTATTGTAAGTAAGTATTACCGGTAAATGTATAATCTCTCAAGGCGCTGGCTGTGCGGGAATCTTGTACTGGTATACTGTACCATAGCTTTGACTATGTAGTATGCCGCGCTGAGCCAATCACAGTAAGCGAAGTATTCTTTTATTGAATGCAAAGCCTGCTCGGATTGGCGGAGTCAGAGACAGTAACCTAATCCCGCCTCTCTTACTCTGCCAATCCGAGCAGGCTTTGCATTCAATAATAGAATACATCGCTCACCGTGATTGGCTCAGCGCGGTATACTACATAGTCGAAGCTACAGCACGTATACCGGTACAGGATTCCTGCACAGCCAGCGCCTTGGGAAGATATAAATCTACCGGTAATACTTTTTCTTACAAGACCTTGGAGAGTTATAAGACAATACATTTACGGTACCTTGTTGATGAATAGGGCACAGACAGCCAGGGCTTTCATAGATTACACTTTCCGAATTACCTTTGGGATTTTTATACTCGGCGTATAAGACGACCCCCCCATTTTTGGGGGATTTATTTGAGGTTCAAAAGTCATCTTATATGCCGGAAAATACGGTATTTTTGGGGGGACCTAAAACATTTTTATTTATTCTTGCTGTAGGATGTGCAAAAAAAAAAAAAAAGGATTCCAGCAAATGACTTTTAATGCTGTCATTATCAGTCTTTTTATTACATAGAAAACAACACACAAACCCCTCCAAAAGTCCCCCATAATACACAGAAGACTCTTGAAGGGGGTGTCTGTGTGCTGTTTGCCAAAGAAGCTGGCAATGACAGCTAACAAAGTCATTTACCGGCATTCGTAAAACCTTTTTTCCTTTGTAAAAGTCAGTGTCAAAAGTTATTGCTCCTGGCTGAATGGATTTTTGCTTGCCTTTAAGCCCAGAAAAAGTGCATTTTTAATTTTGATTTTGCTCCCATTAATTTCAAAGGGGTTCAGGTTCAGCATCATCCAAACTTCTTTGAATTTCTTAGAAACCCTTCCGAACCAAACCCAGGGCAGTACAGCCTCCCCCCCTCCCCCTCCCCCTTGCACTATATTTGTTATATCTTTCAGCAAGATCCATCATAAAATGTTGGATATCAAAGAGTTCACAAAACTGTAAAAAAAGAACCGACAGCACAGAAAAAGGAAAAGAAAGAAAGAAAGAGGGGAAGGAAGGAAGAAAGCAAAGAAGGGAGGAAGGAAAAGAAAAGAGGGGAAGGAAGGAAGGAAGGAAGGAAGGAAGGAAGGAAGGAAGGAAGGAAGGAAGGAAGGAAGGAAGGAAGGAAGGAAGGAAGGAAGGAAGGAAGGAAGGAAGGAAGGAAGGAAGGAAAAGAAAAGAGGGGAGGGAAGAAAGGAAGTTAAAGAAAGAGGGGAAGAAAGGAAGGAAAAGAAAGAGGGGAAGAAAGGAAGAAAGGAAACGAGGAAGGAAGGAAGGAAATGAGGACGGGAGAAAGGAAGGAAGAAAGGGAGGAAGGAAGGAAGGAAGGAAGGAAGGGAGGAAGGAAGGGAGGAAGGGAGGAAGGAAGGAAGGAAGGAAGGAAGGAAGGAAGGAAGGAAGGAAGGAAGGAAGGAAGGAAGGAAGGAAGGAAGGAAGGAAGGAAGGAAGGAAGGAAGGAAGGAAGGAAGGAAGGGAGGAAGGGAGGAAGGAAGGAAGGAAAAAAGGGAAGGAAGGAAGGAAGGAAGGAAGGAAGGAAGGAAGGAAGGAAGGAAGGAAGGAAGGAAGGAAGGAAGGAAGGAAGGAAAAAAGGCAAGAAAGGAAGGAAGAAAGAATCGAAGGGAGCAAGAAAGGAAGGAACTTAAAGAAAGAGGGGAAGAAACTAAGAAGGAAGGAAGGAAGGAAGGAAGGAAGGAAGGAAGGAAGGAAGAGAGGGGGAGGAAGGAAGGAAGGAAGGAAGGAAGAGAGGGGAAGGAAGGAAGGAAGGAAGGAAGGAAGGAAGGAAGGAAGGAAAAGAAAAGAGGGGAGGGAAGAAAGGAAGTTAAAGAAAGAGGGGAAGAAAGGAAGGAAAAGAAAGAGGGGAAGAAAGGAAGAAAGGAAACGAGGAAGGAAGGAAGGAAATGAGGACGGGAGAAAGGAAGGAAGAAAGGGAGGAAGGAAGGAAGGAAGGAAGGGAGGAAGGAAGGGAGGAAGGGAGGAAAGAAGGAAGGAAGGAAGGAAGGAAGGAAGGAAGGGAGGAAGGAAGGAAGGAAAAAAGGGAAGGAAGGAAGGAAGGAAGGAAGGAAGGAAGGAAGGAAGGAAGGAAAAAAGGCAAGAAAGGAAGGAAGAAAGAATGGAAGGGAGCAAGAAAGGAAGGAACTTAAAGAAAGAGGGGAAGAAACTAAGAAGGAAGGAAGGAAGGAAGGAAGGAAGAGAGGGGGAGGAAGGAAGGAAGGAAGGAAGGAAGGAAGAGAGGGGAAGGAAGGAAGGAAGGAAGGAAGGAAGGAAGGAAGGAAGGAAGGAAGGAAGGAAGGAAGGAAGGAAGGAAGGAAGGAAGGAAGGAAGGAAGGAAGAGAGGGGAAGGATCGAAGGGAGGAAGGAAGAAAGAGAGGGGAAGGATGGAAGGAAGGAAGGAAGGAATGAAGGAAGGAAGGAAGAGAGGGGAAGGATGGAAGGAAGGAAGGAAGGAAGGAAGGAAGGAAGGAAGGAAGGAAGGAAGGAAGGAAGGAAGGAAGGAAGGAAGGAAGGAAGGAAGGAAGGAATTGCATTCTCTGTCGGTGTATGTGCATCTAATCATATTGCGTCATGCAGTTTTACGCCTACATGTGTTTCTTACTTTGGGAAATATAGATAATAACACATTATTTTAGTACTAACTTTCTACAATGAGTCTGACACTTGCAGTTGCGCTGTCAAGAGAATTATTGGCAAGACACGTGTATGTCCCTTCATCGGATACAATCACATCCCGGATCTCTAGGCTCAGAGAATTCTTCTTGTAGGCCACTTGGATCCTTTCTGTTGGAGCCCAGTGGATAGGAGAACTGGCGATGAGGGTCCCGTCTTTATAAAACATCATTTCTGAGGAAGGATTGCTGTCTACGGTACAGTGAACCATGGCCAGGTTCCCCTTCTGGGTCTCCAGGAAGGAGGTGAGGACTGGAGTTCTTGGAGGATCTATAAGAGAGATGAGGGTGTGAAAGTGACACTGAATGTGTGCAGGAAGCTTCCAGTACAGCACACAGGGTGCAGGTGAGCTGCTCCAATAAAAAGTGGATGCAAAAAGCCTCCAGTGCTTCTGATTGGAAGCAAGAAATGCTATTTTTTGCTCTACATTATTAAAAAGTTTAAAGTCTGGTTTACGTTTGGTCTACAGTCAATCTTTTAATGCAATTTATATTTATTACAGTCCATATGGTCAGACGACTTACATTTTACATTCAGTGTAACTGGTGGAGAGGAGTCACTTCCTTTGTCGTTTTGCACCTTGCAGTAGTAGTCACCAGAGTCAGTGCTTGCAACTTCATTGAACAGCAGGGTCCGGACGGAACCTTCCTTGATTAAGATGTTGTTTTTATACCAACTGTATTGGATCTCATCAGGTCTGTCCCCAGGAACAGTACATGTCAGTGTCACAGGAGTCCCTTCATTGACATCTGGGGATGGGATCACATCCACCCTTGCAGCTGTAAAATCAGAAGTAAAAAGGGCTCATGAAGAAAATTTACTGGAAATAACTTCACCAAGTATTAATGAAAAAAATAAATAAATAAAAAAAAATAACTCTTTCTACAGGAGAAAAAAAAAAAAAAAAAACCCCAAAAAAACACAGACCCCCACTTTATGAGTTCTCTGCACATTTTTTAGGAACTGGAGAAGAACGATGGCATTTACCCATTCCTTGGAAAACACATAAGACACACAATCACATTGGGCACAAAAATATCATAAATAAAATTTAAAAACCTTCTTTTTTTTCTTTAAATTATATTTCAAGTGTGTATTTATTCAAGCATCCCTAAATGTGTGTAAATGCCATGTATATGCTTGCAAATGATCTCTATGAAGCAGAACTAACTGTATCTAAGCACCACAAACTGAAAATGCTATTTAATTCATTTTTAATATTCAAAGAAAACACATCCATCCAATTTTCACTATTATAAATTGTTAAGAAATCACTTTAAAAAAACACGCCCCCAGCATTTCTGGTCATGGCCAGCTTGAGGTTGAGCAGATGATTCATGCAGCATTTACTTCCCCATCTGCCCTAAGCTCAGGCATGCAGACAGGAGGGTGTGTTTAGCTGAGAAAGCCCCTCCTCCAGATGAAAGAAAAAAATATCCATGAAGACTCCTAGGATGTATGACATCATTTTGTGCTAGGGCTTGGGCTAGGCTAAGTTTAAAACAAGTAAATATAATATATCTTTCTAGCTTTTTACAAAGGCTAGCAGCAAAGGAATTAAACTGAATTAAAGCGGTTGTAAACCCTAAAACATAAAAAAAAAAAAAAAAAAAACCTGCAAGACAAAGGCATAATGAGCTAGTATGCATCGCATACTAGCCCATTATGTGTAACTTACCTTAGAACGAAGCCCCGACACGGACCCCCAGACATCGCTGCGGGCGCTGCCATGATCCCTCGCCGTCTCTTCCGTGTTCGGCGGCTCCGGCGCGGTGATTGGCCAGAAGAGACGGCTCCGGCGCGATGATTGGCCGGAGCCGCGATGACGTCACGCGCGCGGGAGTGATTTTTCCGGCAAGCTCCCGGCAAGTTAATTGAAGGTCCCCCCGGACCTTCAGAGCGCATGCGCCGCTCGCGCGAGCGGCTGCATGCACTGTAAATATCTCCTAAACCGTGCCGGTTTAGGAGATATTATTTGTACCTGCAGGTAAGCCTTATTATAGGCTTACCTGTAGGTAAAAGTGTCAAAAAGCGGGATACTACCGCTTTAAGTTTGATTGTTTAGTTCCACTTTAATTAGGGATTAGTGGATTGTTCTTAGCATCACTGTTTTTGATGTTGACATTCTTATTTCCACCCATTAAGCTTCAAGCTATATAAAAAAAAAGTAAATAGCTTTTTTTTTTTTCTTTTTTTAGGGAGGGTATTTTAGTGTATATAGGGCCATTTAGGTGTGGCTTTTATTTATTTATTTTTTTACATTTTTTTTAGGCCTTTTTTTTACTGTGATAAAAAATAAAATAAAAAATAATGTGCCTTTAATAAGTTAATAAGGGGCCTTTTTTTTTTTTGGCACAGAACAGGTTCAAGATATTTTTTAAAAAGTTTCTATAACCCTAAGGAGACATTTAAGGCTGCATTCACATGTCAGCGTTTGGATCGCGGGCAGAACCGCTGCGGTTCCGCCCGCGATCCGGAGATTATTGCAAATCGCGGGACGCCTGTGCGTTGCCCGTTGATTTGCAATAGCCCCCAAACGCTGAGCGATGTTGCCGCGATTTCCGCCTGCCGAAACGCGGTAACATCACGCAAAAAAAATCGCGGGACGCATTACGCCCAAAAAAGTACAAGAGCTTCTTTGGAGCGCATTGCGTCCCGCGATTTTTTTTGTGCAGTGTTACCGCGATTCGGCAGGCGGAAATCGCGGCAACATCGCTCAGCGTTTGGGGGGCTATTGCAAATCAACGGGCAACGCACAGGCGTCCTGCGATTTGCAATAATCTCCGGATCGCGGGCGGAACCGCGGAGGTTCTGCCCGCGATCCAAACGCTGACATGTGAATGCAGCCTAAAGCCCATAGCACACTTAAAACACTAAAAAAAAACTACCACAATTTCACTTTCCTTGTATGTTTAAATTATTTTACTAAAACAGCAACATTTTAGAGCCCATTCACATTAGCGTGACTTGTCAGGCGACTTGTCAACCTGACAAGTCGCGCTCGGTCGCGGTCCATTTATTAGCACAGGACCCGTTCTAATAGGAGCAACTTAGACTTAGAAAAAGGATCCTGTACTACTTTGGGGCGACCTGGAAGTGACTTGCATAGACTTCCATTATGTGAGGTCTCTGCAAGTCGCGCCGAAGTCGCGGTGCACAGCGGTGCACGCGACTTCACAGGTCACCCCCCAAAGTCGTGTCGCGCTAGTCTGAATGGGCTCTTACTAACATCTTAATTTTCAGGTAAATGAAAACTCCCAATTCCATTCTCTCTACCCTTAATGAGTAATTATAGACAAAACACCTAATTCAAAATGTTCACTATAATAAAAAAAAAAACTTTTATGCACTAAAATATAGATATCATGACATTCTAATTGTCTGTTTACACATATTGTGCGGATCCTGAGGAAGCTATTGTAGCGAAACGCGTCGATCCATGAGCGTTTTTATGTGATATACATCAGACATACATCGTTTTATGGATATGACTGTTGAATAAAATATATATGTATACATAATGCATTTGCAATTGTCAATAAAAAAAATATATTTCTTTTTATTTCTCCTCTCATTTTGGGTTCTATTTTGTGAAATAAAGGCACAATTAAATCCCCATTTCCATGGTTGGGTAGAATTCACCTACCAACCTGGAAACATATACTTTCCTACATTCATTCTCTATACCCTTAATGTGTAATTATAGACAAAACACCTAATTCAAAATGTTCACTATAATAAAAAAAAAAACTTTTATGCACTTTTTTTTTATAGAAAAAATATGTAATAAAACAAAAAAAAAAATGCTTTTTCTCCAT